>NC_058418.1:24440414-24471786 GCF_002201575.2 Neomonachus schauinslandi | reverse complement strand
TTTCTTTCTTTCTTTCTTTCTTTCTTTCTTTCTTTCTTTCTTTCCTTAATTGGAACTTGCGGGAAAGAACCTTCTTTTCCCTGTGAAGCTGGGAGGGTGTCAGCTAGGAAATAATCGGTGGCCCCCACTGCAGCCTTGTGGAAGAAGCTAGCCTGAGGGAAGTATGCAAACACCAGAGATCAGAGATGGAGTCAGGAGGGCAGCCATGTTCCCAGCCTCTGTTGTTTCAGAGAGCAGCTCCCTTCCTGTTATTTTCAAGGATTAGTTTATGAAGAAATAAACTCTCCCTTTTTGCCTAGTCAGTTTGTGTTGACCTTCTGTCATTTGTAACTCAAAAGGCCCTGACAATTATGTGGACTCGGCTGGACTGCTTGGGTTTGATCTGCATGTGAGACTTGTTAGCTCTGTGATCTTGAAAAAGTTTACTGACTTCTTTGCCTCAGTTTCCACAGCTATAAAATGGTAACAAAAACAGAACCTACCTTATAGGGTCACTGTGAGGATTAAAAGAGTTAATACATATAAAGCACCCAGAACATAAGTGTCACTATCAAAGTGTGATCAAGTGGCGAAACATTATTTGGAGAGACAGAGGGTCTCAATCAGTCTGTCTGCAACTGGACCCAAACTGTCTGCCCTTCTGCTCAAGGAAAAATTTGAAATCTAAAAGTGATTCCTCTTCTCTCAGGTTCTTGCCCTTCAAAGAAACTGCCTAAGAAAGATGTTTCCCTTCTCCCCTCCCAAAGAGAAGGAAGAAAGAGCTTTATAAAATCACATTCATATTATATCAAGAAATTAGAAGACAAAGTAGACAGGAACTCTAGAACAAGATGGAACTTATTAATATTCTGAGAGAGATGGAAAGTTGAAGAAAGAGTAGAGTCATTATAAGACATTTAAACACCCACTACAAAGAGAAGTTACTAATGGGTGAGTGTAGGTATAATTTAATGCTTGCATTTATGAGAAAATCCAGGAAATGACAGGCCTATAATTTTGACTTCAGAGAAGAGGTAATGGAAATGCTGCTCAGGCTTAGAGCAGCAGAGTGCTGTGCAAGTTATTATTTAATTAGGAACTGTAAGCACAGATTCAAACAAGGGAAGAACTCATTTTGCATGCAGTAGTTTCATTGGCATCCTGAAGAAATGAAGAGGCAGCAGAGAAGTGAGCCACTAACATCTTCAAGAGGGCCTATCTGAAATGCAGCTGAGGGTGAGAATCTGGGGTCATGAGTCTCAGGGAAACCTTCCTTGCAAGCTGCCTCTACCCTCAAGGGCCCTTGGTGCAATGTCATCTGCAAGAACAGGAAGGAGAAAAACAAAGTTGGGCAGTGATTTCTGTGCTTTAGGGACTGAACTGAGAAAGGAAGAGTTTAATGTTAAAGTTATAACACTTTTGATAGGAGAATCAGCTTTGTGAAATCTAATGATAAAACATCAGGTTGAGGCTATGGCATCTCCCCTCTTGAAGATCTTCAGGAAGGGATGTGATAGCTATTCAAAGACAAGAAAAGTGAGAGAGACAGGTCCATTTTGGGTGGTTTTATGGCTATTTTGCTCAATTCCACTGCCTGCCCAACACAACATGAGTTATACTGACATTAACAGACTGTCATGGAAAGTTTTAGCACTAAATCTCTTTTAAAGACAAAAGAACCATGAGAGACTATGGACTCTGAGAAACAAACAGGGTTTTAGAGGGGAGGGGGGAGGAGGGATTGGTTAGCCTGGTGATGGGTATTAAGGAGGGCATGTACTGCATGGAGCACTGGGTGTTATATGAAAAAATGGATCGTGGAACACTACATCAAAAACTAATGATGTACTGTATGGTGACAACATAACATAATAAAATTTAAAAAAAAATAAAGACAAACAAAGCTTTCATGAAAATTTCATGTTACCTGGGAAGCCCTCACTGTGAAAATGGTGGGGGAAGGCAGGTTAGCGCACTGAAGAAACTCGTGGCTCTGTTTGACATCACTGTTTTTCCAAGGATGAACAGCAGCCTTTAAAAAAAATGGTTATTTCCTGGGGTGCCTGGGTGGCTCAGTTGGTTAAGCGACTGCCTTCGGCTCAGGTCATGATCCTGGAGTCCCAGGATCGAGTCCCGCATCGGGCTCCCTGCTTGGCAGGGAGTCTGCTTCTCCCTCTGACCCTCCTCCCTCTCATGCTCTCTGTCTCTCATTCTCTCTCTCTCTCAAATAAATAAATAAAATCTTTAAAAAAAATGGTTATTTCCACCTAAACGGCCATCAGTGGATAAAAAGATTAAAAAAAGATGTGGTACATATACAGTGGAATACAATTCAGCCATAAGAGAGAGTATATCCTGCCATTTGTGACAACATGGATGGCCCTTGAGCACCTTAAGCTAAGTGTGATAAGTCAAACAGAGAAAGGCAGGTACTATATATCACTTATACGTGGCATCTCAAAAAGTCATATTCATAAAAAACAGTAAAATGGTGGTTAGCAGGGGATGGAGAGGAGGATAAGAGCGATGTTGCTTAAGGGTACAAACTTGCAATGGATAGTAAATAAGCCATAGAGATCTGATGCACAGTATAATGAATATAGACAATACTGTATTATAATTATATAATGTGATCGATATTGCTACAATGGCAATCACATTACAATATATAAATGTATCAAAATAACACATATAATGTTATTGTCAAAATTATCCAATAATTTTATCCAATATGTCAAATTTTTCCAATTAAAAAAGTGGTTATTTCTTGGTCAGACATTTCCTCTCAGAAGATCAGGAAAAGGGTGGATCATCAGCCCCAACATTTATTTCATTCATTCTTATTTAAAAAGGTTGAAAAATAAAGTGAATCAGAGACTGACTTGGAGAATCCATGGAGAATGCATTTTATGGGTCAGTCTAACTAGTCCCAAAACAACTTAGCCTGGTCACAAAGCCAAGGGCCCCCTTACTAAAAGTATTTCTAAATTGTCTCAAAGGACACCAATCTTAATTCAGAAAACAGTCATGTGTTTGAGGTCTGATGGCTCATACCACTGTATAGTTATCAGTTCAGTCTCTAGGTTATACCCACAGGAGATGGCCAGGTGCAAAGAAGCAACATTATTTGAACCAGATGACACAGATTCTTGTCTCAACTCTGGCTCTGATTCTGGTGACCTTAGGCAATTCACTTTTCCTGTCTAAGCTAAGTTTCCTTTACTATAAGCTGAAGAAATGAAGAATCTTTGACTTCTAATTTCCCTTTCAGCATTAAAGTTCTATGAAATAAGTCCTTTCTAGAAAGTGAAACTTTAGACCAGGAAGCAGGAGTAGAATGTGTTATGGGGAGCACGGTGGCAGGGGAAGGGAGTGAAGAGCTTTGAAAGGCAAAGGCAAGAAGGAATTATAGGAAAACAGGGAGTAGAGTCAATGCATACAGCACTGAGTTCTACCCCAAGCTCTGCTCTGAGGTTCAATTCTTCAAAGTCAATTTTTAGATTCACCTTCTTGAAGCCTTTCCAGGCCAGTCCCACCTATAATACTCTGGAAAGATCAGGCTTCCCTCAGAAACCACCAGTGGCTCCTCATGGCCTGGAGAATAAAGTCTAAAATCCATATCCTGTCTCCAAAATTTGTCTTCTACCTATTTTTCTAGACCTCTCTTTAACCTGCCTCTGGCAAATGCTGAATACTTTATCCTTTCCAGACTGTTCCTGAATGTCCTCCCCTGTTTCCTTTCTGGAAAGCCTTTCGGCTCCCTCACTACTGGTGGAAATACACTCATCTTTCAAGATCTATGACACTGTTCCTGACTTCAGGAGTATTTTATTCATCAGGCCCTACAGAGTTTTCAGGAGCCTATGACAATCAGATGTGCAGTGAAGGGGAAAAAGAATAATGGTCCTCAAAATATGAAAAACAAAAAATCAAAATAATATATTAAAAACAAATTTTTGACAACGAAATATATTGAATCTGAGAACTGGATGTGTTTAAATATGACGACCATGTCTTGGGGTGGAGCCTTCAAAGGAAAAAATGCTTGGGGCTTACAGATGCCTCAAAAGAGAAGACTCCTGCTGAAACCAACATCTAGAGGGCTCTCTCCCCATCCTTCTTGCTTCTTTAGTACTTTGGAGATGCATGCCTCACACCACTAATTCACTCTGCTCTGTGTCAAAGTGACCTGTGTTTACTGCTGCCTATGTTGCTTGAAGGCAGGAATCCTGCCTCCAACTGGGGGGTCCCAATTAGTAGCCCATAGGTCAATACACAAGTTTTTCAAATCAGAAGTTTTCACCAAATGCCCCAGTTTTTTGCTTCTTTTATTTTTTTTAAGGGGTAAGGATTGGGAGAGGGACAGAGGGATAGGGAGAGAGAGAATCCCAAGCAGACTCCATGCCCAGCATGGAGCCTGATGCAGGGCTCGATCTCATGATCCTGAGGTCATGACCTGAGCCAAAATCAAGAGTTGGATACTTAACTGACTGAACCACCCAGGTGCTTGGTTTTTGGCTTCTTTTAAAAATTTAGATGCTGTAGTCACACCAGTCTCACCTTTGTGCCAGGTTATAGGTGACTGGAGCTGAGTAGGCAGGGCATGCTGTCTCTTGTTTGCCAAGCTCTCCTGTGCTCACTTCAGCAACTTATGTCAGCAGCCTGGCAACTGGAGGCACTGAGTCTGGGATCCCTTGTCTTATTCCTTTCTGTGGAAGTTCTCTTACTCCTCTTCATATCCAGCACAACGTCTTGCATAGTTCAGAGGGTTAATGTGTATTTGTTGAGCAAATAAGTGATTACAGGGTTTGGGGCTTGATGTCCCCAGATTTCACTGTCAGAATCAGACTTGGAGTTGCACAAACTTTAGCCATTTACTAATAACATGAAACTATTTTCCCTTTTCCAGCTGGTCGAGGGAGGGAAACTAATAACAAGCTATGTGGAGTATAATTGGATCATTTTACTGAAAATGATCACAGCAGTAGCAAATTATATCTGTATGATGGATCTTCAGCATTACTGAATTTTTTTGTCAAATTTGCAGGCAAATTATTGTCTTAATTCCAAAATGATGTATCCAAAGATTCGTTAATGCAAGAGTGTCAGATGCAATGGAAATTTGTAATGAAACATCAACTGAAAGCAAGATAAATGTGTACCATCTAGTGCTTCTATTTTTCTTTTATTAAACAAAATTAGCCTTCTCTCCTAAATTGAAAAATACCCTCTACAAGATGAGAAATTCAGCTGAAAAGAATGCTAGAGAAGTTTAAACATTGCTCATCAGAGATTTAAAACCATCATTTCAGAAAACTGAAATTTTTTCAAAATTTCAAATTTGCTTCTGAAATCCAAGCTAGAGATATCAGGATTGAGAAACATGTTTAAAAAACATGCTATTCCAAAGCCTTAGTTGTGGAATTTAAGGTGATATTTTCAGTGATGGTTTGACCTGAACCATATGTACACTGTAGTACTGACATGCCTGGTCTATGTCAATATGGGAGAATATCTCAATTTTCCAACCAGATGCTATGCTCCTTGAGAGTAGGGACTGTCTCTCACCATTCAGTCTGTCTTCACTCCCCTGCTGCAATGCCCTGTGTATAACTGTTGCCTAAATATTTATGATTACTTGGCTAATAAGCATTCCCAATCCATTTGCCATTAAATACAAGAAATCTTCATTCAACTCTCTTAGAAAAGTGGCAAATTCTAAAATCTGGGAGGGCTATGGAAAAGTGAATAGATCTATAAGGAGAGCCTTTGTATTAATAACTCATGCGGGGAGAAAACTAATTGGAGAGCAGAACACTGCCAATGCTATGGGTAAGTTTCTATAGTATTGCAGTGGAAATGTTACCACCTTGGTAATGGGAAATGGGACTTATATATTGGCCAATTGCATCAAATCAGATGTAGTTGTTCAATTTCAGAGATAGAATGTGACCTGTGAAATACTCCAGTCAAGGAAGTAATGAGCTAGTCAAGTAATAGAAATCTATTTTAGCATTATTCCACAAATCAAGAATTTACCTAGTATTACCCTTTAAACATGATGTGTGTTTCTATTCCTTGACCAATTGATCATTGAAACCAATAGTAATTGAGGTCTAGATAGATGAAAGGATATGGTAGATTACATTATTCTTTTTTTTTTAAGATTTTATTTATTTTTGAGAGAGAGAGAATGAGAGAGACAGAGAGCACATGAGAGGGGGGAGGGTCCGAGGGAGAAGCAGGCTCCCCGCCGAGCAGGGAGCCCGATGCGGGACTCGATCCCGGGACTCCAGGATCATGACCTGAGCCGAAGGCAGTCGCTTAACCAACTGAGCCACCCAGGCGCCCCAGATTACATTATTCTTAAAAAAATATTTTCTTCTACCAACCTCATCCAATCTCTATAGGAAGAGTAAACGCCTATGCATCTTGACTTTGAGCTGGGCCATGTGACTTGCTTTGGCCAATGAGGTGTTAGTAGATGAGACTACAAACAGAGACTTGAGGTATGCTTGACTGATTGGTTTACCTGCTTGTGCTTCTGCAACTGACATGAGAAGACCATGCCTGTGTGGCTAATGCCCCTTCCGTCAGTCTGGGTCCTGAGCTGAGGTCTGTGAAGCAGAAGCACCCCATAGATCTATATACATGTGAGTGATTGGCCATTTGGGGATACTCTGTGGTGCAGCAATAACTGATTGATACAGGTGTTCTACATGCCCAAGGTCAAACAGCTAGTGGGTGGTATTTTATATAAGTATACCAGGGAACTTGAAGATTCACAGCATTTCAGCTCTCCATCTTACAGAGAAACACAAGGAGCTGGGAAATATCATCCTTGGGGACTCAGAAAGCTAGTGGTGGGACAGTAAGTGAGGCAGATATGGGTGTTGATTCTAGAATTCTAGATCTGGGCTCCTGTCACACAGCTGTGCTCTGATGGAGAGTGCATCTATACTGCTTTGAAAAATTCTATCATTGAAGAATTACATGAGAAAAACAATGAATTACAGACCCCAAAACCCTGTCTCTCCCACTCCACATCTTTCTCTCTTTCTTTCCTTCTTCTTTTCCTCCCTCTCTCCCTCTCTTTCAATTTGAGGTTGGAGACAGTGTAATACAGTTGACAGTAAACTGGAGAAAGAATCAAGAAAATTATGTTCTGGGGCTCTTTCTGCCACTATATCTGAGACTTTGGCTAAGTTACTTCACCTCTGGAGCTTCATTTTCCTCATCAGTAAAGCAGAGTTGGTAATACTACCTGCCTTTCAGAGGCATGGAAGGGATTTATGAAATAACAATTCTAAAGTGCTCATGACAGTGTCTGGCTCGAGATCTGCCTCTGGACATAGGCAGATAGCTCTTCCTTTTACAACCTCTTGCAGCAGAAAAGGTTACATATTTCCCCCCTCTGAAGGTAAAAATGTGCAGAGCCAGCAGATGCTAGCATCTTCCTGTCAAGAGAATTGGCACAGAACAACCTCCCTGGCTGAGTTAAAACAGGTCACCAGGGTCCTGTGCTTCTTCTCTAAGAGTCCTGTGTTCTTCTAAAACCCTCAAGTCAGTTATTCTTCATAGAAAGGTAATGCCACTCACTCTCCAATCTGGTCTTTTGACTTTACTTCCTGATTCACACATCAGGCCCCACCAGGTTTCATTCCTAGAGCTTCAGTTAGATTTGGACCTCCCTAATCACCTTTATTCAGCAAATGTGTGCCAGATGTGACTCTCACCTGTGAGGCAAACAGAAAAATCCCTGCCTTGTCTTCTAGGAGCTCATGATCCCTTTGGGGAAAAGACCTTAAGTAGGAAGTGTTCATTCATTCAACAGTTATTTACTGAGCACCTACTACATGCTAGGCTCTGTGCCAGGCCCTGGGAATGCCGTGGCAAATAAAACAATGCTTCTGGAGACATTTTGTCTGGAGCAGCTTTGTCTGACAGAAATATAATGTGAACCATATATATAATTTTAAGTTTTCTAGTAGCTATATTAAAAAAGTAAAAACAGGTGAATTTTAATAATATATATATATATTTTTAAAGATTTTATTTATTTGAGAGAGAGAGAATGAGAGAGAAAGAACACATGAGAGGGGATAGGGTCAGAGGGCGAAGCAGACTCCCTGCCAAGCAGGGAGCCCGATGCGGGACTCAATCCAGGGACTCCAGGATCATGACCTGAGCCGAAGGCAGTCGCTTAACCAACTGAGCCACCCAGGCGCCCATTTAATAATATATTTTATTTAAGCCATAATGTTACCATCTCAACATGTAATCAAGTGTTACCATCTCAACATATAATCAAGAATTGTACTTTTGGGACGCCTAGGTGGCTCAGTCGGTTAAGTGTCTGCCTTCGGCTCAGGTCATGATCCCAGCATCCTGGGATCGAGCCCTGCATCGGGCTCCTTGCTCAGTGGGGAGCCTGCTTCTCCCTCTGCCTGCCGCTACCCATGCTTGTGTTCTCTTTCTCTCTCTGACAAAAAAAAAAAAAAAAAAAAAACCCTACTTTTTTACTGGATCATATGGTAATTCTATTTTTTTTGAGGAACCCCCCATACTGTTTTCTACCCAAAGAAAATGAAAACACTAATTTGAAAAGATGTAGGCACCCCTGTGTTTGTTGTAGCATTATTTACAATAGCCAAGATATGGAAGTAACCTGAGTGCCCATCCATAGATGAATGGATAAAGAAGATGTGGTACACACACACACACACACACACACTCACAGTGGAATATTATTCAACCATAAAAAGAATGAAATCTTGCCATTGCATCTACATGGATGGAGGGTACAATGCTTAGTGAAATAAGTTAGTCAGAGAAAGACAAATACCATTTCACTCATATATGGAATTTAAGAAATAAAACAAATGAACAAATGAAGAAGAAAAGAGAAAAAAACACCCTTAAATTTAGAGAATGAACTGGTGGTTGTCAGAGGGGAGGTTGAAGGATGAGTGAAATGATAAAGGAGGTCAAGAGTATACTTATCTTGATGAGCACTGAGTAATATGCAGAAATGTTGAATCATTATGTTGCATACCTGAAACTAATATAACACCCTATGTTTATTACACTTCAATAAAAAAATAAAGTTTAAAAAGGATTTTTACCTTCTTTTATACATACTCTTTGAAGTCTGGCGTGTGCTTTATAGCACATCTAGATTTGGCCTGCCACATTTCAAGTGCTGGGTGGTCATATGTGGCTAGTGGCTACTATATAGAACAGTGAGAGTATAGAGAAATAGGAGCACTGGGAGGCCTTGGGAACTGGTCTGCAAAGAGGAGTGAGGAGGGCAGGAAGGGCACAGAAGGCAGAGGGGCTCCTGAGGAGGCAGGTGGAGCTGGGCCTCAGGGGTGGGAGGTGGAGAGAGACGGCCAAAGCAACAGCAGATGAGACATCACTGCTGTGCCAGGAGTCAGCTCAGCCAGGCTGATGGGGGAATATGGGAGGAGAGAGGGAATCAGAAGGGCTGGAGGAATTCCAACTCTGGAGTGGCACAAATAATCCCAACCACAAGAAGCATCCTGAAGGGAGTACCGAGAATCTGAACATATGTTTGGTCTCTGAACATTGATTCATTTTTTTTTATTCATGCACAAATATTTGTTGAACACCTACTATGTGCCAAGGACTGTGAATATAATGGTGAATAAGACAGTCCCTTCCCCATTGAAATCACATTTTATTGGAGAGAGGTAGACAATAAACAAGCGATAAGTAACTACCATAGTTTCAGGTAATGGTGAATGCATGAAGGGGTGGGGAAGAAGCAGGTGAAGTGACACACTGATGACAGCTTGGTGGTGAGCCGGGTATTCTCCATTTGCCCCTGCAGACCCACTCTTCACCTTCTCTGCCCTGCCCTGTGTCCTAGGAGGCCAGCCTCTGTGGAGTGCAGCAGCAGAATTGTTCCCTGGCTCCCTGGCCAATGGGGAACACTGACAGGAGATTGAAGAAGGGGAGGGAAAGGTTAATGCCTCCCAGGACCCACCCCTGTTGCAGCTGGCTCCACGGTTTGGGCAGTGGTTGAGTTCCTTTACCTATGGCCTCAGCTCTTGCCAGGAATGTTTACACCTTTTTCTCCTCTCACCCCTCCAAGCTGGAGATTGGTAATGGCTCCTGTCTGGCTCATTCCTGTGTGCTTCACTTTTCCATCTCTATTTCCGTAACCCATCCTCACCTCTGTAAAATACACCTTAGTTATAATCTCTTCAATCCCTACTCTGAGTGCTCCTGCCGCTTCATGCTTGGTCAGGGAGGCGTCTTTGAGCTTTGACTTGAAGGACAAAGGTCAGCCAAGGTGATATCTGTGCAAGGGTGCCAGGCAGAGGGGACTTAGGAGCAAAGGGCTTGCAGAGAACAAACTAGGTGTGTCATAGGAACAGGAAGAAAGCCAGAGGGACTGGAGCTCAGCAAGAGGCAAGAGAAGTAGGTGTGGGAGTGGTGGGTGAGGTCAGAGGTGCCCAGGGGCTCTTGTGTGGGGCAGGGGAGTGGGGAAGAACTCTGGGGCTTACTCTAAGTATGGTGGAAATGTGGGGGGTGGTTTTGAGCTGTAGATTAACATGATCTAATTGATGCTTTAAAAAGACATGGCCGGAGTGCCTGGGTGGCACAGTTTGTTGAGCAGCCCACTCTTGGTTTTGGCTCAGGTTATGATCTCAGGGTTGTGAGATCGAGTACTGCCTTGGGCTCTGTGCTGAGCACAGAGTCTGCTCAAGTTTCTCTCTGCCTCTCCCTCTGCCCCTCCCCCCCTGCTCTCTCCCTCTCTTTCTCTCTCTCAAATAAATAAATCTTAAAAGAAAAAGAAAAACACATGGCCTGTGCCAAAAAAGAGAAACCAAACCAAACCAAAAACAACCCCCCCAAAAGGATGGGGACATATTAAAAATTCACAGAAGCCAACCTGAAAGATCTCCCAAGGGTCAAACTGGAACGAAGTAAATAATAATAGTGTTGAATTATCTCCCAAAGAGGAAAATACTTATTCATAAGTCCATACTGACATAAATAAGTAATTGAATAAGTAAATAAATGGAGAAGAAAAGCTGACTCTTCCTTACAGAAGAATTCCAACTAATAAATGGGATGGAATGAGGGGAAATAGAAAATCACCATTAGGGCATCACAGTAATCATTGCCTCAGGCAAAATACATCAATGAATACTAAAATTAGTGAGGTAAAATTTAAGGAGAAACAGGATATTTGCATAGCCTCAATGTATCTCCCTTCATATACACATTAACTACTGTGGTGCCTTTAACATATATCTATACATTCTTTGACACTCCTTCCTCCATGAGGTAGAGCTTAACTCCCTTCCCCTTGAATGTGACTTGATTCCCTGACTCAAGTCTAATGTATAGCATACAGAAAGGAAAACTAATAACTTTGGGATGGACACCACTTTAATCTAGTGATGGAAGTTAGCATCACCAGGGTAAGACATGTTGCTCTCCCCTACCCCCTAGTATGATGGGATGAAAAGGGCTCCCTGTCTCTGTGGTACACTTCCCCAAGTCTATAACCTCAATCTTATCATGAGAAATCATCAGCCAAATTCAAACTGATGGACAGCCTGCAGACTACCTGACCAGCACTTGTCAAAAGTTCCAAGGTCATATAGGACAAGGAAAGACTGAGGAACTGTCACAGATTAGAGGAGATTAAGGAGACATAATGACTAAATGCCATGTGGTGTCCCAGATTGGATCCAGTAACAGAAAAAGGAAATCTGAATAAAGTCTGTAGTTCAGTCAATATTACTGCATCAATATTAATTTCTTAGTTTTGATCATTGTACTATGCTCATGGAAGACATTAACATTTGAGGGAGGGTGGATAAAAGTATATAGAAACTCTGCTCTCCTTGCAACTTTTCTATAGAAAAAGTCTAAATTTATTTCAAAATGAAAAGTTAAAAAAAAAAATACATGTATTAGTTGTGGTTCTCCAGAGAAACAACCACTAAGATCTATAGCTGTATCATTCATAACTATATCTGCATCTCTTTCATCTCTTTCATCTATAGATCTATCATCTATACTTATATATGTCATTTATTTCATCTACATCTGTACCTACATAGACAGAGGTATTATAAGACACTGGCTCACACAATAGTGGAGGCTAAGCAGTCCCATGATCTGCTGTTTGTAAGCTGGAGAAAGAAAGCCATAGGTGTAATTCAGTCTGGGTTTGGAGGTCCCAGAACTGGGGAAGCTGATGGTGTAATTCCTAGACCAAAGGCAGAAGACTGCTGTCTCAGCTCAATCAGGCAAAAAAGGGACACACTCTCCTTTCCTTCTCCTTTTGTTCTGTTCGGGCCCTCAATAAATTGGAGGATGCCCACACACATTGTGGAGGGCAATCTACTTTACTGAACCCACTGATTCAAATGCTAATCCCATCTGGAAGCACTCTCACAGACACGCCCAGAAGTAACGGTTAGCCAAATATCTAGATACTCTGTAATCCACTCAAGTTGGCACACAAAATTAACTGTGACAATGATCCAAGATGAAAATACATGTATCGGCAAGGAATTTATACTTAGTCATATCCACGAGAGGATCACCAAAAAATTTTAGTGGCATCATTTTTACCCTGCAGACTATGGTGCTTAAAATCCAACTGTCCCAGCAAGGCTGATTAAATTAAGAGATCAAATTAGCACATCCCCAGAGCTCTTTAATGCAGGGGCAGAGGGATGAACCCATCCTCATGCACCTTCCTTACTCTCTATCCCACTGAGTTTCAGGAGCTCAGGTTTTGCCTCTCTGAGCCTTGGTGGTTCCATCTATAAATGGAAGTTGGGGCTGTAGTATCTCTAAGGATTTTTGGGTTTGAGATGTCCAATTCTGAGGGCAGATTTACTGGATGGGAATCAATCCCAAGTCACTGGAGCCAAGAAAAAGAGCCAGAAAACATGTACTACTTTTTGCATAGTAGGCTCATCACGGTAGGAGGCAGTTGTCACAACAGCTCTAAAAATAACTAACACTTGCTGAACTCTTACTGTGTGCTGGGTGCTACTCTAAGCGCTTTGCATGTATTTACTTACTAAATCCTCAGCACAGCTATCATCATCATCATCTCCACTTTATAAGTAAGAAAGCTGAGGCACAGGGAGGAGAAGGGAGTTGCTTGGGGTTATACGGCTCATGAGCCACACAGCTAGACTTGATAAAACTGATGATTTCACTGAATGGGTTTTGTCCCCAAATGCTAACATGAGGGTCAATTTTGCTCAACATTTTACTTGCCCTGAATAACCTAAGTCCTTAAACAATTTACAGCTCCTCACATGGGGTCTTTCTTGGGGCTTCTCCTGAACATAAAGGGCTATTCCTTTCCCCTTCAAGCATATTCTAATTCAAGTCCTTCTTTCTTCCCCGAAAAAAACATGAAAAGAACCTCCAGGGACTTGGTGAAGACCTTTTTTTCCCCCTTTCAAGACAACAGGCATTTCCTAAGTTTCAGGGGTGCACCTGTATTAATTGTACTTCCTGCTCATGTGTTGCTTTTGTTTGCAATAAAAGAATTCATAGGCTAAAAAAAAAAAAAAACCTCTATATTACAATATAAGGGCATGAGTTGTTCTATGCTGCACAGAGCAGGGATGATGAAGTCCTGGTGAGGTCAGGGACAGAACCTGCCTCCTATCCCAAAAAGGGGACAGCACCAGCCAGATGGTATCTGCCTTCACTGTACCCAGGACCCCAAGGAGCCACATTCTCAGGCCTGGCCCCGGTCCTGGCACAGAAACACTCAAGGGAATGAACACTTTAGCAACTTGCTCTCTCCGGAAACAGCTTCCTCTCAGCTGTCTCCCTGGGCACGTGGGGAGTATCTGTCTCTCACATGGACTCCCCCTACCTCCTCCTTATCTCCTCCCAGCTTGGCTCTTTATGGATGGTGTGTGCTCATGCGTGCACACAGTTCATTTATTTTGTTTCCTCTGTTGGTTTTATAAAAATTACAATGTGATAAATACTCATTGTGAAATATTCAAATAGCATAGACATGCATAATGGAAGAAGTGAAAACACCCTCCTCTTTTCCCTATGCCTCTGTGCCCATCCCCCAATCCCACTCTCTAGGGGTAGCTGGGTACTTGCTATGAGCAGGCATTTTCTGAAGCACATTTTTGGGGGGCGCAGAAATAGGGTCCATGAAACCAGGATTATATCTGTCTTGCTCACTGTTGTGATCCCAGGAGAGCGCCCAGGTAGATAGCCAATCATGTTTGTTGAATTCTGCATCAATGAATGAATGAATGTTGTTCAGCAACTTACTTTTTTTTTCCCTCCAAGAAACAGCTATCAACCTACGTCCCTTTTTAGGGACTGTCAAGCATTCCATAATCCAGATGTACCTTAACATATTCAACCATCTCCTTGGGTATTTTGCAGGTATTTTGCACCATTACAAACGTGGTACAATGAGCCCTCTTTTACAGGTTTCTTCTTTTGCATGAATGAATGTTTCAGTGAGGGAGAATCTCTTAATGCATCGGCTGGGTCAAAGGGGATGTAGAGTTCAAATTCTGCTCCAGAGATGGGGCAACGGAATAGAGGGCCCAGCAGGGCAGAGTCTCTGAGGCCATGGCTGCTTCCTGACAAAGGGTTAAATCAACATCTCTGCTCAGTCATTAGTTGCAGCTTAGAAGGAGAGCAAATTCCTCCTTTAGGACCCTACTTAAGGAAACTGGTGACCTGCAGGTGACTGTGGGGGCAGACAAGGGTCTCTCTACTTGGGCACTTAGGAGTCTTTCTTATAACTCACAATCTTTTATAAATGCTTGTGATTTTCAAAATACCTTCACTTGATTAGCTTCTCTGGAATTTATAATCCCCATGCTGCAGACTGGAAAGCCAACATTATCCTCATTTTATAGGAGAGATAAATGACAGCCCAAGGTCACACACAGGTCAGCAGGAATTAAAACAACTGTGTGAAAAGCCTAGTAAGACATTTGGAATGTGTTCTTTTCCTAGAGCAACTTTTTTTTTTAAAGATTTTATTTATTTATTTCACAGAGAGAGATAGCCAGAGCAGGAACACAAGCAGGGGGAGTGGGAGAGGGAGAAGCAGGCTTCCCGCTGAGCAGGGAGCCCGATGCGGGGCTCGATCCCAGGACCCTGGGATCATGATCTGAGCCAAAGGCAGATGCTTAATGACTGAGCCACCCAGGCGCCCCATCCTAGAGCAACTTTTTAAAGGTGAAAACATCCTCAGGTTACTTGATAGGCACCTTTGAGAGGAGGAAAAGAGAGTGAAGCCTATCTGATATCAAATCTGCAAAAGTTCTGTTGGTCGCCAAATGAGGGTCTGCACACAGCAACTCTGAAGCGGCCCCACAATTGGAGAAGAGACTTCACAAAATAGAAACAAGGTCACAGAGACATCAATAAGAAATGAGTGTCCTTGGGCGCCTGGGTGGCTCAGTTGGTTAAGCGACTGCCTTCGGCTCAGGTCATGATCCTGGAGTCCCGGGATCGAGTCCCACATCGGGCTCCCTGCTCAGCAGGGGGTCTGCTTCTCCCTCTGCCCTCTTCCCTCTCGTGCTCTCTGTCTCTCATTCTCTCTGTCTCAAATAAATAAATAAAATCTTTAAAAAAAAAAAAAGAAATGAGTGTCCTTTTCATCTTCTCAGCTTGGGTCTTAGGGAAGTTGAAGTATTGCCTCATATGAAGAGACCACTGATGGTTTAAAAATTATTTAATTTTTCAGAGTTGGTTCTCAATTCAGTTAAATCAATTTATTTAATTTCCTCATCAGAGGGTTTAATAACAAGATCAATAGCAACAACAATAAAACATGGCCTAAAATGGACACCATTTTGACTGAAATCTCTGGGGCACTCTTCCTTGTTCTTCATCCAAGAGAACCCTGAGAGTCACCCCCAGGGCTTTTGCAGGAGTAATCAGCAAATAGGCCAGCCCCCACTGCTCAGGGTCTCCAAACTGGTAGTTGGTAAATCTGGAGATGTTGAGGCCCTTTGTTCAGCATGCGAGGACAGGCTCCTCAAGAATGAAGTTGGTGGTAGGGAGCAGGCTGAGAGAAGAAGAGACATACATAGCCCCTGAATCCAGCTGTTCCTGAAGCCAAACTATTCCTGCACTTTCCAGACAAGACAGTCAATAAATTCCCTTTTTGTTGAATCAAGTTTAGTCTCCACCACTGAAGGACTCCTCGTTAAGATTTCAAAATGTTAAGCACAAGTAGAATAATAATTGTTATTTTTACTGGTAATTTTTTGATGAGGATAAAACTTATACACAGTAATACCCAGATTTCATGTATTCACTTCCATGAGTTTTGACAAATGCATGCACACCCCTATCAAGACACAGGACAATTCCATCACCCTTGGAAAATCCCTTGTGACCCTTCCTTCTGTCTCCAGCTCCCACCTTAGGGACAACTACTGCTCTAATTTCTTTCACCATAGATTAGTTTTGCCTTTTTAGAACTTTAGCTCAATGAAATCATATGGCATGTGCTATTTTGTGTCTGGCTTCTTTCACTCAACAAAATGATTCAAGGTTCATCTACACTCCTGCAAATAACATCCAACATTTTTGAACCCTCCTGGGTTGTCAGGCACTGTGTTCTGCACTTTACATTCTTTCAATTTTTGTAATAATCCCACAGTGTGTTATCCCCATTTTGCAGTTGAGGAAACTAGGCTTAAAGCAGTTAAGTAACCTGCTCAGAACACATCGCTGGTCAGTGGACCAGGCAGATTTTGAGCTCCTGTGTCTGACTCTACAGCCTGTGGCCCAAAGCACCTGGCACTCTGTCCCCTGCACTGGGCAGATCAAAGGCCAGAGCTATGTCTCCTGCCCTGGGCAGGTCAAAGGCCAAGACTCTGTCTCCTCTACTGGGCAGGTCAAAGGCCAGGGTTCTGTCTCCTGCCCTGGACAGGTCAAAGGCCCAGGCTCTGTCTCCCACACTGGGCAGATCAAAGGAGACCTGGACTCTGTCCCCTGTGCTGGGCAGGTCACAACAGATCAATAACCACCTTACGTATGCCCCTCTAGGTCTCTGGACTGCTGCTTCCATCCTCTTTTCAGTCTCCTTGCTCCTGGGCTGGCATCTTATCTTTTATTCCACTCCAGAGGGGGTCACCTTCACCAACCCTCCATGGCAGCGAGCTTCAGGGAGAGAGAACCAAGTGTGTGAAGGTGGCATGGCTGTTCCGGTGAGTTATTGCTCCATCACCGTCTTCTGAGTGATGATTGTGTGCGAAGCCTGACCCATAAATAGAGTTACATTTCTGGGCCTGTCTATGGAAAGAAAGATTATCTACAGCTATAAAAAGGGTAAGGTGCAGTTAAAAAAAACAACTGCTACCCAGATAACCCAAATTAAACAAAAGCCTTTTCTGTCTAAGGTGACACCTGATCAAAATGGAATTTTGGGGGAGGGTGGAAAGCCATTAGTCATGGCTAGCATAAGCCCATCAAACCCAGTGGGCGCATCCCAGCCTAGTGGCCAGAAGCTGTTTGGGTGGCTGGATGTTACTCAGCACGATGAGGAGGGGAAGCAGCCAGGCTGTTTAGGAAGCCTCTGTTCAGAAGAGCAAAACCCCTGCTCCTGGTCCTGCGGACTTCCTTCCCACCCCTTCTAGACTTTTTGGCCTCACCTCCTTGAAGTCAGGGCCAGGAAAAGATCATGTGGGTTCTCTGGGAAGGGAGTGGGGTAGAGTGGAGAGCAGGCAGCTGTGGGCACATGAAACTGGGAGGAAACTGAGCCAATTAAATTGAGAAAATGTAACAGGATGGGCAATAACCTTTTTTGCAGGCTTTGAAGGACATGGAGTATTTCTTGGCTGCGTGATCTTAAGTTGCTTAAGCTCTTTGTCACTGTTTCCTTAGCTGTGGCATGGGGATGATAGTAGTACATGTCTTATCAGGTTGTTGTGAGGCACAACTGAGTTAATACATATACTTAGCATGGTTTCTGGTAGAATAATAAGCACTCGATTCATGTGCATGGTATTGCTATTACTTTCGTTGTTGGGACCGTGGAAAGAGCATTCTGGACTAGAAGTCTGTCAGTGCAGATTCCTTTTTCTTTTATGTTCAGTTAGCCACTGTATAGTACATCATTAGTTTTTGATGTAGTGTTCAATGATTCATTAGTTACATATAACACCAAATGCACATCACAACACATGCCCTCCTTAATACCCATCACCCTATTATCCCCTCCCCCCACTCCTCTCCCTTCTGAGTCCCTCAGTTCGTTTTCTGGAGTCCATAGTCTCTCATGGTTCATATCTCTCTCCGATTTCTCCCCCTTCAGTTTTCCCTCCTTTCCCCTGTAGTCCTTCATGCTATTGCTTATGTTCCACATATGAGTGAAACCATATGATAATTGTCTTTCTCTGCTTGACTTACTTCACTTAGCATAAATCCCCTTCAGTTCCATCCATGTCGATGCAAATGGTGGGTATTCATCCTTTCTGATGGCTGAATAATATTCCATTGTATATATATATACCACATCTTCTTTATCCATTCATCGGTTGAAGGGAATCTCAGCTCCTTCCATAGTTTGGCTATTGTGGACACTGCTTCTATGAACATTAGGGTGCATTTATTTTTTTAGGGTGCATTTACACTTTCAATGCCATCCCTATTAAAATATCATTGGCATTTTTCAAAGAGCTGGAACAAAAAGTCCTGAAATTTGTATGGAACCATAAAAGACCCCAAATCACCAAGGGAATGATGAAAAACAAAAACAAAGCAGGGGGCATCACGTTGCCTGACTTCAAGCTATATTACAAAGCTGTGATCACCAAGACAGCATGGTATTGGCACAAAAACAGACACATAGACCAATGGAACAGAATAGAGATTCCAGAAATGGACCCTCAACTCTATGGTCAACCAATCTTTGACAAATCAGGAAAAAATATCCAGTGGAAAAAAGACAGTCTCTTCAATAAGTGGTACTGGGAAAATTGGACAGCTACATATAGAAGAATGAAACTGGACCATTCCCTTACACTATCCACATAGATAAAATCAAAATGGATGAAACACCTCAATGTGAGACAGGAATCCATCAAAATCCTAGAGGAGAACATAGGCAGTAACCTCTTTGACTATTGGCCACAGTAACTTCTTTCATGACATGTCTCCAAAGGCAAGGGAAACAAAAGAAAAAATGAACTTTTAGGACTTCATCAAGATAAAAATCTTTTGCACAGTAAAGGAAACAGTCAACAAGACTAAGAGGCAGCCCACGGAATGGGAGAAGATATTTGCAAATGACACTACAGATAAAGGGCTGATATCCAAGATCTATAAAGAACTTCTCAAACTCAACACTCAAAAAACAAATAACCCAGTCAAAAAATGGGCAGAAGATATGAACAGACACTTCTCCAAAGAAGACATACAAATGGCTAACAGACATGTGAAAAAATGCTCAAAATCATTAGCCATCAGGAAATACAAATCAAAACCACAATGAGATACCACCTTACACCAGTTAGAATGGCAAAAATTAACAAGACAGGAAACAACAAATGTTGGTGAGGATGTGGAGAAAGGGGGACCCTCTTACACTGTTGGTGAGAATGCAAGTTGGTACAGCCACTTTGGAAAACAGTGTGGAGGTTCTGCAAGATGTTAAAAATAGAGCTACCCTATGACTCAGCAATTGCCCTACTAGGCATTTACCCCAAAGATATAGATGTAGTGTCAATGCATATTCTCATCTTGGCTCTGTTACTAACTTGCTGGGTGGCCTTGAGCAAGTCACTTCCCCTTTCTGGGTCTCAATTTCACTATCTTCAAAGTTAAAGGCCCATTCCAGCTCACATATTTTAGAGTGTACACTCCTTGAAAAGACAGCTTTCAAGCAAAGCCCTCCAGCTCTCCTCCCTGTCCCTCCCCATTGGTCCCTAACATCTGAACCTGTCTGAAGATGTCAGCAGCTCCCCTGCATCTCAAGTTGGAAAGCTGGGACAGGCCTCAAGCCTAGTATGGAAGGCTACCTTTCCCCCGATGGAAAATGCTTCTGTTGGCTGCTTCTCTGAGGATGATGCTTTCAGTCAAATTGTCCAAGTCTTTGCTTGGCCACTGACCAGCTGCTTGACATCCCTGAGCCCCAGATTCCTTTTCTGTAGAGTGGGGATAATAGTAACAGCTGTCTCATAGCTATCATGAAGAGTAAATGTGACTTTGCAATTAGAGAGCTTAGCACCATGCCTGTTGCAAAATAAGTGCTCAGCAAATATCAGTCACTTTTCGAGCACTATGCTCAACATCATTTTCTCCTTTCCCATCCTAGTCCTCAGGTGCAAGCAGCAAATAGTCTAGGAACATAACCTCCTCCTTCACTGCTCTTGGGAGCCATGTGCTTTGCTGCCCTCCATGTGGACGTGTGCCCACACACATTCACACATGTACACTCACGTGTACACCCACCCACACATCTCTCCCTTGACCACCTGGCTCTCGGAGCACCTGGACTGGCTGTCCTGTGGGGCAAGGGCAAAGGCAAGGAGCTGGCAACAGCTTCTGGCCTGAACACAATGATTTACAGGCCAAACTGGGCTATTTCTGCAGGTTCACCAGCAATTTCAGCTGCTCAATAAACACAGCCTGTGAGTCAGGAGTCGGGTAAACTGTGTGCTCAGACCCATATTTAAGATCATCCTTGGACAGCAGTTGGTAGTCAGAAAACCAAGTGTATAATTTTCGATTAGTGCATTGCAAGCTTCCAGGTTTGCCTAGGCTACAACAATCTCTTTTGGAATGTGTCTTGTGACTGGCTGTAGCCTAAAAGCAAATGAGACCTGGACTTTTGCAAAGAAGGAAAAATATTTTGTATGTGAGGATTTCTAAGCACCCCCTCTCTGTGCTCCTGACATACATAGCCTTGTTGTGGGAATGGTGCTCCCTTCCAATCCACACTGGGGGTTCCCCACCCTGTGTCTTTGACAAAGGTGCCCCCTCTTCTTGCTTCACTAGGGCACATCTTCCTCTTCCTCTGGGCCTGGCTTCATTTACAATGCCGTTTTATCTTGCATTGTAAATCCCAAATGACCATCCTTTTGTGCACATACCAATTTCTACATTTTTAAAAGCAACAATCACCACAATAGCAACAGTAATAATGATGATACTTATCAGTTAGTGGCCACTGTCTATACAGCAAGCACTGTTCTAGGTGCCTTGTGAGCATTAATTCACTTAATTGCAAAGCAGTCCTTGGGAGCTGGGTACTACAAACATTCCCACCCTGTTACTAAGGAAATGAGGATGAGAGAAATAAATGAACTAACTTTGCTGAAATCTCCAGTAGTGACTGGTAATCTTGAACTTGAACCATACCAGTCTGATGCCAGAATCCAGGTTCTTAACTTCCATGCGTCGCTGTCTTAAAGAGTAACATGCAGTCTTTGACGATAATCTTCAAATCTTGGCTTGTGATCCATGAAGCCATCTTAGTGAATCACACACCCTTTAAAACAGATTACACTAGGCTACAGCAGGGAGTATCAAAATGCATCATCCACATTAAGGACAAGTATTATTTCATGACACTTTTATTTTAGTTGGACGCATACATGTGTGCTTGTACCTGTTCACAGTGTAAAGTGTATATCCTAAGTTTAGTCACAACCAAAATCAGTTTGAAAGTCTCTGGTCTGTGGAGTCCTTCTGGGAAAACGCTGGATGTTTTGAGTTGAGGTCCTGCCCTCTCTCTTCCCTACCTTTCTTGATTATAATAATATTAACAGCAATGCTTTCTCGTGGCTCTGATGAATGTGAAATTACTTAGCAAATCATAAAATCATAACAAATTTCCAGGTTGATTTTTACTTTTGCTGAGTGGCTTTGTTCACATTATCTGGGAGTGGATGGAGAGGGATAGGTATTCTGGGACCATCATCAAGGGCTTCAGGGAATCTCCCATCTCACTGCCCTGTGGCTGTTGCAGCCTGCAGGCCCTGGGGGCACCGTTTCTTCCATTTAGTAGCTCAATGCCCAGAGGTTAGCTGCTTAGGTGACGGGGATGGAAAAGCTTCCAGTCCTTTGGGAAGTGTTTCCAGGAGGATTTCCACAAGTGATTCCTTGTCAGCCTTTCCCCAGACATTAGAGGGCTAGCCAGGGCCTAAACCCACCCATCCCAGCAGCTGGCTGTCAGCTTCTTGGGGAGAGTTGGGGCAGGAGTCTGCTGATCCCACCCCCAATGTCTTTGCTGGCTGTCCTTTCACGGGTCAAAGAAGAGCTTTGAGACTTGATTCCTAAGCAATCTCGGACTTCACCATCACCAAGAATGACAACAGTCCTATGGGTTTACACAGGGCCTTTCTTCTAACAAGTTCAAAGTAATTTCTTGAATGTTGTCCTCATTATTCCCAAGGTCACTGTGGACGGCGTGGTTTTGTTGCCAGTTCTTGATACTGGAGTGGTAAAAGGCCTTGATTACCAGCAAATGGTGTGGGCTGGGGTTGGATTTGCGTGGAGCTAAGCTTCCCAAATCTTCCCATCCAATTTCTGCTTTCTCAACCTTGTTTTTATCACCTCCTTAAAGAGCCTTTTTAGACAATTTTTCATACTTGCCTTCCACTCTCCCTGGCACCCATGAAATGTTAATACCATAGATACACCGAGCATCTATTTATGTGCTGTATGTATCTCTGTGCCCCTTGAGGGTGATTTTGCCCTGTTGGGAATGAATGCTCTAGAGACATAGTGTTGGTAGGACCTAGCCTTTTGAGGTGAGGTGTCAGCTCCTTGTCTGTACACTAATACAAGATAACAAGAGTACCTCCTTGTGGGGTTACCGTAAGGACAGGAGGTCCTTAATAAAGTGCTTAGCACTCTGCTTGGCACCAAGTAAGCACTCATAAGTGCTATCTCATTATTATTAGTAGTAATAATCATAACAGTTAACGTGTATTGGGGAATTATTGTAAGATGGAATTTAAAGCTTTTCATAAATTCAGTGACTTAGTTCTCATAGCAACCCTGTGAAGTAGGGACTATTATTGTCATTTTACAAATAAGAAAACTGAGGCCCAGACAAGTTGACTTATCCAAGGTCTCAGAGCCAGTAAGTGACAAAGACAATATTTGATTCTAGGGGGTCTGGTTCCTAAGTTTATACTCTTTACCATGAAGCTGTGTATATTAGTCATGTAAGCACAATGTTAGTAGAAACATCAGGATTAATCCTTTAACCTTTTCAACAATGGCAAGTGGACTCATTGGTACTATGGCTTCAAACAGGTTCTGGCCCATGTAGTCATCTCAGGACTTTGAAATACATTTTTCTGACTCTTCCATTCCAGGCAGAGCTGGCTGAGCTACTGATAAGGATCAGTTATTTGAGTTCCCACTTCCCAGCCTCGGAAAACCGCCCAGGTATCCTCTACGATGACTAGTCTCTCTTTGGAATCAAGATGGCACCAAGTGTGGGCTGTTGCTATGGAGCTGCATGTTGCTATGGTAGCAGCTCATGCCTCCTTCCTACCCTCTCAGAGGTGCTCTGACACAGGCAGCAGTTTCTATGGTAACAAGCTGAATGGAGGGTCCATGAAGAAAGGACTGTGTGTGTTCTGACATGGGGGGGATTGAAAATGAATCCTGGGCATTTGTGACCCTGTCACACGTCAAAGGCAAACAACATCATCACTGCGGGAATGGTCCCAACAAGTAGAATATTAGAAATATCAGGGTTTCTTAGCTTATTCTCCTTACAAGTTCACCTTTTGCCTTTCTTTATAAGGACAATTTAAGACTTCAGAAAATAAGATGAAGAGGAGGAAATTGTAGCTGAGAGTGAATTCTCAGGGGTGCATAATTAAATTACTATGCAGGCAATAGATCCACAAATAAACTTTTAAACATGGTTCCAAACCCTTCAAAGAAGTTTCAAAGGATGAAAGCATCACTGCTCTGTCCTATTAGAAGCTGTTCAATGCCCCGCTGCAGAAAACCCTTCCCACTGATTGACAGCCTCCACCCTGCAGGCTGCTGAAGACCCTTCAGAGCCTACGCATTTCCTGCTGCCAATAAGGCAGGGCTGCTCCACTCCCCTCCCTGGGGCCATGGTTAGCTGCACCCTGAGATCAGGCCACATATCAATACTCACTTTGTCCTTTGTGTGCTTTCAAGGTAAAAGGAGGTGCGGGAGGAAAGCCAAATTTGTGTCAGCCCAGTATTCGAAGAGTGCGCTCAGCAAGGAGAGACCATTTGGCAGTGGCAACTGCTTTGCATCTCTTCCTGGTTCAGCATATGCAGTATGTGATGTCACAAGCCCCCTAATGCTTATTAAGAACTTACTATGTGTTAGGCACCATTCTAAGCAATTGACATCTATTGACTCATTTAATTTTCCCAACAACCTAATGAGAAAAATAGTATTATTATCCCTATTTTACAGATGAGGAAATAAGCAGAGAGAGTTTGAGGAACTTACTCAAGTTCTCACACTTAGTAAAAACCAAAGCTAGGATGCAAACCACATATTAGGACCCTGCATTTAGGTGGTAGCCATGGAAAGAAGCCAAATTAGTATATTCATAGAAAGCTGGGCAGAAAGTGAGCTTGCTGCCAGAAGAGGTGGGAACCAGATTGGGCCCTTTCAGTGACAGAAGTCCACTCAGGCAGTCTTGAGGAACAAAAGGATTTTAGATGGTCACAATACAAAGATGCCTGGGATGCACAGTGAATCCAGCAGGTGCTCAATCCCTCAACCCAGCCCAGGCTCCTTTCTATTGGTTCATTCTCAGACTCTCCCCAGGTAGTGGGAAGGATGGCTGTTGGCAGCTTCAGACTGACATTCTGCCAGCTTAGTAGCTCCTGGATAAAAAGGTGACCTATCCCCCATTATTCCAACAAAATCTTGGAATTGACAATGTTAACGTGATTGGTCACATGCCAACCCCTAAACCAATCATTTGGTTGATGCTATATTCACATGGGTCAATCCTGATTTGTATGCCCAATTCTCTCACAATAGGAAGTAGGAAGAATTGACGTGTTCCTAAGGGGAGTTCCCAGTTGAAAGTCAGGGTGCTGTGAGCAGCATAAGAGGGGATGGATGCAAGACTGGCAAAAACAGCAGCTGTCCTTAACCCTCACTCTCTGGTACATACAGAGACATGATGACCAGACACTCAGTAACCTGCATCCACTATTTCTGCCCACTCTGACTCCCCAGCTTTATAAGGCACAGATATGAACCAATCTGTTCTCTCCCCAGGAAGAGTGGCCAGCCAGTAACCGCTGTGCCAAGCTGGTCTCTGCCAGGCATTCTCCCTTTGCACTTGAAAGGACACCCCAGCCCTCTGATACCTGCTCTCCCCCACCTGCACTTGTGCTGCCTCATTACCTTTGCTTTCTGGCCCTTTGCTCTCATCTGCCCCTTTTCACATTCACCTCACTCAGACTCTCATCAGAAATGCTTCAGCTCTTTCAGCTTCCCCCTTCTGCCCATCCTTCACCTGGCATTTTCCCACTGTCATTAAAAACCAAAGCCTCGGCATCTCCACCACCTTCTGAGATTTCCCCCAGCCTGGCACATAAGAACCCAGAAGTGGGTTCTTGGTGGCTCTGAGCATTTTGAACATGAGCTTCGGGGAAGTGAGATTCTGGGGACTAAAGCATCTCTTGCTGGGGTTTCTGTTGCTGAGGGAGGGCAGTAGCTGAGAGGCCTGGGAAGCCAAGTTTGATTTTCCTCTTAAACACAGGCACTTCCTCTAGGTTCAGGCCAAGCCATCCCTCAGTGTATATTTACTTCATCCTATATTGATCCCTTGTTTCTCTGAATTCCCACACAATCTCATGGTTACTTTGGCTCCTAGGATCTATCTTCCTCTGTGGCTCCTAGGGTCCAAAGAAAATAGAAATTAAGGCACATTTGTTTGACTGCAGTGTCTTTGGTATTTAATTGTCTACAGTATCCTTCATTTTGGGGGAATGAGAGAGTATTCAGAAATAAAGCTGGCTCTGAAAGACCACATGACAGAAGGGGACTATGATAGACTGAATGTTTGCTCCCTACCCCAAATTCTTATGTTAAAGCCCTAACCCCCAAAGTGATGGTATTTAATGGTGGGTCCTTTGGGAGGTCATTAAGTTTAGATGAGGTCATAAGGGTGGTACTTTCATGATGGGATTAGTGCCTCTTATAACAAGAGGAAGAGACACAAGAGCTCTTTCTCTTTATAGGAGAGTGCACTGAGGAAAGGCCATGTGAGCACACAGAGAGAAAATGACCATCTACAAAGCAGAATCTTGAATTTCCCAGCCTCCAGACTGGGAGAAATAAATTTCTGTTGTTTAACCCACCCAGTGTATTGTATTTTGTTACAGCAGCCTGAGCAGACTAAGACAGGAGTGTTAGCAGCAGAAGCTAGCCTTGATCCTCTCTTCAGAGAGCTCAGATGGATTATGACCAAACTTCTTGGAGCTCAGTGACAAACTTTCAAAGTTTTTGAGTTCATGTACCAGATAAGAGAGAAATGTAAATTCATTACTTTTCCCACATAAGGGAGTCATTAGTGCTGTTTACTAGACGTTTCTCACTCTGCTGATACAGTGTAGGAATTGAACTGCATTACCTCCTTGGAGTTAGGGGCACACATGTGACATTCTTTGGTTGATAAAATGTGTATCATCTCTTTCAAGTGAATGCTGTAAGAGCCAGTGTGTGATTGATCGTGTTCTGTCTTCCTCTCTTTCTACCACAAGAACCAGCATTAAGATGCAGGCTGCTCCATCACCCCTCCAATATGCTGTGGACATGTGCCATGAATGCCATGTAAGCCTATGTCATTATACATCACTGAGATTGGGAGTCGCTTACTATTGTAGCATAATCCAGTCTGATCTGACTGATGGTCAAATCCTATTACGAGAGGGCTATATGTGGATCAAGGCCTGAAGGCACAGTTGTTTAATGGATATTTCCTAACTCCATTAGCCTTAAGTACCCTCTTCTCTACCCACCAACTCTTCATATGGGTTAGTTTTTATCTTTCAGGTCCTAATTCAAATGTCACCTTTTCAAGGCAGCTTCCTTGACCAGAATGTGTTAAGAGGCTCCTCCCAGTAACTTTATATCTTCATCCTTCATAGGGCTTATCAAACTGATATAATCTTGTTTATTTGCTTCTCCACCAGAATAAAAGTTCCTTGAAGGAAAGGACCTTATCTTGTGCGCGATTGCATCCTCAGTCCTTAGAATCATGTCTGGGCACCAGGAAATTCCATAAAGTTTGTTGAATGAATGAATAAGTGAATGGGAAAGAGAGTGACCAAGAGTCATTTTGGCTTAAGATGCATCTTAAAGAATGGGGGCTTGGCAAAGTTTGAAACTCTTCTCTCTCCTTCAACCTCACTGTATGTATTATTTTTATATCAGACCTCAATAGAATTGGAATACCCCATGAAAATGTTTCAATAGCAGTTAATTGCCCCAACTCCTCCCCAGTGAACTCACCCCTCCCATGTTATCCTCTCTGAAAGGCTGTCCTGGCCTCTAGTGGGCTCATTATCTGCTTCATTGGGCAACCACAAATCTCCACTGCTATAGCTTAGCACACCATATTGTGGTATATTATGTGTATACAGCCCTTAGACCATCAGCCCCTTGAGTTCAGGGACTGAATATTTGTACCTCCATTTCCGGGGGCTCCTGCAGCACTAGTCCTATACAAGGGGCTGAGGAGATGCTTATTGAAAGAATGAATTATCTTTTATTGCCTGCAATTATTCCCCACTTGTTAGTTTAGTCATTCTAGTAGGACTGGAATAAAGTTGCTGGAGGACAGTAATTTGTTTTCTTCTTAGGGCTTCTTTGTGTCAAGCATGTAGTAAATGTTCAATAAATAGTGTCTGATTTTTTTTCCTTTGTCAGGGGCCACTGTTTTTTGTTTTTCCCATTTCACACAGAAACAGGTATTCACAGAAGAAGCTGATAAGCTTCCCATAAACCCCATAAGCAGGGTCTCTGGGCTTCTGAGAGGAAAGATTAAGTTGGGGGAGGAATGCAGATATCACAAATGGGTAATAGAGTGGCTTTTTTTACCAAAATTTCTAAATCACACATTACAACACTGGATGAAAATTTTTATGTCATGTTCAGGTGCATGAGGTAATTTTGGAGTTAAAGTTCAGATGTCCAATAAACGTTAACCGAAGGAGTAAATGAACAAACAGAATATACTAAAATGACATGCCGAATTAAAACCTCCTGTCTCATACACAAATGGCATGAAGAAAATCAATTTTACCCAGAAAGGAATATCTTCATTTTCTAAAACTCTTCTGTAACATCAAAATATTCTTCAAACAAAATCTGAAACGAACTGATTCTCTCCTTTGGTTTGAGATCTTGTGAAGTCCTTAGAAGTTCTTATAAGAAGCCAGAATGATCCTGGTCACTTCTGTCATGATACTATAGTCAAACACTCAATGCACTCAAATGGCGCCCCACAGAGGGGTGCCTGGTCAGTAGCCACCCAGTGTTAGTGTTTTCCTCACAGATGAGTACCTTCATGCTCTGCATATTGTAGACTTGTGGCCATAGGATCATCCCTTGTCTGATATAATACCTGCTTTAACTGAGCCAGTGGGGGAGAGAAACATGTAAATGAATACTGATAACAAGAACATCAAGCTTGATCTTTTCCTCCTATCAGAGGAGGCTACAAGGTTTAGGGCATACCAATGAGGAAATGGTTAATTGCCTGCTTACTGTCAAAGAAAGTTTTGAGCTGAACCTTGAATGACCAATAGGAGAGGACATTCTAGCTTGTAAAGACATGATTACAAAAACAGAGGTGTGTGAAACAGCTTGGTGCCTTGGAGCCTTTCTGGGAACAGCAGGTAGTTCAGCATTGCTGAAGAACAAAGCATTTCCATGCTGCCTTCAAATCTGCTTTTCATCAAGTTTTTATAGTCTTGCTAGAATATAGCATCAAGTGCACACACCCAAATATGTGCACACATGCACAATCATACACACACAAACACACTTGATGGCATTGACCTAAAATACACTTTGTGTGCTTCTTGTGGTCCAAGAAGTCTGTTTCAAAGGCTTAAGACTCACATATAAGTGTGCACACACATGAGCCTAGCATGTGCCCCTCTCAAGTGCCTAAACTGGCACCTGCATTAATTCTGTCTGTGTAACCAAAAGGAAAAAAAATAAAAAAAGACATGGATCTTGGTTCAGAAAAATATTGGGGAATTACCTCAACAAATGTAGCAGTTATGGAATTCCCTGAATAATCCTTTGGGTTTTGTTGTTGTTGTTAAATTCAACACTCTGCTCTCCTCCACATCTTTTTTTGTTCAATCAAGTAATGTAGCAATGTCAGCTGCCAGTATGAGACCTTTCTCAGCTACTTGAAGGCCAGACAAAAGCTAACTCCATCACTCTCTTCTTGGAAATAATGATTGCAAGAGCTATCATAGCACATGTTTTACCTGACCAATGATCAAGGGTCATTTTGAACAACAGCCTTATGGTTTTTCATATAAACTCCTACCTTTTATAGAGCTACCATATGATCCAGCAATTGCACTACTGGGTGTTTACCCCAAAGATACAAATGTAGGGATCTGAAGGGGTACGTGCACCCAGATGTTTATAGCAGCAATGTCCACAATAGCCAAACTGTGGAAAGAGCCAAGATGTCCATCGACAGAAGAATGGATAAAGAAGATGTGGTGTATATATATATATGATGGAATATTATGCAACCATCAAAAAGAATGAGATCTTGCCATTTGCAATGACATGGATGGAACTGGAGGGTGTTATGCTGAGCGAAATAAGTCAATCAGAGAAAGACATGTATCATATGACCTCACTGATAGGAGGAATCTTAATCTCAGGAAACAAACTGAGGGTTGCTGGAGTGGGGGGTGGGGTGGGAGGGATGGGGTGGCTGGGTGATAGACACTGGGGAGGGTATGTGCTATGGTGAGTGCTGTGAATTGTGCAAGACTGTTGAATCACAGATCTGTACCTCTGAAGCAAATAATGCAATATATGTTAAGAAAAAAAAAAAGAAGATAGCAGGAGGGGAAGAATGAAGGGGGGGAAATCGGAGGGGGAGATGAACCATGAGAGACGATGGACTCTGAAAAACAAACTGAGGGTTCTAGAGGGGCGGGGGTGGGGATGGGTTAGCCAGGTGATGGGTATTAAAGAGAGCACGCTCTGCGTGGAGCACTGGGTGTTATGCACAAATAATGAATCATGGAACACTTCATCTAAAACTAATGATGTAATGTATGGTGATTAACATAACATAAATAAATAAATAAATAAATAAATAAATAAATAAATAAATAAAATGATGGCAACTGTCAGGGTCAGTGATACAGATATGTATGTCACCTCAGCATCCAAACAACAGGTTCTGAACTCCTTTTTCTCAGCTTTGCTCTGGTAGGCTAGTTCATGAAAGTCTAGAGATGGAAAATGGGAAGATGGCAATGAGACCCTATAAGCTGGAAGCCATCTTGGTTGATGGGCAGGGTGTCCCTGTTGTGGTACTATCATTTTGGTTAGAGGTAATAATACTTACCTTGTTTAAATACCAGTACTTAATTTTGTTTTTAGCAAACCCATAAGCAGAAAGTGAATCAGTATGGTCTGGAGAGAAGGAAGTTAGTCAATACCAAGAGTTAAACCTTGTTGCAGGCAAGGGACAAAAAGAGTGCCATGACATGAACAGTCTCCCAATATCCCTCTCTCACTGGACACCTGCTGTGTTTTAAATACCCTCCAATACGACCAGCTGGACTATACAAGGACTTGTTAAAAATGTATGCTCTAACTAAATTACAGATTTCTTCTCTTGAAAGTTCACTGAGTAGGTTTCATAATCTGGTGACTAAACTATGTCATCTCTTATTCCCTAGAAAAGACAAGGATCTGAGGAATGGAATACATGTCTGGGAGAATGTCCAATGGTCAGAGGGTGCCAAAATGGGTTTTAGGAAAGCACACCAGAGTGGTCATCAGAGGGCAATGCCAAAGGGAGTTATGGGCTTGTGACTGAGACATACCTTGTCTATTTCATAACTTTGTCCAAGTCCATTTCTAAGGATTTTGTAAAAAAGCAGAATACATATTTCTATCAGTTTTTCTGAGCTTTTAAAAAACTTCTTCCAGGGCAATTTGCCCTCTTGAAAAGGAGAATCACATTTTCCCAGAAGTGGTTCCAGATGAAATCCAGTGTATGTTTATGTCCTTTGAAATAGGAAAAGAAGAAGAAGAAGAAGAAGAAAAAGAAGAAGAAAGAAGAAGAAGCAGCAGCAGAAGAAGAAGCAGAAGCAGAAGAAGAAGAAGAAGAAGAAGAAGAAGAAGAAG
>NC_058418.1:24407336-24440404 GCF_002201575.2 Neomonachus schauinslandi | reverse complement strand
AAGAAAGAAAGAAAGAAAGAAAGAAAGAAAGAAAGAAAGAAAGAAAGAAAGAAAGAAAGAAAGAAAGAAAGAAAGAAAAGAAGGAGAAGAAGAAAGAAGAAAGAAGAAAGAAAAGGAAAGGAAAGCAGGGGGCCAGGGTAGGAGTTCGTCCAGACCTTTATGGCACTGAGGGAAGTGCCCAGCAAGGCTGACATCAGCGAGACAGTCTTTTCCAGCAGAGAGAGCTGGCGGTTTTACTACAGCATCCAGTCAGAACACTTTGTTTTTCACACCGTACAGTCTCACGAATCTCGCCTTCCCTCAAAGTCCGGCAGCCAGCCTCCGCACCATGGTGATTTATTTCAATATTTATTTATTTATTAATAGCTTCTCATATTTGGTAAAATCAAATCCTTTTGCTGCTGTCCAGAATGTTAATGCACTGCACAGCCAGCAGAGCTAGCTTGTCAGGACATTCTCATGGATACACACATGCACATATTTAAAGCCAAAGGATTTTATAAAATTTCACTTTGCACTTTAGAACACCTTCTGCATTTAGCTCAGAAAAATAAATGTGTTTCCGTAGGCAGGTCTATTATCTGCCCCCTCTCATTGCTTCTTTCATGTCTTTCAAAACTCAAAATCACCTTCTTCACAGTATCTTATAATGTTTTTTTCTATTTCACCTCTTTGGGGGGATTTTCATCTCTACAAGTCAATTCCCTTGCATGAGTTTTGAAGATTTTTATATTTTAATAGTATATTTTGAAAAGAAAGGGATTTCTCAGTTTTTGGATAAGAATATTAGACAAACAAATATAAAATATTTGGGGATCTGGAGGACAAAGCTATGCATTTGTGTTTGATAGGTTTTTTTTCTACATGGCAAAGGGAAATCGGCTCTTGAATTTTCTTTATTGAAATCCTGTCTTTGTTGATTACTTTGCCACTGCCTGAGCCCTTGATGAAAAGCTCCCCAAAGCAGGAAGACACACAGCCCTATCTCCATTATCAGCCTCCTTCAGCGGATTTGTTCAGGAGGCTGCGGGTAAGAGAGAGTATGTTGCATGGATTGGGGACCAGGCTGTGTCCATTAGAAGCCACTCCCTCCAGTTTCAGGCACACAAAGAGATTTTAAGATCAAACTGTGATCAAAACCTTTTTCTCTTACTCTTAATGAGACCCACAGCCAGACTGAAGACTTCCCTCCCACACTTGTGCATCTGCTCAGGCAACTCTAAGTTATCTGTACTGATAGAGAATGGCAGCACGGCTAAGGGTCCCACATCATTTCTACAAGGCTTTGGAAGAAATTGAATGAGCTTGGTTTTGAGGAAGACAATGTATTTTCTGGATTACTTGGCCTAATAGACTCTATGTTATTAACATGAGGTCACACAAAGCAGGGGTGGACAGTGATGGGATCTGGAAGGGGCAAGGAAGAGTCAGCCTGGGGTTAAAAGAGTTTCAAGCTCAGTTGCAAAGCTGATATCAAGAAAAAAATTGGCAGTCTGAATCCATAGCAGGGCTGACCCTTGACTGAGATTTTTGGGAGGTATATTTTTGTTTTGTACTTCTCAAGACCATTTTTTAAAATTGAGGTAAGATATATATAACAAAATTTACCTTTCTAAATTTTTTTAAGTGTAGAGTTCAGTAGTGTTAAGTACATTCATAATGTTATGCAACCAATCTCCAGAATTCTTTTCATCTTGCAAAAGCAAAACTCTGTGCACATTGAACAACTACCCATTCCACCACCCCCAGGCCCTGGCAACCACCCTTCTACTTTCTGTCTTCTTGGGACCATTTTAAGTGCCTATGCTTTTAGGGATCTTTTAGCCATAAGTAACAGAAGCTACTGGAAACTGCTAAAGCAATAAAAGAAATTTATAAGCTTAAGAGAATACAAGGAAGCGTTGGCCAGTCAGCCACAGAAAGGTAGGGTTGGGCCTCAGGGCCACATAGAATGCAAGCCTCAAATGCCACCAAACTCCTGCATCCCTGCTTCCTTCTACACATCAGCTCCATCACCCCATCTCTGCAGAAGGGCCTTCTCTACATGGCAGAGAACATGGCTCCATGTTAACTTCATCTACTAGAGACACATTGGATTGACAAGCTTTGTGTTTCCAATATAAATTTGTAGGAAAGAGGCTTATTGAATCAAGTGGATCAGAGGCCCATTCCTGGGCTAATCAGCCATGGCCGGAATGATTGGCCTAGCTTAGGTCAGGTGCCCACCTCTGACTAATCAACTATGGCTAGGGGAGGGGCACATAAGATCATAACAGAACCCATGGGTAAAAGGAGGCACTGAAGGACTTCCCAGCAGAAAGTGCCAGTGGTGCTGGGCAGATAAAGCAGAAGGTATCCACTAGCATGCCCTTTACTTCCTCTTTCCCCATATATTTCAAAGCCACTTACACACTGTTTTCTCATTATGACAAGCCTTTCCTAGGATGTACCCCCTTCTTTGCATCTTCCTTTCTTACTAGCAACAAGAGATAATGAGGTAATCATCTGCATAGTCCCTGGCACACATGCAGAAATATTCTCTCTCAAACAAAAAATTACCTGTTAGGATCTTGAAATGTGATTCTTCCCAATGGTATTCTTATACCTTAAAAAAGAACCTAAAGACCAAAATCTTCTAATGGCCCATTGCCCCAAATTCAAGCCTCATGGTAGAATCAAGGCAGCTGGTCACTTAATCTCCCTTCCCTGAGCCTGCCCAGTAGTATTCCCTAATTGGAACAGCCTCAAAGCTTCTTGCTGGCAAGAAGACAGAGGGAGGTTTTCTCCTCGTTCTTGTTATTATCCTAATTCCCTTGTTTTGTGACATTTAAACAGGCAGCCTCAGTCTGTGTTTTTATATTGGTCAGATTATCCTTGCCTTTAAAGAATTGTCTCCGCATTTGTGTTGAGCAGACTTATAGGCAGGCAAACACTTCCTCTTCACAGCATATTAGCTGAAAAGCAAAACCCACTGGGTTCTGGGAGGCCTCTATCCCAGGCTGATCAGGACCATAAATCTGCCACAGCAGTGTCTCCACAGGGATCCCCAGAGAAATTGCTTATTGGCTTGTCAAGAGGATCTCAACGGAGATCACACACCCTACCTAACGCCCACATGAAAGCCTATTTAAAGTAACACTACTGAGCCTGGTCAGTACCTCATGTGTTTAAAAAAGACCATTAGCCTCATCTGAGAGTTCCAGAGACACTTTTGAGATCTGCTGCTCAGTCTGACGCTGTTGATCACTGTTCACAAATTTGAACAAAATCAGAAAAAGGTTTTTAAAAATGTTTATACTATATTTCTGGCCACAAGTATTGCCCCAGGCTTTTCTGCCTAAAAAGATGGAATTATAGCATTGAGAATCTAGGGATTTTCAATATGAATCAGACTTGATGATTGCCAGGATTAAGGAAAAAATTATTTATTGAACACATACAATGTGCTCAGAGTGCCCAAGATTATGCTCAGAAAAGCATGAGTTGTGATCTCTACCCTCAGGAGGTTTGCAGTCCATTTCCCTTTACAGCACTCAAGGAAATCTAATTTCCTTGAGGAACCATCCCTACCCCACTCTCAGATTGTGTGGCTTTTTAACACCCCCCCCTTCTCAGATGTCATAATCACATGACTCAGGGCTAACCAATCAGTCTTTTTCATCTCTCTGATTGGTGCATAATGGGGCATATGACTCAAGGCTGGCCCATCAGACTCATTTCTGAGACTTTTACTGGAATTACTTGGAAAGAGCCTTGGGCTTTCTGTTATTTAGCTGATGAGATGGTGGTCCAGAGTTTCCGGTTTGGTGGATATATCCTTCCTTGTTTTATGGATGAGAGAACTAGGATACAGAAAAAGCAAACAATTTGTCTAAGTTTATAGAGTTAGCTTGAGAAAAAGCTGGGATTCAAATCCAGATAAACTGGTTCTAGAATTCATACTGTTAGGGTGTCTCTCATGGAATCCATATACCTCTCGTTACCAGCCAACAGGGATCTCTTCACACTCCCCATAGCTCTCCCTTCTGGGAAGAGGCCTTTTCTGGAACATTCTCCCAGGTCTACTAGAAGCAATGATCTCTGGCTTTGGGGCACACCATGGGTAAGTAAGACTGATCTCTGGGTGAAGAAATCAAAGACCACAAATGTAGGAGACAGAAGACAGCCCACTAGAAAGCATAAAATAAGGATTCTTAATCTGCTAGGGGTCCCTGACCCCTTTGAGAATTGGATTTCCCAAAAAAGTTTGTATGCACTTGAAAGGTTGAATATGACAAGGTTCTTCTGATTGCAAGTGACAGAAACCCAATTTGATCAGCTCCATTAAAAAGGTTCACATAACTGTGGTGAGAGCAGAGATGCATCCAGGCTTAAGGGACAACTAGAACCAGCTACAAGACTTGTGGTTTGTTTGTTTCCCTCTGCCTCTTTCTATGTGTTGGTTTTATTCTCTCTGACCCATGGTAAACAACATGGTTGAAGTTGAATCTCATTTCACATTGATGAGCCACATCTTTGCCCCAGCTCTAGTTCAAAAATATCCCAGGAAAGGATTCCAATTGGTCATGGGTTATGGACCCACCCCTGTGGCCATGGAAGCAGAGAACTGGAGTCAGCAGCAGTTATCACCCAAGGAAGAAAGTAATATCTTCAGAAGAGAGGGTGTGGGGCAGACAAAACAAAGATTACCTCAGGAAAGAACCCAGTGGAACTTTGGACCTAGAGCCTAAAACTGTGTCTAAAAAATAAAGTGGAGAACTAAGGATATTAAATGAATAATTCAGGGAAACACTCATCTCAATTATCTGAATAGTTCAAGAGAAATGTTTAGGCCAAGATTACCCAGAACGTGACCTCCAAATTTTCCTTTTTTGGCAAAGAATTTATAGCACAACCCATTTCCTGTGCCCCATCAAAGGGAAAATAACTTTACAAAAAATAAAGAAGATATAGATTTCTTATTGGGAAACATAATGCTCTGTTAGCATGAAGTTTCTTCTGTTTTCATATTTTAAAAGAAAAATAAGAGACATTAAATCAGATTGGTCTTGCCCAGGTGGTCTAGGTCCAATATTAATTGTGCAAAACAGTTAGGAAATGCTCAAGTAGGCTTTTAAAAGTCCCCCTCAACTCCAATTTAAGCCCCTTTCAATCTATCCTCTGCACAGATGTCAGGTTAATTTGCCTAAAACACTAGTTTGTCATGATTCTCTGGTCATGATTTCCTGGTGCTCTACCCACTACCCACAATGGGGATCCACTCTCCTAAACCAATCTCATCTCCAACTACTATGTCTCGGGTTGCCTCCTCAATCCTCCAAAGCTTCATGCTTATTTTCACCTCTGGCATCCTCATCTCCTTTTTTCAACTTATCCCAAATCTCATCCATTATGTAAAGCCTGGTTTGATTCCCACATTTGCAAAGGACTACCAAGTGTCATTTACCTTTTGTTCTTCAATTCATTGCCACCTTTTGCCTGTTCTTCTCTGTATGTAGGGAACTGATCCCGCAAACCCTGTCTCCCAGGCTCCCTTGCTAACTGTGCTAACTGGTTTCCAGGTATGTTCATCCAATAGGAGGTAAGAAGCCAGAGGATATTTTTGAGGAATGGCATCTCTGGTAGTGACTAGTCTCTTCCATGGTCAACTCTAGCCTCTGTTGTTGCTAATCCCTGGGCTGTCTCACTAACCCTGCTTGTCTTCTCACTTTATATCTTTGTGATGAGTCCTCCATACTAAATTCTCTTTATTTAGATACCTGGTGTAGATTCATTTTTCCTGACTAGACTTTTTTTTGAAACATAGGACCACCTCATAATCTTTCTTCTCTGCTTTCCCATAATAGACTTTGTAATATTGCTTGTTTCAATCATATTTCCTTTTAAAAAGTAATAGGGTGTACTGTGCATCCACTTTCCAGGTTGTCTGGGGGATTTGTTGTCTTAGGGGTTGTTGCCTGAGGGATTGGTTTCTGTATTGTCTGATTTAGAGCACTGACATAACTGGTGCCAGAATTTGCAAGCTGCTGGAAACAAAGGCAAGCATTGCAGAACATTACAGCCGCAGTTCTGCAGGCATACATCAAAAGATACAAGAGATCAAAAAAGGTTCAAACGATCCTAGAACTTTTTTTAAGAATTATTTATTTATTCATAATTTATTTATTTATTTTTTTCAGAAACACCTGGGTCTTTATTACAATTTACTTCCCAGATACTTGTTTAAAATTTTTTATTGTTATGTTAATCACCATATATTACATCATTAGTTTTTGATGTAGTGTTCCATGATTCATTGTTTGTGCATAACACCCAGTGCTCCATGCAGAACATGTCCTCTTTAATAGCCATCATCAGGCTAACCCATCCTCCCAACCCCCTTCCCTCTAGAACCCTCAGTTTGTTTTTCAGAGTCCATCATCTCTCATGGTTCGTCTACCCCTCTGATTTCCCCCGCTTCATTCTTCCCCTCCTGCTATCTTCTTTTTTTTTCTTAACATATATTGCATTATTTGTTTCAGAAGTACATATCTGAGATTCAACAGTCTTGCACAATTCACAGCGCTTACCAGAGCACATACCCTCCCCAGTGTCTATCACCCAGTCACCCCATCCCTCCCACCCCACCCCCCACTCCAGCAACCCTCAGTTTGTTTCCTGAGATTAAGAATTCCTCATATCAGTGAGGTCATATGATACATGTCTTTCTCTGACTGACTTATTTCGCTCAGCATAATACCCTCCAGTTCCATCCACATCGTTGCAAATGGCAAGATCTCATTCCTTTTGATGGCTGCATAATATTCCATTGTATATATATACCACCTCTTCTTTATCCATTCATCTGTCGATGGACATCTTGGCTCTTTCCACAGTTTGGCTATTGTGGACATTGCTGCTATAAACATCGGGGTGCACGTACCCCCTTGGATCCCTACATTTGTATCTTTGGGGTAAATACCCAGTAGTGCAATTGCTAGATTGTATGGTAGCTCTATTTTCAACTTTTTGAGGAACCTCCATACTGTTTTCCAGAGTGGCTGAACCAACTTGCATTCCCACCAACAGTGTAGGAGGGTTCCCCTTTCTCCACATCCCCACCAACATCTGTCGTTTCCTGACTTGTTAATTTGAGCCATTCTGACTGGTGTAAGGTGGTATCTCATTGAGGTTTTGATTTGGATTTCCCCGATGCTAAGTGATATTGAGCACTTTTTCATGTGTCTGTTGGCCATTTGGATGTCTTCTTTGGAAAAATGTCTGTTCATGTCTTCTGCCCATTTCTTGATTGGGTCTTTGTTCTTTGGGTGTTGAGTTTGGTAAGTTCTTTATAGATTTTGGATAGTAGCCCTTTATCTGATCTGTCATTTGCAAATATCTTCTCCCATTCTGTCAGTTGTCTTTTGGGTTTGTTGACTGTTTCTTTTGCTTTGCAAAAGCTTTTTATCTTGATGAAGTCCCAATAGTTCATTTTTGCCCTTGCTTCCCTTGCCTTTGGCGATGTTTCTTGGAAGAAGTTGCTGCGGCTGAGGTCGAAGAGGTTGCTGCCTGTGTTCTCCTTTAGGATTTTGATGGACTCCTGTCTCACATTGAGGTCTTTCAACCATTTGGAGTCTATTTTTGTGTGTGGTGTAAGGAAATGGTCCAGTTTCATTCTTCTGCATGTGGCTGTCCAATTTTCCCAACACCATTTGTTGAAGAGACTGTCTTTTTTCCACTGGACATTCTTTCCTGCTTTGTCAAAGATGAGTTGACCCTAGAGTTGAGGGTCCATTTCTGGGCTCTCTATTCTGTTCCATTGATCTATGTGTCTGTTTTTGTGCCAGTACCATACTGTCTTGATGATGACAGCTTTGTAATAGAGCTGGAAGTCCGTAATTGTGATGCCGCCAGCTCTGCTTTTCTTTTTCAACATTCCTCTGGCTACGCGGGGTCTTTTCTGGTTTCATACAAATTTTAGGATTATTTGTTCCATTTCTTTGAAAAAAGTGGATGGTATTTTGATGGGGATTGCATTGAATGTGTAGATTGCTCTAGGTAGCCTTGATATCTTCCAATATTTGTTCTTCCAATCCATGAGCCTGGAACATTTTTCCATTTCTTTGTGTCTTCCTCAATTTCTTTCATGAGTATTTTATAGTTTTCTGAGTACAGATCCTTTGCCTCTTTAGTTAGATTTATTCCTAGGTATCTTATGGTTTTGGGTGCAATTGTAAATGGGATCGACTCCTTATTTCTCTTTCTTCTGTCTTGTTGTTGGTGTATAGGAATGCCACTGATTCCTGTGCATTGATTTTATATCCTGCCACTTGACTGAATTCCTGTATGAGTTCTAGCAGTTTTGGAGTGGAGTCTTTTGGGTTTTACACATAAAGCTTCATATCAACTGCAAAGAGTGAAAATTTGACTTCTTCTTTGACGGTTTGGATGCCTTTGATTTCTTTTTGTTGTCTGATTGCTGTGGCTAGGACTTCTAATACTATGTTGAATAGCAGTGGTGATAGTGGACATCCCTGCTGTGTTCCTGACCTTAGGGGGAAAGCTCTCAGTTTTTCCCCATTGAGAATGATATTTGCTGTAGGTTTTAATTGATGGCTTTTATGATATTGAGGTATGTTCCCTCTATCCCTATACTCTGAAGAGTTTTGATCAAAAAAGGATGCTGTACTTTGTCAAATGCTTTTTCTGCATCTATTGAGAGGGTCATATGGTTCTTGTTCTTTCTTTTGTTAATGTATTGTATCACGTTGATTGATTTGCAGATGTTGAACCAACCTTGCAGCCCAGGGATAAATCCCACTTGGTCGTGGTGAATAATCCTTTTAACGTACTGTTGGATCCTATTGGCTAGTATTTTGGTGAGGATTTTTGCATCCATGTTGATCAAGGATATTGGTCTGTAATTCTCCTTTTTGATGGGGTCTTTGCCTGGTTTTGGGATCAAGGTAATGCTGGCCTCATAAAATGAGTTTGGGAGTTATCCTTCCATTTCTATTTTTTGGAACAGTTTCAGAAGAATAGGTATTCATTCTTCTTTAAATGTTTGGTAGAATTCCCCTGGGAAGCCATCTGGCCCTGGGCTTTTGTTTGTTGGGAGATTTTTTTTTTGATTTTTATTTATTTATTTTTTTGAGACAGAGAGAATGAGAGAGAGAGAGCACATGAGAGGGGGGACGGTCAGAGGGAGAAGCAGGCTCCCTTCCAAGCAGGGAGCCCGATGCGGGACTCAATCCAGGGACTCCAGGATCATGACCTGAGCTGAAGGCAGTCGCTTAACCAACTGAGCCACCCAGGCGCCCTGTTGGGAGATTTTTGATGACTGCTTCAATTTCCTTAGTGGTTATAGGTCTGTTCAGGTTTTCCATTTCTTCCTGGTTCAGTTTTGGTAGTTGATACATCTCTAGGAATGCATCCATTTCTTCCAGGTTATCTAATATGCTGGCATAGAGTTGCTCATAATATGTTCTTATTATTGTTGGTATTTTTTTGGTGTTGGTTTTGATCTCTCCTCTTTCATTCATGATTTTGTTGATTTGGGTCATTTCTCTTTTCTTTTTGATAAGTCTGGCCAGGGGTTTATCAATCTTGTTAATTCTTTCAGAGAACCAGCTCCTAGTTTTGTTGATCTGTTCTACTGTTCTTTTAGTTTCTATTTCATTGGTTTCTGCTCTGATCTTTATTATTTCTCTTCTCCTGCTGGGTTTAGGCTTTATTTGCTGTTCTTTCTCCAGTTCCTTTAGGTGTAGGGTTAGGTTGTGTATTTGAGACCTTTCTTGTTTCTTGAGAAAGGCTTGTATTGCTATATACTTTCCTCTTAGGACTGCCTTTGCTGCATCCCAAAGATTTTGAACAGTTGTGTTTTCATTTTCATTGGTTTCCATGAATTTTTTTTAATTCTTCTTTAATTTCCTGGTTGACCCATTCATTCTTTAGTAGGATGCTCTTTAGCCCCCATGTATTTTAGTTCTTTCCGACTTTCCTCTTGTGATTGAGTTCTAGTTTCAAAGCATTGTGGTCTGAAAATAGGCAGGGAATGATCCCAATCTTTGGGTACCAGTTGAGACCTGATTTATGACCTAGGATGTGATCAATTCTGGAGAATGTTCCATGAGCACTAGAGAAGAATGTGTATTCCATTGCTTTGGGATGGAATGTTCTGAATATGTCTGTGAGTCCATTTGGTCCAGTGTGTCATTTAAAGTTTTTATTTCCTTGTTGATCTTTTGGTTAGACGATCTGTCCATTTCAGTGAGGGGGCTGTTAAAGTCCCCCACTATTATTGTATTGTTGTCAATGTGTCTCTTTGCTTTTGTTATTAATTGCCTTATATAATTGGCTGCTCCCATGTTAGGGGCATAGATATTTACAATTGTTAGATCTTTTTGTTGGATAGACCCTTTAAGTAGGTTATAGTGTCCTTCCTCATCTCTTATTACAGTCTTTGGTTTAAAATCTAACTTGTCTGATATAAAGATTGCCACCCCAGCTCTCTTTTGGTGTCGATTAGCATGTCGATTAGCATAGCCCCTCACTTTCAATCTGGGGCTGTCTTTGAGTCTAAAATGAGTCTCTTGCAGACAGCATATCGATGGGTCTTGTTTTTTAATCCAATCTGATAGCCTGTGTCTTTTGATTGGGGCATTTAGCCCATTTACATTCAGGGTAACTATTGAAAGATAGGAATTTAGTGCCATTGTATTGCCTGGAAGGTGACTGTTACTGTATATTGTCTGTGTTCCTTTCTGGTCTATGTTGCTTTTAGGCTCTCTCTTTGCTTAGAGGACCCCTTTCAATATTTCTTGTAGGGCTGGTTTCATGTTTGCAAAGTCCTTTAGTTTTTGTTTGTCCTGGAAGCTTTTTATCTCTCCTTCTATTTTCAATGAGAGCCTAGCTGGATAGAGTATTCTTGGCTGCATATTTTTCTCATTTAGTGCTCTGAATATATCCTGCCAGTCCGTTCTGGCCTGCCAGGTCTCTGTGGATAGGTCTGTTGCCAATCTAATGTTTCTACCATTGTAGGTTGCATATCTCTTCTCCCGAGCTGCTTTCAGGATTTTCTCTTTGTCTCTGAGACTCGTAAGTTTTACTATTAGATGTCGGGGTGTTGACCTATTTTTATTGATTTTGAGAGGGGTTCTCTGTGCTTCCTGGATTTTGATGCCTGTTTCCTTCCCCAAATTAGGGAAGTTCTCTGCTCTAATTTGCTCCAATATACCTTCTGCCCCTCTCTCTTTCTTCTTCTTCTGGGATCCCAATTATTCTAATGTTGTTTCGTCTTATGGTATCACTTATCTCTCGAATTCTGCCCTCGTGATCCAGTAGTTGTTTATCTCTCTTTTTCTCAGCTTCTTTATTTTCCATCATTTGGTCTTCTGTATCACTGATTCTCTCTTCTGCCTCATTTATCCTAGCATTTAGCACCCCCATTTTTGATTGCACCTCATTAATAGCCATTTTGATTTTGACTTGGTTAGATTTTAGTTCTTTTATTTCTCCAGAAAGAGTTTCTCTAATAACTTCCATGCCTTTTTCAAGCCCAGCTAGTATCTTTAAAGTGATGATTCTGAACTCTAGATCCGACATTCTACTAATGTCCGTATTGAGTAGGTCCCTGGCAGTCGGTACTACCCCTTGTTCTTTTTGTTGAAGTGATTTCTTCCATCTTGTCATTTTGTCCAGAGGAAACTAGATGAATGAGAGAACAAAATGCTAACAGGGTAACAACGTCCCCAGAAAATATACTCTAAACAAATCAGAAAAGACCTGAAGCAGGGGGAAAAGAAAAGCAAAGATAGAAAAAAGAAAAAGAAAAAAAAAGAAAAAGATAACGATAAAAACAAACAAAAACAGAACAGAACAAAACAAAAAAACAGAATATGATCAAATATGATCAGGCTGGTACATAGATCAGTGCCACACACTAGATTTTGGGTGTATTTTGGTCTGTTAGAAGAAAGTGCCTCCCAAAGTTTTAAAGAAAGAAAAACTTATATATGTACAAAAATAAGTGTTGATATGATGAAGGGATGGAATATGACTGTAAAGATGAAAATTATAAAAAATTTTATAAAAGGAATTGATAAGAAGTTGTTTGAGAAAAGAAAGAAAAGGATTTAAAAAAAAAGAAAGAAAGAAAAAGGAAGAGAATGTGATCAGGCAGGAGAGTAGAAAACAACCATACACTAGAGATTTAGGGTATATTTTGATCTGTTAGAAGAAACTATCTCAAAATTTTAAAGAGACAACAACTTATATATATATATGCCAAAAATACGGGTAACTACTATAAAGGGATAGACTATGACTCTAAAAATGAAAAATAAAATGTTTTTTAAAAAGGGGATTAATAAGATGTTGGTTGACAAGTGGGGGAAAAAAGGCAGTTAAAAAAAAATTAGCTTTGAAAGACTAAAGAATCATGGTAAAAAAGCCATGGATTCTATGTGCATTGCTCCCCTAGTGTTGGAGTTCTGCCATTCTCATTGATTGGTAAACTTGGTCTTGGCTGGCTGTTCTCACTGATCTTCTGGGGGAGGGGCCTGTTGCCGTGGTTCCCAAATGTGTTTGCTGGAGGCGGAATTGCTCTGCCCTTGCCCGGTCCAGGCTAAGTGATCTGCTCGGGTTTGCTCTCTGGAGCTTTTGTTCCCTGCAAGCTTTCTGTACATCTTTGGAGGATGAGAGTGAAAATGGCGGCCTCCCAATCTCCGCCCCGGAGGAGCCAAGAATTCGGGGCCCCACTCCTCAAACCCCAGAGAAAAGCAGTCAGTCACTCCCATCTCCCCGGTCTCCGGCTGCACTCCGTGCTCACCTGGCCTGTGACCGAGCATTTCTATCTCTGGCACCCGACCCCTTGTGGAGTCTCCAAGCCCAGCAGATCCCTGTGGTGCGCTCCCACACCACTCCTCCCGGGGGAGGAAGGGGAGTCTCCCTGGATCTGCTGCTTGTTGGGTCCCTGCTGGAGGAGCAGTGGCCCAACTGTGCCGCGGATCATGGTTTATGGCAACCCCGAGCTGAGAGCCCACACCTCGGCTCCGTCTCTGCAGCTGGCTTCCCCCCTCCAACACCTGGGAGCTCTGCCACACTCAGGTACTCTCGGTCTTTCTGTGACCCCGAGGGTCCTGAGACCACACTGTCCGCGAGGGTTCCACCCCCAGCTTAGCCACCAGAGTGACGTCCCTCAGCGGAGCCGACTTCTAAAAGTTCCGATTTTGTGCTCCATGGCTCTATCACTTGCCAGAAGCGGCCAACGGAGGCCCCTCCTCCGCCATCTATCCTCCTGAATATCGCCTCAGATTCACTTCTCCGCAGGTCCTACCTTCCAGAAAGTGGTCGCTTTTCTGTTCAGAGAGTTGTTGCTATTGTTTTCTTCGATCTCCTGTTGAGTTTGTAGGTGTTCAGTTTGATCCCTATCCAGCTGAATTCCTGAGACCAGACGAAATCCAAGTCTCCTACTCATCTACCATCTTGCTCCGCCCCCTATTTATTTATTTATTTATTTTGTGTGGAAAGCATCTTTTTTTAATTTAAATTCAATTTGCAAACATATTGTACACTTATTTGAGAGAGTGAGAGAGCATGAGTGGGGGAAAGAGCAGAGGGAGAGGGAGAAGCAGACTCCCTGCTGAGCAGGAAGCCCAACATGGGGGTTCAATCCTGGGACTCTGGGATCATGACCTGAGCCAAAGACAGACACTTAACTGAGCCACCCAGGTGCCCCAGTCCTAGAACTTCTACTCAGGTTAATTATGAAGTTCTTCTCCTGCACGAAGCCAGTACTTAAAGCCTGGGAGAGGTGGCTGCTTATTCAAATGCACAAATCTCAAGACAAAATATCACAAGGCATACAAAGAAACAGGGAAACATAGCCCAAAGGAACATAATGAAACTTCAGAAACAGACCCTAAGTAAATGCAGATCTCTAAACTGCCTGACAAAGAACTTGACTGTCATAAAGATGCTCATGAGCTAAAAGAGAACACTGATAGACAACTAAATGAAATCAGGAAAACAATGCATGAACAAAATGAGAATATCAACAAAGAGATAGAAAGTATCAAGAAGAACCAAACAAATTATGGAGCTGAAAATTACAAGAATTACGAAAGCTAAACTGAAAAATTTCTAAATTATTCTGTCCCTTTTAATGTTTTTGGTCCACTGCCTTCTCTCTAATGACTGTACTTATAGCATGGGCTACTATATTTGTTTAACCAATATTCTATAGATAAATATTTGAATTGTTTCCAATAGTAATGCTTTTCATTCCAAACCTGTTTAGGCATATTACTTTCAACTCTGTTCTGTTGAAGGAGATTAAGAAAAAACATAAATCAATATTTTTAAAGAAATTATGAGATGTTTTTATTAGTCAGGACCCTAAACGATATGTGTGATGCTTTTTAAAATCAAGCTTTCTCCCCTGTTGATCTACCTCTATAGTTCTTGACACTTGGGAATCAATTTTACTAACATATTATTAAAACTAGAGGCAGCAAGGGCGCATGGGTGGCTCAGTCGTTAAACTAGAGGCAGCAAAATAAATTGAACAGCTTCCTTTAAGTTAGATATTTAATACTAGTGATAAGTGTACAGAATGATTCACCAGATAACTGAGAGCAAACTAAGAGTATTCAAAATAGAAGAAATCTTGCAGATGGTACAAAGACAACTTTGACATTTAATTCAATAGCATAAAACTGAATGAAATCAGAGGGACTTTGAAATTACAGTTCCATATGGCTGCTGTTACAGGAAATCACCAGGGAATGTTACCGAGTTTGTTGAACACTACTATAATAAAAAATTATTACCATCCCAGGAAGGAAGAAAAATCATTGATTACAAAGGTAGACACTCCATTGGTGTAATTCAAATGAAATCATTGGCATATTTGTCACACTGCAGAGAACACCACCTCCAGCTTTTTCCCATCGAATTATTAATGGAGAATTGGAAATTATTTGATAAAAGGCTGAAAGGGAGCTACATTCAGCAAAACAAGTGCCAGTGACACTCAGAGAAGCAGGTGTTGATGAATAAAACATCTAGGTCGTGGAGTACAATGAGGTATGTACATGATTTGGACATACAGCTTGTGTGGACTGATTTGAGTGACACGGTGCATTCTGGGTGAAGAAAAGTAACACAATCATAGGCTTCACAAAGGAGATTTCCTGCCAGGGAATCTACAAATGATTTTTTTTTAATATGACATTTCTTTTATAGTGATTCCTGCCTTTGAGATGCAACTTGGATCAATGAAGGATTCAAGATGAGATAGAAATGATCCTGGAGGAAATGTCTTCCATTCTTATATTCTGGAATAAAATTCGATTAGATCCTCCCCTTGGATCAGAGATTTCCATGGGTCTCCATACTGAGAGGCTATCATGCCTGTAGCACATCTATCAGGTGCAAGGAACGGTCTCAAAGAACTATTAAGAAAACACACTAAAACTCTCCCACCAACCAAATTATTCAATGTACAGTGCCTTTGGTCTATGACCTAGAGAAATTCATGTCATTTTTTCTTTAATGGATGTAAGTTGTCTCTTTTTCTTGCATAGTTGTGTTAGCAGTAATTTATTTGCAAGGCTTATGTGGTTGTGATACACCTTTAAATTGTAGACTATTATAGTAAGTACCAGCTCAATGCTAAGGCAGTCCCACTGTCCCCCAAGGCCAAAGTTCCCTAAGTACAAAGAATAGGTGAGCTGGATGGACTGTAAGGACTCTTGAGGCTTTTACAGTCAACAAAAATAAAAGGCTCCACCCAGTATAAACATCCAATTCCTCTTAAACTGAACATATGAATAACAAGCTCTTTCTCTTCTGTCCATTATCAATGTTGAAAAATCTTGAGATGCTTTGGTCAAAGGCTTTAGATTTCATGCCAAATGTCCAGCTAACTAGTTCTTTTTGACAACGTTAGCATTGCTACATTTCTGAGAAGAAATGAAAACAATCTGGACAGTAGTAGCTGACCACTCACTTTCCTGTGTACAGTATCTCATTTAATCCTTTCCAACTCCTATTACTCCCATTTTTTGCATTGAAAACTTAAAACACTTTTTATTTATTATTTATTTATTGTAATGTAAGAACCTAACATGATATCTATCTCTTAGCATATTTTTAAGGGTACAATACTATATTGCTATATATGGGCACAGTGTTGTACAGTAGAGATTTAGAACTTATATATCTTATATAAATTGTGTAACCATTGATTAGCAATTCTCCTTTTCCCCCTCCCCACAGCCCCTGGTAACTACCATTTTATTCTTTGCTTCCATGAGTTTACCCTCACTTTATATATGAAGAAAGGCAAGTTGTAAATAATTGTCCAGATCATATAACTAACAAGTGGAAAAGCCACATTGACTCCAAAGACCAATATTTCCATGACACTTCAAGAGAGGTGGACTGTTTCTGTGTCAGAAAGGTGCTAAGAGCACATGCAAAAGCTTGTTAAGAGAGTAGTGTCATTGGCATCATTTTACAGAGGAGGAAGCACACTTGGAGAGCTAGAAACTCAGAGCTGGGGATCAAATCAAGGCAAGTTGTTCAGTCATGAAATCACTGAGCATTCTGCCTCTTTCCCAAGGTGAAGAGAAAGGAGAGCCAAAGCCCCTGAAGACATAATGTTTACTTCAAATTATCCCCCAGAGAAAAGTGGTCTTGTTTTGACAGTGTCCTAAAGCCATGCTACTTTGGTACTGACCCTGAGGACGCAAGGCTCCACTGAGGCTGAAATGTCCACCTTAGAGCACCATGCCTGCAGTTCTCCTTCTGAATATAGCAAATATACCTCAAGGGGAAAAAACACAACAGAGTTTGAAAACTTGTAGGGAACAGTAGAAATGGAAACCCAAATGATCACAGCTTATTGAAGAACACTGGTGTGTAAGAGGGCTATTCAGTCAGGAAAAATAAAGACTGAGCTGGATGGTGGAGGTTGCCTTGGTAACCAAATCCTCCTACAAGATTTAGTGGGTACCCCAAAGCTTCAAAAGAAAGTCTCATTCACTTTGAGGCACGTGCCTTCCAGTTGCAACACTCTCCACATCAGTTTGTCACTCCCTCTATTTCTCAGTCATTTCCAGCCTCGTTCATTGATGACTCTCATATTTGGCTCAAATCAGCCATTCTTTTCCTATAGTCCACTCTGTCAGATCAAAGGTTCAAAAAGCTCTCTTTCCATCTGTGAAATTCTATCACTTAAGTTGGTTCACTGAATAACCCCCCACCAGACCTATTCTTCAACCTCATGGAAACTTCTAACCACTAACTCTTACCTTCTTTCTCCCTCTCCATCAGTCTCCTCTTCTCCCTATGCCAGCTAGTCCGTAAGGAACATAACTAGTGCCTATATTTTGCCTCCTTTCTGTCCTTTTAAAGCACCTACCTTGACTCCATCCTCCAATGAATTTGACTACTGCTTTCTCCATGGCTGTATCTGGACTGCTGGGCACCTGAGGAGAAAATTACACAAGTCGGTCATTGGTACCACTAGAAACTCATGATCACCAATCTCAACAGTCCAGGAAGCCTACAATGTTCTCCTGGTCAGTTCATACTCCTATTATTTTCAACCTTTTTTCATCTTCTTAAATCTCAGACTCTTTTGCCTCTCTCTAACTGTTTATCCTCAAAACCAAATATGCAAATATTCCTGCACTAGCACTAAAGCATCTGTCCTTGGGGCCCCACTGAGATCTTCTTTACAGGTAGGTGCACCCACTCCCCAGTTGCTGTGGAAGTTGGCAGCTAATGGCTTGTGCCTGCACCCTTCTCTGGAAGATTGCCCTTGGACTATGGAAGCTGCCTCACCCAGAGATACTTGGGAGGTTATGCACCCCACCCCACTTCCAAGAGGGTAGCCATTGGCTACCTGACAGACTGATGCAGCCCTCTTGCCTCAAAGATAAACTCAGTGGAAACAGTTCACATGCCAGAGCTCCTTGAGGGATCATGCTGAGGCTGGATTTCTGAAACCATACTTCTACCTAGCTTTTGCTCTGCAAAATCCTGCTTCCCATACTCCCTTACACATTTTTCTTGAGAAAACTCCCTCAGTAAATCAGTTGCACAGAAACCCCCTGGGCTCTGCTTCTAAGGAACTTGACCTAAGATACCCATCAACTTTTTTCTCCTTTCCTCCTACTGGAACTGAGTGATCCCTGCTCCTATTCAAGAACAACGCTTCCTCCTGTGTTCTGGACCCTGTACTGTTCCGTCTTGCCAGGAACTTTGCACAATCAATAATCCTTTTTCTTTTTCTTGGCTTCTATCAGGACTGAAACAAGCTCAAGCCTCTCCCATCTTAAAAAATAAACCTTCCCTCAACCCCATCTCCTTTCTAGGTACTGCCTCTCTCCCTTTTCTCTTTCACAGCCAAACTTCAGCATTAAGTTGTTGGAGTTTTTAAATAATATTTTCATAGCTACATTTCTCCCTCATGTGTAGAAGATAAAGGATCCACATTACAGAAAGATTAGAGATTTTGGAGGACTCAAGATATGGCCAGAAGAAAGCTCTTTAAGGAGGTGCCTGCCACTATAATTGTTATTTCGAGCTTTTCTGGCATATGAGCTGGTGAATACTGCCCCGTAGTGCTATTTACATGTATCTCCTCCATTCCCTCACCTCCTACTCTTTTTGCAACCCATTCCAATCTGTTTTCTTCCCCCTGCCACTTTCCTTCTGACCTCCCTGTTGCTAAATCTAATGGACACCTTTCAGTTTCCATCCTACTTGATTTCTCTCCTTCATTTCTTTTTCTCTTTCTTTGTATTGCTCCTGCTTGTCTAGCTGCTCCTGCTCCTAGTTTGTTTGGTTCCTTTGCTCCTGCTTTGGTTCCTTTTCCAGTTCCTCTTCCTTTCAACACCCATTAGATAATAGTATCTCTCAGAAATCTGTCTGGAACTTTTTTTTTTTCACTCTGCATGTGCCCTAAGTAATGTTGTGCAGTTCCAAGGTTTTAACCACTGTCTCCATACAATGCATGTCCAAATATCCAGCCCGGGTTGTTTCTCTGAACTCCAGACTTATGTATGTGACAGACTTTGCCACATCTCCATGTAAATACTTTAAATATGCCTTAAACAGAATATGTCCAGAATTAAATGCACAGTTTTTCTATCCAAACTGCTCCACTGCAATCTTGATAACCTTAAGAAGTGGCACCACCACCCACATAATCTCTCAAGTCAATAATTTATGAGTCAGTTGTTAGTCCACCCCAATCTCATTTCAATCAATGAAATGAGTCCTATTAGTTCAATCTATTAAATATCTCTCAAATATATCCCATTCTACACATTCCCCCATGACAATATGCTATTTTAGCTATCATTTGTTTGTCTGAAGCATTGCAATAATCTCTACATCAATACTTATAATCATTATATCAATTGGGGGTTAGTTGCAGGAAGTAGAAATCATTTTAACTTTTAAGTATAAAGGGATTTAATGTAGAAAACAAGAAGCTTGCACAATTCTGGATAGACTGGAAGACTCTCAGATAGGCTTCCCGAAATAACCTCCATAATAATACAACAGAATGAGCCCATCAGGGGAACTGCTTTTCTACCACAGTTAGGAAGGCAGCCAGCACTGGCACTGTTGACCTTAGATGTGACCCAAGGGTCACAAAGCCAGTGAAGCTGCCTCTTGTCACCATTTTGCTGGTGTCTGACCCTGGACTGCTGCTTCAGAAAAGCCAATGACCACAACCAATCTTGCCAGCTGAGAGCACCTTCTGAATCTCCACAATGCATGTAATTGATGGTGTCTTATCTGCTCCAGAACCTGAGCTATAACCTGATCTTCAGCAGCCTCTGCAGTACAGGAAAGCATATTTGAGGGAAGCTGAATTGGACACTGAGTCAGCCAACTCCCCGACAGCTGCTGCAATCTTCCCATTGCCCCCCCTCATATCTCCCTTCCCCTACAGCCCCTTTTCTTCTCTGCTGCCGTAACAAAGCTTTTAAAAGCACAAGATGGATCATTAAATCCTTTTTAAAACTCATCGATTGTTTTCCATTGCTTGCAAAATACAATCCAAATTCCTCATTGTGGCCGACAAGGCCATATATAGTGTTTATCATGTGCTTACTATGTGCCAGACACTGTGCTAAGTGAATTTTGTGAATTATCTCATTTAATCCTCAAAATAAGTCTATGGCTCAGATACATTATCCTAGTTTCACAATCTTAGAGATGTTAAGTAAATTCTCAAGGCCACCCATTTGGGAGGCAAGGCAATCAGCCTTTCTGACTGACTCTCATGCACTTAGTTCCATGCCATATTATCTCCATCAACACAAGCCCTGGCAATGTCTATAGTCTTGTTTCTTACCACTGCCTCTCACTCCCTATGATCAGCCCATGCTGGCCACCCTCAGTCCTGGAAGACATTGCCTCCACAACTTTGAACTTAATCGTTCTTTTCCTGGAATGTTCTTCCTCCCCTTTCTCTCTAGCTCATGTCTGCTCATTCTTCAGGACAACTCAGCCAAATACCCCTTCCTCTGAGGAGCTGCTCCTGACCCCTTGGAGGATGCTGAGTCTCCTAATTACCCCCTCTTGGGGTATCCACCCACATCTCCTCTACTGCAGCACTCCACACACATGGAGTTCCCACTAAATTATTTAATATTCCTTTATTTAATGTTTGTCTTCCTCACAAAACTGCATGATGAGCCACATGACTCATATTCATCACTCTCTCCCAGGCACCTAGAACTTTACCTATGATAAAATGGGTACTCAATACATATTTATAAACTGACTGACTTATTAGTAAAGGAAAAGAAATTTAAAAAAAAATTTCAACCTGTAGAACATGCATTAATTAATTTGTTTATTATTTTTTGGTAGTTTCAAGTTTTTATTTAAATTCCAGTTAGTTAACATATAGTGTAATATTAATTTTGGGAGTAGAATTTAGTTACTCATCACTTACATACAACACCCACTGCATCATCACAAGTGCCCCCTAAATACTCATCACCCATTTAATCCATCCCCCCTGCCCACCTCCCCTCCAGCAACCCTCAGTTTGTTCACTATAGTTAAGAATCTGTTTTATGGTTTGCTTCCTTTCCCCCCCCATCTTCATCTGTTTCATTTCTTTTTTTTTTTAGATTTTTAAAAAATTTTATTTTATTATGTTAGTCACCATACATTACGTCATTAGTTTTTGATGTAGTGTTCCATGATTCATTGTTTGCGTATAATACCCAGTGCTCCATGCAATATGTGCCCTCCTTAGTTCATCTGTTTCATTTCTTAAACTCCACATATAAGTGAAATCATACGGTATTTGTCTTTCTCTGACATATTTCACTTAGCATAATACACTCTAGCTCCATCTACATTATTGCAAATGGCAAGATTTCAATTTTTTGATGGCTGAATAATATTCCATCAGAAATATATATATCTCACAACTTCTTTATCCATTCATCAGTCAATGGACATTTGGGCTGTTTCCATAATTTGGCTACTGTTGATAATGCTGCTATAAACATCAGGGTGCATGTATCCCTTCAAATCAGTATTTTTGTATTCTTTGGGTGAATACCTAGTAATGCAATTGCTGGGTCATAGGGTAGTTCTATTTTTAACTGTTTGAGAACCTCCATACTGTTTCCCAGAGTGGCTGCATCAGTTTGCATTCCAGAAATTTTTAAATTTTTAAAACTTAATTATCTTAAATAGGGTGACAAAAATAAAAACAGTTCAACAAAAAGTATGGACAAACTCCCCATAAGAAGGAACAGGAATGACTAAGGGATGTGAGAGCTGTTTGCAGACACCATTGATTTCCTGAGTCCATGTAGGTGCAGAATGCAGGGGAGATAGAAATGGGGCTACAATGTGTTTGGATCCTTATGTGCAGCCCTGGTTCTCACTCTGTGCCCACCTTTAAGCAGGGCTCAACTGTCACACATTCTAGAATAAGATCTCCATGAAAAAATGCTATATTTCCAAGAGGTTAGGGTGAGGGGGAAGGAGGTTAGATTTCATACCATGTAACCAAACTTCATAAATATTTCCTTTAAACATCTCTGATCTATCTGCAAAGTCCTCTCCAGCTACTAGCCAACTGATCGACCCTTTCTTCTCTAGAGTAGCCCTTCTCACAGCTTCCCCAATCATGCTAGACCCTTCTTACCAGATACTACTCATATTTTGTGTGTTCTTGTCTTCCTTTTTGGCAGTGATATTCACTCTCTCAGCTTCTCCTGGGAGCATCCTTACACTCAGCCCATGCTCAATAACAAAGCCTCCTCCTTGGGATCCACTTCCCCTAGAAGGCAAGGTGGATTGTAAATATAGTGAGGATATTTTGGGGGACATCAAAGCCATATAACTTTTGTCCCTGATAATCCTTTGTCCCTAGTCATTATGTGCACAAACATCAAGAACTATGCCTGAAAATATCATAGTTTCTTTCATGGTGTAGCAAGGATACTCCCACTTCTGCTATTAAGCCTCAGCCATGAGATTCAATACCATGGGAATAGGGTAAGTTCTTTCCAAAGAGAAAGTGTGAGATAAAACACCCCTTCCACCATAGAGAAGTGTGGAAACAAGTAGGGAGAAGATGATAGACACATGTCCCCACTATTTTCCTCATTGGGTGGAAGCTTTGCTGGAGTTATGGAAATAATCTGATAGGTAAGGGGGAGCCATATCATCATAGGGCTGTGTTTGGAAGGTAGCATACTTCAGTGGACATTGCTTGGAGGAAAACTACACATACATGGTCACACCCAGTGTGGCTTAGGAGGATGCAGCATCTCAGTTTGAGGAGTCAGATAGAACAGTCTCTCTCAAGCTTGTACATGGGCTGCAGGGGACCCAGAATTTCCTACATATTCTTGTGAAGGAGACAAAGGGTACAGAAAAGACTATTGGTGTAGTGAAGGCCTCAGTCAGGAAAAGGAAGTTGTCAAGAGTGGGACCTCAGTGACCAGAGGCAATGACAGTGGTACCTAAGCAAACACCAGTTCTGTCATCAGACCAGCTCAGCCATGCTACAGCGAAGATCAGAGAAAGAAGACAGCTTGTGAACCAGGTGTCACAAGCTTCATGCCAGGAGGACTCAAAGTTTTCTCCATACCTGGAAGTAAGGAAGGAGAGAGAAAGAAGAAATGGCTTTGAATCGATCAAATATTTACCCAATAGGGACTGTTCTAAACTAAAAGAGATTCTTTAGATAACCCAAGTTGGAGAAACCATTTGGCACCCTTAAAGTTTGTTACCTACCTCCTACTCCCTCTGCACTCCCTCTAACCTACCCTCAACACTCCCTCTGTACTCCCTCTAACCTACCCTCAACAAAGAAGTCTAGAGACCTGTGTGGTCTTGTATCACCAAGGGCAGCTGACAATACTTAGAGGGACCTCATCCTTCAGGACTGAGACATAAGTCATTGGGAAAAAAAGCCCAGGTTCCCATGGTCTCGACAGGGATTCTGAGGGAAGCCATGACAGAGCACACCTCCTGACTACCTGAATGGTCGGATATTAATGAGACAGCATGCTCAAATCTTGCAGTGTAGTTGCTGCCTATAGCTGGAAGGTTGTAAAACAAACAAACAAACTAACTAACAAAAACAAGCCCATTTACATTTTGAAACCCATTTAATTGTTTCTAGCAGTGAGCCCTTATTCCGGGAGAAGATGAGGGAGGTGGCCAGCTGCTATTTCACATGGAGAACACAGCCTGCCAAAGACACCCAGCAGAAAAGGACAAGCATTTTGGAAGGCCATCAGGCTGCAGCTTGTCTGCACAGAAATTAGACCATGACATTGAATGAAGACAAGTAAAGCAAGAATGAAGGACCCAGGTATGGGCTCAGTTTTAATGCTATTGCCATGGTTTTTTTCTGGTGGTCTTTATAACATGGTCAGTGCTGGGGTGGAAGGGAGAGGGTACAGTTAGGAAGGGCTGAGCTGTTGAAAGGACAAAACTGCCAGGAGCGGCAGCTCTGGAAATGCCACTTCAGCTGTTTAAATGCTATGGTTGGTTGTACAGAATGATTGTTATCTCGAGGCCTAAATTCTGCTGATTCAATTGCTCTTATTTGGATTTTCGAATTATTCCTGACAAGATAATAAGTCTCTTTCAAAACATTAAATCGGATAAATCTCCCGGCTGGAGGTCTCTAGTTCGATTTAATTTTCTGCAGATATTCTAAAGACCTAATGAGAAATCAGAATGAAAGGGCTTAATTGGAATTCCTCTAATTCCCCAACACAAGGTCCCAAGTTAAAGAACTTGGAAGCAGTGGCCATGCGGCCATGTGTTCCCTTTCTCTCACTCTCTCTTTCTCTGGGTCTAGCTGAGTAAGTCCCACTCCTGACCTTTAGACCATCTTGTTAAACTTCACAGTTTATGGATGGCTGAACATTAATTACAGAGCTTGATTTTTGCTTGTTTTTGTAGCCAATTTTAATACACTCCCAGTTTTCTCTAGATCTATTTAAGGCTGCATGTTATGTCTTCTGCTGAGCTGCATGGACATAGCAAATCGGATGGGAATTTTCAGAGCTGCTGTTCTATAGAACTTGGAGATCTGAGAACTGAGCCTGTAAAGTCTCCTAGAATACATCTCCACACAACATCCCCATGAGGTAGCTGCTATGATTATCTTCATTTTATACATGAGCAAGTAGGCTTAAAGAGAAGTCATTTATCCAAGGCCACACATTTATTTGGGAGAGTGTGTTTGGGGAGTGGAGCACAGATCTGAGTCTAGATCTATGTGCTTCCCAAATTTACCCTCTCATTACCCCAAGAATAGACCATCTAAGTTATAAAAAAAATTGCTTTTAATGAAGTTTCAGGAGAGCATGTTATGGCTTTAGATAACAGAGCACAATCCTTGTCATCCATCCATCCATAGAGAATAATTCTTCAATTGCTTGTAGGACCCTTTACAGAGATGGACAATGAGGCAGGAGGAAGGAGAGTGGGGTGTAATTTCCTCACCAAAAAGTTGCTGTCATCCAGACAGACTGGGAGAGAGACTGACTTGACAGTACCTGCCTACGTTCATGTTCCTCAGATTATGAGAGAAGACAGAGGAGTCACATTAGTTGCTCTTGGCAAAGCTCCTGCTTCATTGAAGATGATATTGACCACTTTAATAGTCCTGGGCCAAATATAAAGAGTGTCTCACTACAGAACCAAGTCAACAGACAAAAGAACACCTATCCAACAGGTTTTATTTTCTCCCAGTTGCCACCAGGGCTGACAACTCCACCCCACCCCCCAGATGACAGATACTTCTGTAGCCTGATATTAATGGCCATCTGAAATTAATAGAACCAGGAAGGTAAAGACCAGCCAGCAACTGCTTTGAGTGGTAATTTTAAGTGTGGAGCTTGCTCTTGCTCTATCACTTCTTAACTTTTATCACCAGCCATGAAAATACTGCAAAAAAAAAGATGCTCTGCCTGTATGCTCTTTCAGGCTGGGCTTGCTCACAAGACTTCACTATAAATATAAGATGGCCTGTACCCCTTGCTTTTAAATACATAGTGAGGGAGTGCAGTGATAATGGGTAGAAGGAGCTGACTTTGACTTCATCAGCATAAAAACTTTAAAAATAAAGAGAGCTGTCAAGAAATTTCATTTTAGGGGACAGTGGCTTCCTCATAAATAGGTGACTAAGACCTTGGAAGGTTCAGCACCTGTGTCTGGAGCTGTAAGAGCAGGCTCTCCCTGGTACCTCTATATATTTATGCCCCTTCCCCCTCCACTCCCTACCCTACAACCCAATTTTCACCCTTCACTTGCTTTGGCTCTTTGGCGAAAGGAATAGCTTCCCCTAGTCTTCTGTATCTATCCAAGGAGCAATCAGACAGTGAAAATACTTCAAATAGTAACATCACAGCAAGCAAACAAGCAAGGATCTCTGAGGGAAGGCGCTGTCATTTATGGGGGTGCTATGATGCTGTGGGTTGGAACTTGATATTGTTGGCATTCAGATCATGGCTGGGTCAAACTCCTTATAAGCCATTTATTATTTATACCCCTGACTACTTTCCAAAAGACGTGAAGTAGCTTATAGCAAAAGACACATATCCTGTAAAAACAACTCAAATGTTAAGACATTGATAAATATGGAAAGAGACAAAACAAAAAATATTATTGTATAAGCCTAAACTACAATATGTATAAAATGTTACTTTGAGTTTTCTGACATCCAAGGTGAAAAAGGAACCATGTTAAGTTGCATAATTTTCAACATCTAATTTTAAAAGCACATCATGTTAGGGCATAGGGGCTACTTAGTTTTACTTTGTTCCATGGCTGCCCATCATACACCAAGCAAAGGCCAAACAAAACAGGTTAAGCAGTCTCTGCCTTAAATGAAACTTGAAGTGGCCACAATATATTTTTTTTTCAAACAGTAACATCCTCTAGTCATTTATTGGTAAACTCTCAGTAGAATTCTGGATAAGAATTAATTTCATTAAACTATTCCTTGTAGGACTGGAGAACAGTTGTCTGGTAGCAATAGCTGAAGCATACTTCTGAGCTTTGTTGGAAGGAGCAAGGAGATCACTTACTATTTCCAAAGGTCTGCTTACAATAGGGCATGACCATATTCCAGACAACACTGACATGGGAATCAGGATTCCTGGGTTCTTGTCCCAGCTGGACAAGTAAAATGACCATGACCTTACCTCTGAGTTTCACTTTCCCCATCTATTCAACCCTGAGAGGGTTGAAATTGTTCAGAGGTTCTCAACTCTGGCTGCATATTAGAATCACCTGGAGGAGCTTTTAAACATGCATATGCATGGCCCCCTCCACATGTGAATTAATAACTTTTAATTTCCTAGGGGTAGAGCCCAGGCACTGGTGTTAAAAACACCTCAGGATATTCCCATATGTGGCCTGGACTGAGATCCCTGGATGGGATTATCTCTAAAAGACCTCTTCAGAGCTGTGCTTCCATAGAGACATTCCTATTTTGAGGGATACCTCAATTAATGATTCCCCTGGGCATGGAGCTCTTTCTTGCAGTCAGCTAGGTTAAAAAGAACAAACCAGAAAGTTCCTTATAAATCATGCAAAATGAGCTGCCTGCTTATGCAGCTGCACGACAAAAATACCTCAGTGTACAATGTCTATTTCTCCCTTCTTGTTGATGATAAACAGCACCCCTCTAATGCAGAGCATGAGCTACATCATCTATGACCTCAGTCTACCTTTCTGGTTTCCTCCTCTTCCCACTGGTCCCTCTTACCTCACTTCACACTCCAGATCCTTCCCCCTGTATATATGGAGAAGGAGCTGACTAGCAGGGCTTCACCCACAACGGTTGGCTGACTGAACACTGATAAAACACTAAATTGTTCAACTTGCATTTTGAGTAAACATTACTTCAGCATGTATGTGGCAAAGGCTGGGTTAGGCATGTTCCCTGCTTCATTTTAAATATTTTATTAACCAATCAAACAAGTTTCTTTCCATTGTGTTAAATTCATACAAAATGAAATGCAAATGTTTTTATTTTCTAAAAAACATGTATCCTCACAGATTTCTCTCTCTTGCTCCATATGTATATTCATACAGAGATGTCTGGAAACATGTTCACCAAGTGTTAATATTAGTCATTTCTAGGCAGTGGGAGTTTAATTTGTTGCTTCAATATTTGTCCTTTTCTGTCTTGTTTGCATTTTTTTTTTTCTTTTTACCTTTTGACCACCTTCATCCATTTATCCCACCCCCTATGCTTTACCTCTGGCATCATCAATCTGTTCTTTTTATCTATGAGCTTCGGTGGGTTTTTTTGTTTGGTTTGGTTTGGTTTTTTAGATGCCACATATAAGAGAGATCATATGGTATTTGTCTTTCTCTGTCTGATTATTTTACTTAGCATAACGTTTGCATTTTTTAACATGATCGTGTATTATGTTTAAAAAAATCATGACTTGAAAAAAGTCAATGACTATGGGTCCATGATGAGTTCAAGATAACTCTGAAATTATATGCAATATTTTATGTATCATACGTATTTACATTTTTTTCTGGAAATTGTGTCATATTTTCATTTGGTTATCAGAAGTGTTTATGACTCCAGAATGTAATCCTGTGCCTTCTGCATTTCTTATACCTTCAGTTTTTAAGCTTCTGGCTAATAATATATCTTTCAACTATCAACTAAATTCTAGGCACTGAACCAAGTACTTTATATGTATTGTTTAACTTTATATGGTAGGTATTATCAATTCCATGTTATGGAGGAGAATTGAGGATCAGGGATGCTCAGTTACTTGCCCAAGATCACACAGCAAGTAGGGGAGGAATTTGTAATCTGAACCGAGTTCTGTCTCAGTATGAAGTTCATACTTGCTCTACAGCATCCATCTACCTCATCAGATAAGTCAACAGAAGTCATTCATCTGCCATTATTTGAGAGCCTGCAGTGAGTTGGCCATGTCCCAGGTGCTGGGGACACAGCAGTGAACATTGGACAAAAATCTTTGCTTTTCTGGAGTTGATATTTTATAAATAGCTCAACACAGTTTTAAAATAGGTTTGTATTGTTTAATTTGGTCATTATAAGCATCCTCCAAGGCAGGCAAAGGATTTCCAGTTTTATAGATAAGCTAAACAAAATCAGAGAAAAATTAGAGAGTTATCCAGGTTAGGTAGCTACTGGGTAGTGGACTCAGAATATCAAATCTGACAGGATGCTAAGTCTTAACTTTAAGTTTAAAAAATATATATTTTATAATTTGATTATATCCTAATAGCAAATAGTGGTAGTGGTAGAATATAAAAGTTAAAGGTAAAGTTTGTCCTTATTGGTGGCCAGTCTCACATGATAAAAGTCACTGGAATTGTGCAACAGAATAAGGTTTTCCTTACCTCACTCCCACTTTCCCTTTCAGGGTCCTCCTTTCCATTCTCATGCTCCTAATTTGTCACCCATGGTCCTCAGCTTATTCTCAATTGTTTAAGCACAGCTATCTGTCCTAATAGCTCTACTCCAACCCCTAAAGTCAGGGGTCAGATGATAATACTTGGCGTGACATCTCTATGCAGTCATTGATCACTGAATACCTAGAGGATGCTGAGCATAGTGCAAGTGTGGGGAAGTATGTACGTAAAGATATGGCCCAAGTCCTCTCCCAACAGGGGTCTGTATTTGCATCTTAATTTGGGATTTATTAAGCCTAAAGGACTTTAAGACCTAAAAAACAGATCTCAAAGGGTGAATTTTTAGGTATATTTATTTATTTAGTTAGATAATTCATTAAGGTATAACTGACATACAATATACTAGTAGTATCAGGTGTTCATCGTAGTGATTTGATATGTTTACACATTACAAAATGATCCCCACAGTCATCCAATCACCATCTGTCACCATTTCAAGTTATTACAATATTATTGAACATAATCTCTGTGCTGTACATTACATCCCCATGACTTTTATTTTTATAACTGCAAGTTTGTACCGCTTTATGCCCTTTACCCATTTCATCTGTTCCCAACCCCCCTCTCATAATCAATAATTTGTTTCCTGTATCTATCAGTCATATTTCCATTTTGTTTGTTATCTTTTTTAGATTCCATGTATAAGGGAAATCATATGGTATTTTTCTTCCTATGTAGGATTTGTATTAAATTTAGCTTAATACCTACTAGGTCCATCCATGTTTATTCTTTTTCATGGCTGAGTGATATTCCATTGTATATATACCACATCATTTTTTTATTAATTTTTTTATTATGATATGTTAATCCCATACATTACATCATTAGTTTTTGATGTAGTGTTCTAATATTCATTGTTTGCATATAACACCCAGTGCCCCAAGCAGTATGTGCCCTCTTTAATACCCATAACCAGGTTAACCCACCACCCTCCCCTCTAGAACCCTCAGTTTGTTTCTCAGAGTCCATAGTATCTCATGGCTCGTCTCCCCCTCCGATTTCCCCCCCTTCATTCTTCCCCTCCTGCTATCTTCTTTCTTTCAACATATAACGTATTATTTGTTTCAGAGGTACAGCTCTGTGATTCAACAGTCTTATACAATTCACAGTGTTTACCATAGCACATACCCTCCCCAATGTCTATCACTGAGCCACCCCATCCCTCCCACCCCCCACCACTCCAGCAATGCTCAGTTTGTTTCCTGAGATTGAGAATTCCTCATATCAGTGAGGTCATATGATACATGTCTTTCTCTGACTGACAATAATACCCTCCAGTTCCATCCATGTCGTTGCAAATGGCAAGATTTCAGGGTTTTTTGATGGCTGCATAATATTCCATTGTATATATATATACCACAGCTTCTTTATCCATTCATCTGTTGATGGACATCTTGGCTCTTTCCACAGTTTGGCTATTGTGGACATTGCTGCTATAAACATCGGGGTGCACGTACCTCTTCAGATCCATACATTTGTATCTTTGGGGTAAATACCCAGTAGTGCAATTGCTGGTTTGTAGTGTAGCTCTGTTTTCAACTTTTTGAGGAACCTCCATACTGTTTTCCAGAGTTAGAGCCTCCATTTTTTATTGCACCTCATTAATAGCCTTTTTGATTTCAACTTGGTTAGATTTTAGTTCTTTTATTTCTCCAGAAAGGTTTCTCTAATATCTTCCATGGTTTTTTCAAGCCCAGTTAGTGTCTTTAAAATCATCATTCTGAACTCTATTTCTGACATCTTACTAATGTCCATATTGATTAGGGCCCTGGCAGTCCGTACTGCCTCTTGTTCTTTTTCTTGAGGTGATTTTTCCATCTTGTCATTTTGACCAGAGAATAGATGAATGAGAGAACAAAATGCTAACAGGGTAACAACGTCCCCAGAAAAATATACACTAAACAAATCAGAAGAGACCTGAAACCAGGGGAAAAGAAAGGGAAAGAAAGAAAAAAGAAAAAAAAGATAAAAACAAACAAACAAAAAACAACAGAATATGACCAAATATGATCAGTCTGGTACATAGATCAGTGCCACACACTAGATGTTGGTCATATTTTGGTCTGTTAGAAAAAAGTGCCTCCCAAAATTTTAAAGAAAGAAAAACATATGTGTGCAAAAATAAGGAATAATATTATGAAGGGATGGAATATGACTGTAAAGATGAAAATTATAAAAGATTTTATAAAAGGAATTGATAAGATAAGAAGTTGGTTGAAAAAAAAGTAGAGGACTTAAAAAAAGGGGGGGGGAGAGAATGTAATCAGGCAGGAGACTAGAACAAAGCCATACACTAGAGATTTAGGGCACATTTTGTTCTGTTAGAAGAAACTGTACCCCAAAATTTAAAGATATATGTATATATACCAAAAATAAGATAACTACTATGAAGGGATAGAATATGACTCTAAAAATGAAAAATAAAAAAGATTTTTTAAAAAAGATTCATAAGATATTGGTTGAAAAAGGGAAAGGGAAAAATTCAAAAAAAAAAGAGAAAAGAAAAAGAAAGTTAAAAAAAATTAACTTTGAAAGACTAAAGTATCATGGGAGAAAAGCCATGAATTCTATGTGCAGTATTCCCCTAGTGCTGGAGTTCTGCCATTCTCATTGATGGGTAAACTTGGTCTTGGCTGGCTGTTTTTGCTGATCTTCTGGGGGAGCGACCTGTTGCAGTGGTTCTCTCTTTTTTTTTTTTTTTAATTTTTTTTTATTCTTATGTTAATCCCCATACATTACATCATTAGTTTTAGATGAAGTGTTCCATGATTCATTGTTTGTGCATAACACCCAATGCTCCATGCAGAATGTGCCCTCCTCAATACCCACCACCAGGCTAACCCATCCTCCAACCCCCTCCCCTCCAGAACCCTGTTTGTTTTTCAGAGTCCATCGTCTCTCATGGTTCGTCTACCCCTCTGATTTCCCCCGCTTCATTCTCCCCCTCCCGCTACCTTCTTCTTCTTCTTCTTTTTTTTTCCTTAACATATATTGCATTATTTGTTTCAGAGGTACAGATCTGAGATTCAACAGTCTTGCACAATTCACAGCGCTTACCAGAGCACATACCCTCCCCAGTGTCTATCACCCAGTCACCCCATCCCTCCCACCACAACCCCACTCCAGCAACCCTCAGTTTGTTTCCTGCAATTAAGAATTCCTCATATCAGTGAGGTCATATGATACATGTCTTTCTCTGTTTGACTTATTTCACTCAACATAATACCCTCCAGTTCCATCCATGTCGTTGCAAATGGCAAGATCTCATTCTTTTTGATGGCTGCATAATATACCATTGTATATATATACCACCTCTTCTTTATCCATTCATCTGTCGATGGACATCTTGGCTCTTTCCACAGTTTGGCTATTGTGGACATTGCGGCTATAAACATCGGGGTGCACGTACCCCTTCGGATCCCTACTTTTGTATCTTTGGGGTAAATACCCAGTAGTGCAATTGCTGGATCATAGGGTAGCTCTATTTTCAACTTTTTGAGGAACCTCCATACAGTTTTCCAGAGTGGCTGCACCAGCTTGCATTCCCACCAACAGTGTAGGAGGGTTCCCCTTTCTCCGCATCCCCGCCAACATCTGTCATTTCCTGACTTGTTAATTTGAGCCATTCTGACTGGTGTAAGGTGGTATCTCATTGAGGTTTTGATTTGGATTTCCCTGATGCCGAGCGATATTGAGCACTTTTTCATGTGTCTGTTGGCCATTTGGATGTCTTCTTTGGAAAAATGTCTGTTCATGTCTTCTGCCCATTTCTTGATTGGATTCTTTGTTCTTTGGGTGTTGAGTTTGATGAGTTCTTTATAGATTTTGGATACTAGCCCTTTATCTGATATGTCATTTGCAAATATCTTCTCCCATTCTGTCGGTTGTCTTTTGGCTTTGTTGACTGTTTCCTTTGCTTTGCAAAAGCTTTTTATCTTGATGAAGTCCCAATAGTTCATTTTTGCCCTTGCTTCCCTTGCCTGTGGCGATGTTTCTAGGAAGAAGTTGCTGTGGCTGAGGTCGAAGAGGTTGCTGCCTGTGTTGTCCTTTAGGATTTTGATGGACTCCTGTCTCACATTGAAGTCTTTCAA
>NC_058418.1:24372006-24402336 GCF_002201575.2 Neomonachus schauinslandi | reverse complement strand
GTAGGTGTTCAGAATGGTTTGATCCCTATCCAGCTGAATTCCTGAGAGGAAACGAAATCCAGGTCTCCTACTCCTCCGCCATCTTGCTCCGCCCCCCTGTTGCCGTGGTTCTTAAATGTCTTTGCCGGGAGCCAGAATTGCCCTGCCCTTGCCTGGTCCGGGCTAAGTAATCTGCTCAGGTTAGCTCTCGGGAGCTTTTGTTCCCTGCAAGCTTTCCGTCCAGCTTGGAGGAGAGTAAAAATGGTGGCCTCTCAATCTCCGTCCCAGAGGATCCGAGAACTCGGGGCCCCACTCCTCAGTGAACCCCCAGAGAAAAGCAGTCAATCATGCCCATCTCCCCAGTCTCTGGCCCCACTCTGTGCTCACCCAGCCTGTGACCGAGCATTTCTATCTCTGGCACCCGACCCCTTGTGGAGTCTCCAAACCCAGCAGATCCCTGCGGTGCGCTCCTGCACCACTCCTCCCAGGAAAGGAAGGGGAGTCTCCCCGGATGTGCCACTTGTTGGGTCCCTGCTGGAAGAGCAGTGGCCCGACTGTGCTGTGGATCATGGTTTATGGCAACCCAGAGCTGAGAGCCCACTCCTGGGCTCCGTCTCTGCAGCCGCTTCCCTGCTCTGATACCTGGGAGCTCTGATGCACTCAGGCACCCCTGGTCTTTCCATCACCCCGAGGGTCCTGAGACCACACTGTCCCAGCGAGTGTTCCACCCCCCACTTAGCCACTGGAGCGACGTCCCTCAGCGGAGCAGACTTCTAAAATTTCTGATTTTGTGCTCCAAGGCTCTATCTCTTGCCAGTAGCGGCTGACAGAGGCCCCCTCCCCCGCCATCTATCTTCCCAAATATCACCTCAGATTCACTTCTCTGCATGTCCTACCTTCCAAAAAGTGGTTGCTTTTCTGTTCAGAGGGTTGCTGCTATTCTTTTATTCGATCTCCTCTTGAGTTCGTAGGTGTTCAGAATGGTTTGATCCCTATCTAGCTGAATTCCTGGGACCAGATGAAATTTAAGTTTCCTACTCCTCTTCCATCTTGCTCCTCCCCCCTATACCACATCTTTATCCATTCATCTAACAACAGACCCTTGGGCTGCTTCCACATCTTGGCTGTTGTAAATAATGCTGCAATAAACACAGAGGTGCATACATCTCTTTCAATTTGTGTTTTCATTTTCTTTAGATAAATACACAGAAGTGTAATTGCTGGATCATATGGTAGTTCTACTTTTAATTTGTCGAGGAACCTTTATACTGTTTCCACAGGAGCGGTACCAATTTACATTCTCACCAACAGTGCACAGTTTCACTTTTTTCACATCCTCACCACACTTTTTCTTTTTCTTTTTTTGTCTTTTTGATAATATCCAATCTGACCAAGTGAGGTGACATCTCATTGTGGTTTTGATTTGCATTTCCTTGATGATGCATGATGTTGAGGATTTTTTCATGTGCCTATTGACCATCTGGATGTATTTCTTGAGAAAATGTCTATTCAAGGCCTCTGCCTATTGTTTAATTGGTTGTTTTTTGTTTGATGTTAAGTCATGTAAGTTCTTTATATATTTTGGATGTTAACATCTTATCAGATGTATGATTTGCATATATCTCCTCCTATTTAGTAGGTTGCCTTTTCATTTTATTGATGGTTTTCTTCACTGTGCTGAAGCTTTCCAGTTTGATATAGTCCCATTTGTTTGTTCTTGCTTTTGTTGCCCTTGCTGAGGAGACTGGTCCAAAAAAAGATATTGCGAAGACCAATGTAATAAATCTTACTGCCTATGTTTTCTTATAGGAGTTTTGTGGCTTTAGATCTTAATTCAAGTCCTTAATCATTTTGAATTTATTTTTGTATTTGGTGTAAGATAGTGGTCCTGTTTCATTCTTTTGCATGTAGATGTCCAGTTTTCCCAACACCAATTATTGAACAGACTATCTTTTTCTCATTGTATATTCTTACCTCCTTTGTCATAGATTAATTGACCATATGTGATAGGTTTATTTCTGGACTCTCTATTCTATTCCGTTGAGCTATGTGTCTGTTTCATGGCAGTACTATACTGTTTTGATTACTATAGCTTTGTAGTATAGTTTGAAACCTGGGATTGTGATGCCTCCAGCTTTGTTGTTCTTTCTCAAGATTGCTTTGGCTATTCGGGGTCTTGTGGTTTCATACAAATGTTATGATTCTTTGTTCTGGTTCCTTGAAAAATGACATTGGTATTTTGATGGGAATTGCACAGAATCTGTAGCTTGCTTTGGGTAGTGTGGGTAATTTAACAATATTAATTCTCCTAATCCTTGAGCATGGTATATCTTTCCATTTATTTGTGTCATCTTCAGTTTCTTTCATCAGTGTCTTATAGTTTCCAGAGTACAGGTTGTTCACCTCCTTAGTTCAGTTTATTCTTAGGTATTTTATTCTTTTTGATGCAATTGTAAATGGGATTGTTTTCTTAGTTTCTTTTTTTGAAAATTCTTTATTAGTGTATAAAAATGCAACTGACTTCTGTATGTTAATTTTGTATCCTATTTTCAGATATATTTTAAATGTATATTCCATTGGAATCATTTATAAATTATCTGGGAGCTTGCTATAAATTGTATATTCCCAGGTTCTACCTTTGAGAACTCTAGAGTTCTGGGGTTGTGACCAGGAATCTACACATTTAGCAAGCTTCTCAGGGTTCATGCAGCACATTTTTTTTTTTTTTGAAAATCATTGTTATATGTGAAGAGAATGCATTGAGCACCCAATCCAGAAATCTCTGCATCATAGCTGCACCCATTGGACATCTGTCGAAGTACCTATCACACTCCATTGTGCTTGTCTGTCTGTGTCTGCCACCAGAGTGGAGCCCATTCCTCTTCATTTTTGCATCCTGAGTTCCTGGCTCACGGTACCCTACCTAGAGACACTTAGTAAATATTTACCAAAATGTGGAGATAGGCCCAACTCCTAGCCCTGCAGTACTATAGTATCTGGGATGAACACCTGTTTTTGCAATATGCTAAGAAGGAAGATTTCATAAAGCCATAGTTGACCTAGCAGCTGAAGAAAAGCAACCAAGACACATTATAAGAAGGAAGTTAAACTCTTGATACATTCCCATGTCCATCTAGCAAATAAAGACATGGAACCTACAATAATGAAATAGAGGGTCTTTGTGAAGATCACAGAACAAGTTGCTTAGATTCAGGACTAAAATCATATTTTTTTTCATTCTGTATCAAGTCAAACTAAGAAATCCAGACATCTTTGATCTTTTACCACTATCAGTAAAAACATAATGATATATTAGTAAAACCTAATTTTTCATATTGTAGATATAATAAACAGAACTAGAATTTCTACTTCTGCATAACAATGTATCCTCTTGCAATTACTCCAGAACTTCTAGACTGTATCAGCACTTTTCTTCTTTTTTTTTTCAAATATTTATTTTTCTTTTTTTGTTTTTGTTATTATGTTATGTCAATCACCATACATTACATCATTAGTTTTTTATGTAGTGTTCCATGATTCATTGTTTGCATGTAACACCCAGTGCTCCATTCAGTATGTGCCCTCTTTAATACCCATCACCAGGCCAACCAATCCCACTTTTAATTAAAACAGAAAAATTTAGTTTGGAGGCCAAAGGGGAAGGAAGCCCAAAAATAATATGCAGAAATAAAAAGGAAAGATAGGAAATGGAGAGGGATGAGGGAGGGAGAGGGAGAGAACAGAAGTAAAGGAGGATGAATGGAGGAAGCTAAAGAGGGAAGCAACAAGGAGTAAAGAAAGGAAGGAGAGAAGGAGAGCAGAAGGGAGATAATTCTAAAGCCACACATAGATTTTTTTTTTTTTGGAAGCCAACTGCATTATACATGGGATCATTTCATGATATTGTTATTCTAACTTGCAAGCAACAAGCTTGGATTAGTCAAAGGAACATCAGGCTATTTCCCACACTTTCCTTATTCCAATTTACAATTTAGTGACTTTGGTAAGACAGCAAGTAAGAGTGTCCCTCATTCATGGCTTCTCCGATGCTTGTGAGAGCTCATGAATGTGTTTCTGGTCAATATCTCTCTATTCCGGAAAGCAGTCTAGCAACACTGTTTATTTGTTTTTCACCATTCAGATTCCAGGCATTTGACTGAGACTCCAGCACAATGCAGCCCTGATAATAGAACAGATAAGGTACTTCTTATGTCTAAACTGAGACAATCCATTTGTGAACATGCCAGAATTTGTTTTAATAAAACTAAATAAGGTCAATGTTATTGTGAGCCCAGAGAATCCCTACAGGTGCTGAAACTCTCTAAAATACTTTGCTCTGTATTTCATATATTTGGAAAGAACTTTAAAGGTCATCTAGTCCAATCTCCAAACTATGAGTTAAGTACTAAAAAAACAAAATCACTTTATCTTTTGGGGGCCCTTGGTTTCTTCATCTGCAAAATGAGAGGACGGATAAGTTGAAGTCTAAGATTCATTCTGGTTCTAACATCTTGTAAATCAACAAGAATATCTAGGATCAGTAAGCAGTCACAGACAACCTCAAACACTGATTATGACAAATGACAAAGCGTTATCAAGCATACTGAATAAGAAATCAGAACTATGGCTCTCTTCTTTGCTTCTAAATATCAACTTACAAATGTTAACTTTAAAGCGTTTAAAGGAAAAAATATCTAGATACTGTTTTTGTACCACAATGAAATTTATGCTTAAATGTTTTTTGGGCACCTGGCTGGCTCAGTCAGGAGAACACGTGACTCTTGGTCTCAGGGTCATGAGTTCTAGCCCCATATTGGGCATAAAGCTTACTTAAAAAAAAATCTAAAGTGTTTAAAAGAAATTTGTTCTAGCCTGGAAGATACATCTAGATACCTCTAGAAATATAAACATTTTCATTTCTTTTAGTATGGTGAAGGGTTAATTATAGGCATTGATGGATAACCTTTTATTTTCATGATTTTTATCTCACCCCTTACCAAATGAGCAACCTCAAAAGTAGTGTCAAAAGGGCAGTAAAGTTTCCAAAGCTAGAAAAAAAAGAAAAGGGCATGTCTTCTCAGACTTCCACAAATGCTAATTACTCATAATGACAAGTCATTACCCAAATCCATTTCTGGAAAGTCACAAGGACTCGACAGGTCAAAGCAAAAATGTCATTTCATGCTCCAGCAAGACACTCTGCCAAATTAACCCTCAATATACTTATAAATGTGCTATCTGCTTTTTCCGTGGAGGGAGAAACAAATATAAAGGGAGGTCAGTACCTGGGAGAGAGGAAACCAATTCAACGCATACAACTGGGAAGGCAAAGGCAGCTATTGAGCTCCAGGAGAAAGGAGCTTATATCAAGGATGTCCTGCAACCCAACTTTAACTACAGGCACAACTGTGGGCTTCTATAGGGGACAGGACTCAACAGACATAAATGCAGCTATCTGGAATTTGGAACTGGGGATATGGGAAGGTGCGAGCTCTTTGGATGGGGACAGGGAGAGACTAAGACCCATGGCTACCTATAGCAATGGATTTTTAAAAAGATTTTATTTATTTATTTGAGAGAGAGAGAATGAGAGAGAGCACATGAGGGGGGAGGGTCAGAGGGAGAAGCAGACTCCCTGCTGAGCAGGGAGCCTGATGCAGGACTTGATTCCAGGACTCCAGGATCATGACCTGAGCTGACGGCAGTTGCTTAACCAACTGAGCCACCCAGACACCCCAGCAATGGATTTTGTAAACAAATTCTGGTTCCATCCAGATCTGTATTAATAAATTTATTCATTATTTCATTTATGTTTTCAAGCATATATTCGATTAGCAGATATTTCCTGGGGATCTACTCTTTGTGAATCACTGTTCCAGGTTCTAGGAATACAGTGGTGAATAAGATGGATAGTGCCTGACCTCCTTGAATTTCCAGAAATAAGATCAACAATAACTAAATAAACACCAAATAAGTAAATATAATTGAGGTTCACACTTTATTGAGTATAATGAAGGGAACAGATAGGACAGGATGAGAGGTTTGAACAGTACTACTTAATCTAGTCAGCAGAGGGTTATGGATAAGAAGGCAGGGTCATCCTAGCAGATAGGAGCTAACAAGATCAAGAATAAGGAATAGTAGCATTCCAGCAAAGCCTTTGAGATAGGGATATAGAAACTGGAAAGAAATGACAGTGTGGTTGGAACCAAAGACAAGTGTGAGAGTGGGGAGAGCAGAGACTGGAGAGGTGGGAGGGAGCCTCTGAATTACAGGCCAGTTGGGAACAGGAGAGAGGGAACAGGAGAAGGTAGGAGATAGCATGTTCCAAAATTCACAGGTAACAATAGGCCAAGACTAGCAGAGGGAAGCAGATCCCTAGAATAAAAGGGGCTGCGTGAGGACTGTAAATACCTGAATAAATCATGGAGAGCCTGTAGTGAAGGTAAGGAATTTGGGATTTACTCTAAATTTAATGGGAGGTCACTAAAGTATTTTAGTTGAAGAACAATATGATTTGACAGGTTTTTTTAAAAGATTTTATTTATTTATTTGACAGAGAGAGACACAGTGAGAGAGGGAACACAGAAGGGGGAATGGGAGAAGGAGAAACAGGCTTCCCACAGAGCAGGGAGCCTGATGTGGGGCTCAATCCCAGGACCCTGGGATCATGACCTGAGCTGAAGGCAGATGCTTAAGGACTGAGCCACCCAGGCGCCCCTTGACAGTTTTTTTTTTTTTTTAAGATCACAGTAGGTATGTAGTGGTAAAAATGAAAGAACAAAAACTATACAACAACATGGAACATCTTAGGAAGATGATGAACTTTAAAAGCAACCCCAGAAGATTACATACCATGAGATATCCTCTTTATAAAGCTCAAAACAAGCAAAACTAAGAATACATTATTTGAGTATATAGATGGGATGAAAGAATAGTTTTTTTGTTTGTTTGTTTGATTTTTAAAAGATTTCATTTATTTATTTGACACAGAGAGACACAGCGAGAGAGGGAACACAAGGAGGGGGAGTGGGAGAGGGAGAAGCAGGCTTCCCGCTGAGCAGGGAGCCCAACGCAGGGCTCAATCCCAGGACTCTGGGATCACTACCTGAGCAGAAGGCAGATGCTTAACAACTGAGCCACCCAGGCGCCCCGAAAGAATAGTTTTTAAAGGGAACTATAAACATGACATTCAGGATGGTGGTGACCTCTGGAAAGAGGAAAGAGGGTGGTATAGGGGACACATAGGTAATTACCATGTTTGTGCTCTAATCCTTAAGTTGCATGATTGGTTCTGAGTGTTCATTTTATTATGCTTTATCATTTGTTATATTTAAGAGGAAAATGGGATATTCTGGCTACTGCATGGAGAAAGGATTTGAGGGAAGCATGACTGGAAGCTGTGAGACTAGTTAGTGACTGTTTCAGTCCCCAGGCCAGACACTTAGGGTCTTCCATTGTGCAAATTGCAGGAGGTTTGAGAGAGGGCCTACAGCCACCAGTCACACCTGCCCAACACCTGGCACCACTTTGTATACATAGTACAGAGTCAGTAAAATTTTATTAGTAAAATCATGAACAAGTACAAAGAGTGCCTAGATATATTAAAACTCAAGACAGACACATAATGGTTATTGAACTACCAACTATATGGTAATTACATGTTTACAAATCACTTTCACATTAATTGTCTGTTTTTGCCCAACTATGAGAGATTCACACATCACATGAGAGGTAGCTGGGCACAGAGGCATGCCTGTAGTCCCAGCTACTCAGGAGGCTGAGGCAGAAGGATCACTTGGGCCCAGGAGTTCTGGGCTGTACTGTGTTATGCCGATTGGGTATCCGCACTAAGTTTGGCATCAATATGGTGACCTACCAGAAACCAGGAACCACTAGGTTGCCTAAGGAGCAATACACTGGCCCAGGTTGGAAACAAAGCAAGTCAAAACTCCCATGCTGATCACATGAGAGTTAAAGTGACTAGTCCAGGCATGATATATTCAGAGCACTAAATGAGAAAAATATGCAGCCAAGAATACTATGTCCAGATAGGCTGTCATTGAAAATAGAAGGAGAGATAAAAAAATTTCCAGGACAAACAAAAACTAAAGGAATTTGCAAACACAAAACCAGCCCTACAAGAAATATTGAAAGGGATCCTCTAAGCAAAGAGAGAGCCTAAAAGTAACATAGACCAGAAAGGAACACAGACAATATACAGTAACAGTCACCTTACAGGCACTAAATTCATATCTTTCAATAGTTACCCTGAAGGTAAATGGGCTAAATGCCCCAATCAAAAGATACAGGCTATCAGATTAGATTAAAAAACAAGACCCATCGATATGCTGCATGCAAGAGACTCATTTTAGACCCAAAGACAGATTGAAAGTGAGGGGGTGGAAAACCATTCACCATGCTAATGGACACCAAAAGAAAGCTGGGGTGGCAATCTTTGTATCAGACAAATTAGATTTTAAACCAAAGACTGTAATAAGAGATGAGAAAGGACACTATATCCTACTTAAAGTGTCTATCCAACAAGATCTAACAACTGTAAATATCTATGCCCCTAACATGGGAGCAGCCACTTAAATAAGCCAATTAATAACAAAAGCCAAGAAACACATTGAAAACAATACAATAATAGTGGGGACTTTAACACCCTCCTCACTGAAATGGACAGATCATCTAAGCAAAAGATCAACAAAGAAATAAAGACTTTAAATGACACACTGGACCAAAGGGACTTCACAGATATATTCAGAACATTCCATCCCAAAGCAACAGAATACACACTCTTCTCTACTGCCCATGGAACATTCTCCAGAATAGATCACATCTTAGGTCACAAATCAGGTCTCAACTGGTACCAAAAGATTGGGATCATTCCCTGCCTATTTTCAGACCACAATGCTTTGAAACTAGAACTCAATCACAAGAGGAAAGTCAGAAAGACTCAAATACATGGAGGCTAAAGAGCATCCTACTAAAGAATGAATGGGTCAACCAGGAAACTAAAGAAGAATTTTAAAAATTCATGGAAACCAATGAAAATGAAAACACAACTATTGAAAATCTTTGGGATACAGCAAAGGCAGTCTTAAAAGGAAAGTATATAGCCATACAAGCCTTTCTCAAGAAACAAGAAAGGTCTCAAGTACACAACCTAACCCTACACCTAAAGGAGCTGGAGAAAGGAGCTGGAGAAAGCTGGAGAAAGAAGAGAAATCTTCTTCTGCTGTGTTTAGGCTTTATTTGCAGAAATCAATGAAATAGAAACCAAAAGAACAGTAGAACAGATCAATGAAACTAGGAGCTGGTTCTTTGAAAGAATTAACAAGATTGATAAACCCCTGGCCAGACTTATCAAAAAGAAAAGAGAAATGACCCAAATCAACAAAATCATGAATGAAAGGGGAGAGATCACAACCAACACCAAAGAAATGCAAACAATTATAAGAACATATTGGGAGCAACTCTATGCCAGCAAATTAGATAACCTGGAAGAAATGGATGCATTCCTAAAGATGTATCAACTACCAAAACTGAACCAGGAAGAAATAGAAAACCTGAACAGACCTATAACCACTAAGGAAATTGAAGCAGCCATCAAAAATCTCCCAACAAACAAAAGCCCAGGGCCAGATGGCTTCCCAGGGGAATTCTACCAAACATTTCAAGAAGAATTAATACCTATTCTTCTGAAACTGTTCCAAAAAATAGAAATGGAAGGAAAACTTCCAAACTCGTTTTATGAGGCCACCATTCCCTTGATCCCCAAATCAAAGACCCCATCAAAAAGGAGAATTACAGACCAATATCCTTGATCAACATGGATGCAAAAATCCTCACCAAAATACTAGCCAATAGGATCCAACAGTACATTAAAAGGATTATTCACCACGACCAAGTGGGATTTTTCCCTGGGCTGCAAGGTTGGTTCAACATCCATAAATCAAACAATGTGATACAATACATTAACAAAAAAAGAACAAGAACCATATGATCCTCTCAATAGATGCAGAAAAAGCATTTGACAAAGTACAGCATCCTTTCTTGATCAAAACTCTTCAGAGTATAGGAATAGAGGGTACCTACCTCAATATCATAAAACCCATCTATGAAAAACTTACAGTGAATATCATTCTCAATGGGGAAAAACTGAAAGCTTTCCCCCTAAGGTCAGGAACACGGTGGGGATGTCCACTATCACCACTGCTATTCAACATAGTGTTAGAAGTCCTAGCCACAGCAATCAGACAACAAAAAGAAATCAAAGGCATCCAAATGGGCAAAGAAGAAGTCAAACTCTCACTCTTTGCAGATGATATGATACTTTATGTGAAAAGCCCAAAAGACTCCACACCCAAACTGCTAGAACTCATACAGGAATTCAGTCAAGTGGCAGGATATAAAATCAATGCACAGAAATCAGTGGCATTCCTATACACCAACAACAAGATAGAAGAAAGAGAAATAAGGAGTCAATCCCATTTACAATTGCACCCAAAACCATAAGATACCTAGGAATAAATCTAACCAAAGAGGCAAAGGATCTGTACTCAGAAAACTATAAAATACTCATGAAAGACATTGAGGAAGACACAAAGAAATGGAAAAACATTCCATGCTCATGGATTGGAAGAACAAATATTGTGAAGATGTCAATGCTACCTAGAGCAATCTACACATTCAAAGCAATCCCCATCAAAATACCATCCACTTTTTTCAAAGAAATGGAACAAATAATCCTAAAATTTGTATGGAACCAGAAAAGACCCTGAATAGCCAGAGGAATGATGAAAAAGAAAAGCAAAGCTGGCGGCATCACAATTCCGGACTTCCAGCTCTATTACAAAGCTGTCATCATCAAGACAGTATGGTACTGGCACAAAAACAGACACATAGATCAATGGAACAGAATAGAGAGCCCAGAAATGGACCCTCCACTCTATGGTCAACTCATCTTCGTCAAAGCAGGAAAGAATATCCAGTGGAAAAAAGACAGTCTCTTCAACAAATGGTGTTGGGAAAATTGGACAGCCACATGCAGAAGAATGAAACTGGACCATTTCCTTACACCACACACAAAAATAGACTCCAAATGGTTGAAAGACTTCAATGTGAGACAGGAGTCCATCAAAATCCTAAAGGAGAACACAGGCAGCAACCTCTTCGACCTCAGCTGCAGCAACTTCTTCCTAGAAACATCACCAAAGGCAAGGGAAGCAAGGGCAAAAATGAACTATTGGGACTTCATCAAGATGAAAAGCTTTTGCACAGGGCGCCTGGGTGGCTCAGATGGTTAAGCGTCTGCCTTCGACTCAGGTCATGATCCCGGGGTCCTGGGATCGAGTCCCGCATCAGGCTCCCTGCTAGGCGGGGAGCCTGCTTCTCCCTCTGCCTCTCTCTCTCTCTCTCTGACTCTCATGAATAAATAAATAAAACATTAAAAAAAAAAAAAGCTTTTGCACAGCAAAAGAAACAGTCAACAAACCCAAAAGACAACTGACAGAATGGGAGAAGATATTTGCAAATGACATATCAGATAAAGGGCTAGTATACAAAATATATAAAGAACTTACCAAACTCAACACCCAAAGAACAAAGAATCCAATCAAGAAATGGGCAGAAGACATGAACAAACATTTTTCCAAAGAAGACATCCAAATGGCCAACAGACACATGAAAAAGTGCTCAACATCGCTCAGCATCAGGGAAATCCAAATCAAAACCTCAATGAGTTACCACCTCACACCAGTTAGAATGGCTCAAATTAACAAGTCAGGAAATGACAGATGTTGGCGGGGATGCGGAGGAAGGGGAACCCTCCTACACTGTTGGTGGGAATGCAAGCTGGTGCAGTCACTCTGGAAAACAGTATGGAGGTTCCTCCAAAAGTTGAAATAGAGCTACCCTACGATCCAGCAATTGCACTACTGGGTATTTACCCCAAAGATACAAATGTAGGGATCCGAAGGGTTATGTGCACCCCGATGTTTATAGCAGCAATGTCCACAATAGCCAAACTGTGGAAAGAGCCAAGATGTCCATCGACAGATGAATGGATAAAGAAGCTGTGGTATATTTATACAATGGAATATTATGCAGCCATCAAAAGGAATGAGATCTTGCCATTTGCAATGACATGGATAGAACTGGAGGGTGTTATGCTGAGCAAAATAAGTCAATCAGAGAAAGACATGTATCATATGACCTCACTGATAGGAGGAATTCTTAATCTCAGGAAACAAACTGAGGGTTGCTGGAGTGGGGGGGCGGTGGGAGGGATGGGGTGGCTGGGTGATAGACATTGGGGAGGGTATATGCTATGGTGAGCGCTGTGAATTGTGCAAGACTGTTGAATCACAGATCTGTACCTCTGAAACAAATAATGCAATATATGTTAAGAAAAAAAAGAAGAAGATAGCAGGAGGGGAAGAATGAAGGGGGGGAATTCAGAGGGGGAGACGAACCATGAGAGACGATGGACTCTGAAAAACAAATTGAGGGTTCTAGAGGGGAAGGGGGAGGGAGGATGGTTAGCCTGGTGATGGGTATTAAAAAGGGCATGCTCTGCATGGAGCACTGGGTGTTATGCACAAACAATGAATCATGGAACACTACATCAAAAACTAATGATGTAATGTATGGTGATTCACATAACAATAAAAATTTTTAAAAAAAGAAAAAGAAACTAATGATGTAATGTATGGTGATTAACATAACAATAAAAAATTTAAAAAAATAAATTGACTAGTCATGGTTCACACAGCAAGGTGAGGGTTAAGCTGAAACCAGATCCTTCTAAGTTGGCATGCTCTTTCCACCATGTTTTGATGTCTCTCAAACACCAGGCATAAATAATCACTTTCAATACCATCCCACCTCATTCCCAAATCATTCTGTTTAAGTTATTTATTTTGTCAAGTATCTTTCAAACCCTGTAGCCTTTAGAGTTTGTTACACACATACATATATATAGTACATATTCTCTATTTGCCCATCCCCAATAATTTCATCAGCTTATTGACCACAGTATGTAAGCTTTCCCTTTTTTTTGCAACCCAGAAGGTACTGGGCATGTGAGTGTGTTGAGGCACTACCACCTGTGATCCCATGGGTCATCAAAATTGATCCAGCTACTCCAGTGGCTAGGTAGGTGGGTCCCCTTTCTCTCCTCACTACTCTAGGCTGAATGTTCTTTTAATAAACAAGACTTTCCTTATATGAGGAGCCTGTTATTCAGACAAAGTCATTCAAGACTAGCTGTACACTCTTGCCAGAAATTTCCCAAAGTCTAAAGCCCTGACACTAGACACACAGTAGTTGATTAATAAATTTTCCTCTGCATTCCACGATAACAATTCCTTATTTACCTGATGCTAAGACATCTGATATCTTCCTACAAGGGCTCTAAATCCCTTTCATAATCCTGTTACTTATACCAGGATACAGTGTACCATCAAGAATATCAGAAATTTATGGCTGAGCAAACACAAAATTAAAATTTAGGATCTAGTCCTGGGTCCAGAAACAGAACCACAGAAATCAGGATGCAGAAGGTTGAAGTGGGTGGATGCAAGGATTAAGCAGGGTCAGAAGCTTGACGCATCAAGTTAAATTACCAAATCTAGGTAGAAATCTGGAAGAGAAGCTGCAGGAAGAGCTGGGAAATATCACATTCCAAAGTTGACAACCTAAAACACCTAATGTGTTCCTTTTTGCAAGAATAAAAATAATAATCTCTGCTAAGCCTCATGTGCCTGGTACCACTATAAACTATTTGCATGCATAGTCTCATTTAATCCACACAAAAATAATTTACCATTATTTTCCCTTTTTGTAGATGAGGAAACTGAGGTTTAAGAAGATGAAGTGACCGACGCCCCACTCTGCTCTGCTCTCTAGGCCAGCTGGCCCGCTCCCACCATGTCCACCATTCAGCAGCTGGTAGGAAGATGGCGCTTAGTGGAAAGCAAAGGCTTTGATGAATACATGAAGGAAGTAGGAGTGGGAATGGCTCTGCGAAAAGTGGGTGCAATGGCCAAACCAGATTGTATCATCTCTTCTGATGGCAAAAACCTCACCATAAAAACTGAGAGCACTTTGAAAACAACACAGTTTTCATGTAACCTGGGAGAGAAGTTTGAAGAAACTACAGCTGATGGCAGAAAAACTGAGACTGTCTGCAACTTCACAGACGGCACATTGGTTCAACATCAGGAATGGGATGGGAAGGAAAGCACAATCACAAGAAAATTGGAAAATGGGAAATTAGTGGTGGAATGCGTCATGAATAATGTCACCTGTACTCGGGTCTATGAAAAAGTAGAGTAAAAATTCCATCATCATTGTGGACAGGAATTAGCTGTGAGGATGAACAAGCTCAGTTCAATGAGCAAATCTCCATACTGCTTTTTTTTTTCAACTGTGTTCAGTTATCTTTATCACAAACATTTTACATGCATCTATTTCAAAGTGTTGATTTAATTAGGATCATCCCTTTGGTTAGTAAATAAATTTGTGCTAAAATAAAAAAAAAAAGATGAAGTGATTGGCCCAATGTTACACAACTATTAGGAAAGAAAATAATTAGGAGAGGAAGAGATAGAGACAGGATCAACTCTAGTCAGTGTTGCTCACAAAACACCATCTTAGTGAACAATCAATACTACTTTCAGATGAATCTTTGTCTTCAATTCCCTCTCAGATTTCCTGACAACATACATATACATTATAAAAATTAGAAGTAAGTTTATATTCATTTGGCTTTGAATTGAGTTCCTCATTTTTTGATGCCCTTTGAGATGACTTGAGAGAACTCAGGATTGAGTACCACAGCTTTGGGCTTAAAAAGACCCCACAGACAGGGATGTCAGGATGCTTCACTCTTGAGTTCCCCTTGGAGGACTCAGTGTCTCCTTTATAGCTCTGCATGGGGTCTCCAGTGTGCTGTCATGCCTTGGAGTGATAAAGGGAGGAGAGTAGGGGCAAATTAGAAGATACACAAGGACAAGTCTGAGTGTTATAATTCTGATTAAAAAAATCAAGACACCATAAAAATTCTATTTCTGAAGATTTATACTCCACTTAATTCTATGAAGACTTGAGGTGGCTAAAAAAAAAATCTACTTGGAAAGCAAATAGAATTATTGGACTGTGAAACTGAGAGCTATAAAATTTAAAACAATTTTATATGAAACTTCAATATTTTTTGTATTTCAAAGTAAAAGAGTCAGATGGTATTAAGTAAATTTGAATCTCTTAGGCTTGAGGACACAAGGAAGAAGAGGAGCACAAGGTTTCCCTTTGCTGGGTAAACAGAAAGGCTGCCATCAGTGGGAGCTACCTTAGGTTAAGGCCTGCTTTGGGCTGGAGCCTGCACTTGACCCTGATTCTTACAAGACAAATCTTATAAGATTTGTCTCCTGGATCTCTCCTGATGTCTACATGACCCTTCTTTTCCCCTATGGAAAGTCTGTTATGAGTTCTGTACCTACTTCAGCTTCTTGGTGAACACAGCACCTGAACTTCACATTTAATCATACCCTGTAAGGTATTATCTTCTCTCTCTTTTTTTTCTCATTTGTGTTAAGTTTCTTTTTCCAGTTGAAGAGTAAGCTCTTTTGATGTAAGAACACTCTCTGATGCTTCTCTTGTTTTCCCCAGTCTCAAGTGAATGACAGCTTAGTTCAGTGATTAAGATTTAAGTTTAAATTCTGTATCTGTGTGATATTAAATAGGTTACTTACGCTTTTCTTCTTCTATAAAATAGGGATTAAGTGGGCATAAATTGCACAACCCAGCGCCTAGCACATATTCATTACCCAGTAAGCTTTATTTATGATCATTATTCTTTATTGATTAGGAGAAATGGCTTCAGGTCCTGATACACAGCTGAGGCCCTCTTACGAATGATCTCTGAGTTCTTAGATACTATTCCTCTCTTTTCAAGATTAGGAACTGAGCCCTCTTTTCACCATAATAAGGAACCCCCACCACCTCTGCCACTACAGCTCCTCTCCATCTGATTTGAGTGTCTATTATCATTTCATTGAGATGCCACTTAGACAAAGCCTTAAAATGTGGAGCTGGGGAGGGGGTCTGGGTGTAGTCTGGGGTAGAGTCCTGCTCCATTAACATTCAATCCACAATAGAGACCATTATCTTGGCAGCAAAATACCCCAGCAGCAGTGATGTGAGGAAATGGGGGTGGGTTACCAAAGCAACAGAGAGACTTGAGCTGCACTGTTTCTATGGCAACAGAGAGCAGGCATGAGCACTTTCCTAGTTGGAATGACGGTTAGTTAGACTCTCACCAACAGTATGGGTGACTTTATCAGATGAATTGCATTGCAAAGGGTGGATTAGTAAAAGGTTTCTCTTAGAATTTTGGCCAAAATGAAACCCTAACCCTTCAAGTGGAGCCCAGACATCTCTCTTGGGAGTCAATGTTCTCTCCTTGGCTACTGACCAATTAATTACCTCCCAATATCATCAATTCTTATTTATGACCTGCAATCTCCATGAGTGGCTTTCTTGAATAAAATCCATTTATGGAAATCTGACTCATCAGGCACATAAATTAAATAGTAGACAACTAGTGCCCAAGCAATTTTCCCTTTTTTTCTCAATTTTAATTTATAAAAGAAATACACTTACATCATTAAAAAGTAATTAGTTCTTAAAAGCTTATGAGAAAAAATAGCACTCCCCACATGTATAATACCTCCTCCCTCACCCCAGTTTATAGAAGCAACCACTTTTAACACTTTTAGCTATATACCCTTTATTTACCTTAATATTTCCAAATATTTCCATATTGAATACAATTTCCTATTAAAGTAAATTGATAGAGCTCTCTCGCACCCTACCTCTCTTCAATTCCAACCTCCAATATGATTATACCACAACTTTTGAATAAATCCATATGAAGTATTTTCAACATCAAGGACACATTGGCTCATGCTGACTCAGTCAGGTAACCACATGACACCTGGGTAAGGGGCTGGAGACCTCCTCATTTGAGGTGCAGACCTCCACCCAATCCCCTAGGTCTGGTCTGGCCCATCTGCCCTCCTCTACACCCACTGTGCCTGTAGCTGGAGGCTCTCTGTTCAATTTCTCTAGGGAATTACCTCCTGCTTCTTGCCAATAGGAGTGGAGATCTGGGGGCTCTGCCTGTCCCTTACAGATTTTAACGTAATTCGCTATTCGCAGTTGCTGCTTTTTGCTTACCTTTAGTAGTAAGCTGCAGCCTTAGATTCCTGAGACTTTCTACTGGCACTCGGGCTTGACCTTCCCCTCACACCCTCTGCTTACACAATGGGTATTCTGAGTTACAGGTGTCTTCTGCTATTGTCCAAAATGCAGTTGTGTTTCTAGTTTTTATTTCCTTGTTGTTTGGGGGTAATTAGAAGAGGACAGAAACACCTTTTTGCCATCAGAAATCTCTAAGTTTTGTCGAGGTGCTTGGCTGCCTGGGAGGTAGTGCTCATTGGAGTGATTTGGGGATGGATTCTATGAAATACCTTCTAAATCTTACAGTACCATTATTTTAAATGTATGACTATCTAAACCCATCCAGAGAATGATTTGGTTTGAAAAAATAAGTTTTCTGTTCTGGTATATTGTAAATCAAGGCTAGGTAATTTTACTTTTTGACTGATTGAGGGTCTATCCTAAGAAAATAATTTAAGACAAGCACTAAATGAAATTGATTATTGGTGTCTTAACTATAATTGTGAAAGATGGAAATTACCTAAATGTCCAATGAGAAGAAGCCTGAGATATGTGACTACAATGGAATAATATGTACACATGGAAAATATGCCACTGTATTAAGAAGCTGATTTTTTGCTCTGGTTACAAGCGTACAAACTATCCATTATAATCTCTTTGTGTTGCAAATTCCCCATCTGTACAATGGAATAGTAAAGTAGTTACCTCATAAGTGTTTTGTGGGGATGGAAGGAAAGAATGCTTCTCAAGTCTGAGCTCATGCCTGAGACCTGGTAAGCACACAATAAATGCGATCTACGGCTGCTGCTTGTTCCACAATATGATGGTCTGCGTGTAAATGTTGTGCGATTTTGTGTGTTCCATTTTTCTTTCTTTTTTTTTTTTTTTTTTTTGATTTTTTATTTATCCATCTGAGAGAGAATGGGAGACAGAGAGCATGAGAGGGGGAGGATCAGAGGGAGAAGCAGACTCCCCGCCGAGCAGGGAGCCCGATGCGGGACTCGATTCCGGGACTCCAGGATCATGACCTGAGCCGAAAGCAGTCGCTTAACCAACTGAGCCACCCAGGTGCCCCCCATTTTTCTTTTTTCTAATATTACTCGTCAAATAAAAAATCAAGACACACGACAATTTCCTCTGTAACAATATAGAAACATTTATATTATAATGAAATTGTTGTAAGCAGAGATCCTCTGGCTAAAGAAGTGTGGTTATGGGATCAGCAACATCAGGATCACCTATAAAGTTGTTAGAAATGCAAATTCTCATTCACCACCCTACACCTTCTGGATGAGAAATTCTGGGATGGGGCTCAGCAATCTGTGTTTTAACAAGCCCTATAAGGGATTCTGATGCATGTTAAGTGGTTCTCAACATTGGCTGCACACTGGAATCATTTTAGAAGCTTTAAAAATGAATGTCTGGCCCCACCCAGATCAATTAAATCAGGTGCTCCATGGATGGTGCTCAGGCATTGGTAATTTTTAAAAACTACCAGGTGATTCTGATGCACAGGCAAGACTGTGAGCCACAGCTTTAGGGGGATTATTATAGAGGCAGGCCAAGTTAGATGGGAGGGGCAGGTAGCCGTACTCGATGTGGTAATGTGAGCCAGTAGAGCATGATTCTCTTTACCTTTGAGAAAACTGCCTCTTTATAGAGATCTGGGTGCATTAGTCCTCAAGGAAAACCTGATATTTTCTTAGGTGCCAGACCAGAGACAGCCTCACATTGCCTGAGTTTTCCACCCAAACTCCCTCTTTGAGAGTCAAGCTGTGTCCCATCAGAGTCAAACACCCTCCAGGACTGAATTCCAATTCTTGGCTAATTTTCTGGGTTTAATCTCGGAGATTTACTGACAAATTTCTATCAAGAAATTACAAAGAAATAAACACCCCTAGTTACATTTTATTTTCCCTTTACTCAAATTTTCTCACTTGTTTGCTTTTATCCTGTTGAATCTTTCATATTTTTATAATTCTCCTCAAATTCTTTCTTAGAATTTGGTGCAGTAAAATAAATAGAAGCTATAAAAGCCAATCAGTGGTAATCTGCATTTGCTTTTTTACCGAATCCTTTATTTATCCAACCAGTAAGCATGTATTCTATGCATTTTAAGAAATTTCTATTGAGTATCTCTAGGTGCACTGTGAAAGCTGCCGAAGAAACACAAGTTATAACACCCTTCCTTTCTTTAAGAAATTTACTTAGTATTGTTATTGGATGAAAAGAGAAACACCTGAAATAAATAAAGAACAGTATGTTCAAATTTCTGAGCTGAATACAATCACATGTAAGAGAATGAACATGTATTAAGTGCTTAATACAAACCAGGCATTAGGCTAAGTGTTTTCCATGCTCCAAGTGCAAATCTATGAGGTGGTTATTTGGGTGGTCCAACCTCATGGGTCAGGGTGTGAGCTCTAGAGTCTGCCAAAGCAAATTACTTACCCATTTTATGCCTCCCAGGTAACACGCGGATGGTAATAATCCTACCTCAACGGATTGTCATGAGTTTCAAATTTAGGTAAAGCACACAGAGCAGTGTTCGATGAATGTGTCTTAATTACTCAACACATTTCAGTGTCTGGCACATAGAAGCTATTTATCATGGTTAGATGGCATTTTAACTCCATTTTAAAGATGACAAAACTGAGGTTGAAAAAAAAAATGGAGGTTGAGACAGGTTAATGATATCATGTTATTATTATCACCTAGCTGGGCACCAAAACCTATATGCTTTCTTTTTTGCTTGTAAAATCAAGCACTGACATATTTGCCATAGAATCCAAGCAATTTACTACTCTGTTTGCATTACAAAAATACTTAACAAAGCCAGTCAAACTCTACATGGTCAGTTTTATTTATTTATTGCTTGATTTTTAATAAAGAGGTATGTTGTAAGAAACAGTAAGTGCTTCCTCTGGTAACAGACCTACCCAGGCTCATCACCATGACATCTAAACCACTGTGGTATGTTCAACTCCCACCCAAGGCAAGCTCACCCTCTGCCTCTTTCCTCTTCCTCCTGTTCCTCTTCTTTCCTGTTTTGCATGTCCCCATATTCCAAGGCCCTGCCCAGGCCCCTTCCTCTGTGACCCCACCTCACCTCTGTTCCCTGTCCCCCTTCTCAGAACCCATGCAGCCATGGTCAATGCTTATAATGACAACAAGCCTTTCCTCCTGGCACAGAGCATCCCACCCATATTATCTCATTGAATCTTCAACACCACCTTGATTTTGTGACCCTCACTCTACAGATGAAGAAATCTGAACTTCCGGGGGTTAAGAAGCATGTTGGCGTTTCCACATCTAAAAACTGGAAGAAGTAACTCTAGCCCTAAATCCCTCACTTTATGCTGCAATACTCACATTTCATGTTTATTTACCCTGGCCTTCCCACCAGACTGGGCTCCTTGAATTCAGTGAGCACAGTAATGGGACACAGAAGAACTAACTATTAGCGACTAACAGAGAAGTCCTTCAGTCAGAACACTATACTCTGATAGAACATTTCTTCCCATCCCACTCCCAGTGTGTGCCATTGAAGAAGCCCCAGTGGGCACAGACTGACACTGAGGACACTACAAAAGCCTTCATGATAAAGCACAGAGACCACAGCGTCACCCAGCCCCAAGCCAGATTTTGGGTAAGTGGTCCCCTTTCCTCTCTATTTCTATCTGGAATCTAAGGTCCCATGGAGGTTTATCTGGTTTAACCCTTAAATGATATGAGTTTCTTCTGGACTTCCATTAGTCATTTATTCATTTGAAAATATTTGTTGAGCCGCTACTATGTGTATGTTCATTGTACTAGGTACTGCAAAAGGAAATACAGTCCTTGCCTTCAAGGAATGGAGCCAAGTAATCAAAGAATCCCACAAATCCATTTGGTAAGTACTGTGACCAAGAGGCATGAGCTGCTCTGAGAGCACCCACTAGAGGGACTTAACCTGTTTGGGAGGTAAGAAAAAGCCTTTCTTGAGGGAGTGATAATTGAGCAGAGATCTGGACAAGAGTAAAAGTTATGTAAAATTAGGGAAGGGGTGCAGAATGCAGGGCAAACAGTATGTACAAAAGCCTAACATGATGGCCACATACACAGGCAAAGGAAAGACAAGGCAGGAAGTGTGAGTGGTGAGGAGTCAGACCTGGAATGACCTTATGAACATATTAAGGATTTAAGTTCTTGTCTTAAAATCAATTGGAAAAACCCTGAAGTTTTTTAGGCAGAAGGTAACATTATTTAATTTATGTTTTGGAAAGTTTACAACATGAAAGTCACATTGGGGCCGTGCACAATGTAGACCAGTAGGCTAGAAAGATGATGTGGGACAGGGTGATGCTGGTGAGGTGCAAACAAGTGCACCAATGTGAGATAATCAAATGATAGAATTGTGGTGATTAATGATAGGAAAGAGCGGGAAAAAGACATGTCAAAGAAGACATTTTGGTTTTTTGTTTGAAGATTGGTGGATGGGGCTACCATTCATGATGATGGAAGACAAACTTCTAAGGGGAAATACTGAATTCAGGTTTCAACAGGCCAAGTTTGAGGAGCCCTTAACACATGGAGATGTCAGGAAGGCAGTTAGGCATGTGGATCTGAGATTCACAGGATTGGTTTAAGCTCTTTAAACTACAGTTTGTGAGTCATTAGCCCATGGGAGATAATTAAAGTCATGGGCAAAGACAAAATTTATAAGAAGAGATTAAAGAATGAGAGAGCTTCCTCAATATTTAATGAGCCAAGAGAAACTTGTAAAAAGACAGACATATGTTCAGAGCGATAGGAATAAAATCAGGATAAGGAAGGGAGCATTTTAAGGATGATTTCACAATGTGGAGGTCGTTAGGGCCTTAACCTGAACTTTGCAGTGGAGTGATACCGAGAGCAATAGAAATGGAATTTGTTGTCATCAGTAATTTTCATGGATGTGAATGCCAGAAACCCCATGTTGCAGTCCCTGCCAAACGCTAATAACCTCGGTCTTGGTATTTGAGTCCAAGTCAAGCAGTTTGAAAGAAAGCTGGTTTCATCCAACCTATTTCTAACATTCCAATACAGCAGAAAAGAAAAAGACAGAAGAATTTGAATTTGCTGATAATCTTTGAACTAAAGGTCAAGACAAGAAAGGGAGTAATTATCTGCAGCTGAAATCAAATCTCTCAACCAAAGGTGGTGAATTCCCAAGTGGATGCAGTGTGCACACCTAATGAAGAGTCCATCTGTTACAAGATGAATTGTGGCAAAGCTCTGGAAGCATCACAGCATCTTATGACAAGACCACTTTGTCCCTTCAAGCATGTTATAAAGACTTGGGAAAAGCTTCATTTTGCACCTGACATTAAAGCACCATTAAAGGATTGTGAATACAATCTCAAAGCCAGGCATTTCTGAGGATGGCAGGAGTCATGAACTCATCCTATTACTTTTAGAGGGACAGGAAACATAAAAAAAAAAAAAAAAGCTCTGTTTAAAGAGCAGAAAAGCCTAGGAATAAAAGAGGAAAAATGTAAGTGCATGTGGAATCACAGCTTAAAATAGCACATAGTGTGCCTGGTGTCCTGTGAAGGAGCAAAAGTCACGAGAGCTTCTGTGCTCAAACATGCTGTCACATGGATGTGAGGCTTGAGCCCTCCTTCCAAAATTCTGTGTGCTGGCAATTACCACTATACTGAGGTATGCAGGGGGCTCTCTGTCAGCCATGCTCCCTGTCTAGTGTGTTCTGAAGCTCCATAGTTCACACCCAATTCACACAATGATTAGGCTTCAGAGTGCCTCTCCCCTTTAGATACCCAGTGAGTTCATCACTCATCATGGAGGAAGAACAGAGGTCCCATGGTGGTGGTGGGAGGGAGACAAGGTTTGCTGCTGCTCCATCATGAAGAATGATACAATGGCTGCCATTTACTCTTTCTTATTACTGTGGGCCAGAGACCATGGAAAGTACTTTATGTAGGTTATCTCTCCAATCCTCACATGAACCCGGAAAATTAGGCACTATTCACCTCATGTTACAGATAAGAAAACTGAGTCCAGGAAAGATTAACTGATTGTTCATGTCAGGCTCCAAAGTCCATCCTCCTTGGACTTCACCCCAGATTCTTATCTGGTTGTGGATACAGTGTGTAAAATCAGGAGGAGGTATTAGAAAGTACACCCAGTGGAGGAGATAGCCATTACTGTCTATTAATCCAGCATCTGTGGTCCCTTTTGGGATATTGCCTCTCCCCTACTGGGATGGAAATCTAGACACCTTCCCTCCACCATAGAAGATGTATTAGTCCCCAGAAGGTACTTCTGCCAGATCTCTCCTCTACTCCCCACAGATAAGGGTTTGGCTCATGACTTAAGCTTGGCCAACCAGAGTCTCTCCCCTGGGATATTGACTCCTGAGCTGAAGAGCAAGGACAGCAAAAGAACTCAAGAGAGACTGCTGAGTACTTCCTTCCTGTTCCAAACTGGATTCCTTAACCACTCCTTATTCAATAAATTCTCTACTCCTTGCAACCAGTTTCTGTTGCTTACAGTCAAAGGACCCTAACTGAAAAAACTTGGCATATAAAAGAGTTCTAATATTTTATAAAACAAGAAGGAGAAAAAAATTGGTAAATCATTTCAAAGAATATATTAAAGGAGCATGGGGGCATATGGGCCTCTGGTGGGAGATGCCTGCTATAACCAATAAAATATGGCAGAAGTGATGCTGTGTCAATTCTGGGCACTACCCTAAGTGGCCTGGAATTTTCCATTTTTTGCATTTTGGAACCCTTACTCACTGTGACACTCCCTCTTGGAAACAAGCCACCATGCTATGAAAAGCCAATTCACATGGAGAGGCCATGTGAAGTAGTCCAGTCAATAGTCCCATTGGAGCTCTCAGCTGCCAGCCAGCACCAACTGCCAGCCATGGAGTGTACCATCTTGGATGTCTAGCCCAGTTAAACTTTCAGATGACTGCAGCCCCAGTCTCCATCTGATTGTAACCATATGAGAGACCCTAAGTGAGATTCACCTGGTCAACATGTAGAAGTCTGAGCAATAATAATAAATCGTTTTAAGCCATTAAGTTTTGGGTTGATTTGTTATGCAGCAATAGATAACCAGAACAGAATGCTTAGAATTAGGATTGCTGGGTGGAAGGAAAGGTACTCTTATGATTTTGATAGATACTGTCAAATCTCCTCTCTGAAGCCTGTACCAGTTAATATATCCACCAGAGGTAGATGATAATAAAGATGGGATTCTGTAGCCAAGCTCCTTATATTTTTCATAGCTATAAGAAATCAAGAGCACTCACTAGCACTCATTATTTCAAAATTCTTGTCAAGAAAAATGATTGGAAGAAAAGATATTTGAAAAGAAGGGTAGGCTATTCCAAATTCCTTTTAACACCTTGCAATATATTTTTGGTCCATCACTCAATTTACCTTGGGTCCTGACAGTAAATCATGCTATCATTTGTGAGTAGGGAAACTAAGCAGTGCTGTTTAATTAAATTTTATTTGCTATGACAAATGCTTACTGAAGCTGTGAGAAGCACTGAGGGATCATAGAGATGGCTGAGGTAGGAATGGAGCAGAGTCTACAGTGCCTCACACAAATAAATCAGACCTGCTCCCTTTTTTCTGCAAAGTTACAAGCCCAACATTGACTCGGCACCTTGATCCTAAAGCTGGGTTGTTCCTACATGTGGGTTTCTTTATTTACCACCCTTTGTCTATTCCAGGAGGCTGTCTCCATTCCTGTTGGCTTCAATTCCTATTCCTTTATAATATGATTGCAGGAAGTAGGGTTTTTCCTCTTCTTTACATCTTTTTTTATTCTTTATTGTTATGTTAATCACCACACATTACATCATTAGTTTTAGATGTAGTGTTCCATGATTCATAGTTTGTGCATAACACCCAGTGCTCCGTGCAGAACGTGTCCTCTTTAATACCCATCACCAGGCTAACCCATCCTCCCTCCCCCTTCCTCTCTAGAACCCTCAGTTTGTTTTTCAGAGTCCATTGTCTCTCATGGTTCATCTCCCCCTCCGGTTCCCCCCCTTCATTCTTCCCCTCCTACTATCTTCTTCTTTTTTTCTTAACGCATTATTTGTTTCAGAGGTACAGATCTGTGATTCAACAGTCTTGCACAATCCACAGTGCTCACCATAGCACATACCCTCCCCAGTGTCTATCACCCAGTCACCTCATCCCTCCCACCCCACCCCCACTCCAGCAACCCTCAGTTTGTTTCCTGAGATTAAGAATTCCTCATATCAGTGAGGTCATATGATACATGTCTTTCCCTGATTGACTTATTTCGCTCAGCATAACACTCTCCAGTTCCATCCACGTCCTTGCAAATGGCAAGATCTCATTCCTTTTGATGGCTGCATAATATTCCATTGTATATATATACCACAGCTTCTTTATCCATTCATCTGTTGATGGACATCTTGGCTCTTTCCACAGTTTGGCTATTGTGGACATTGCTGCTATAAATATCTGGGTGCACGTACCCCTTCAGATCCCTACATTTGTATCTTTGGGGTAAATACCCAGTAGTGCAATTGCTGGATCGTAGGGTAGCTCTATTTTCAACTTTTTGAGGAACCTCCATACTGTTTTCCAGAGTGGTTGCACCAGCTTGCATTCCCACCAGCAGCGTAGGAGGGTTCCCCTTTCTCTGCATCCCTGCCAACATCTGTCATTTCCTGACTTGTTAATTTGAGCCATTCTGACTGGTGTGAGGTGGTATCTCATTGAGGTTTTGATTTGGATTTCCCTGATGCTGAGCGATATTGAGCACTTTTTCATGTGTCTGTTGGCCATTTGGATGTCTTCTTTGGAAAAATGTCTGTTCATGTCTTCTGCCCATTTCTTGATTGGATTCTTTGTTCTTTGGGTGTTGAGTTTGATGAGTTCTTTATAGATTTTGGATACTAGCCCTTTATCTGATATGTCATTTGCAAATATCTTCTCCCATTCTGTCGGTTGTCTTTTGGCTTTGTTGACTGTTTCCTTTGCTTTGCAAAAGCTTTTTATCTTGATGAAGTCCCAATAGTTCATTTTTGCCCTTGCTTCCCTTGCCTGTGGCGATGTTTCTAGGAAGAAGTTGCTGTGGCTGAGGTCGAAGAGGTTGCTGCCTGTGTTGTCCTTTAGGATTTTGATGGACTCCTGTCTCACATTGAAGTCTTTCAACCATTTGGAGTCTATTTTTGTGTGTGGTGTAAGGAAATGGTCCAGTTTCATTCTTCTGCATGTGGCTGTCCAATTTTCCCAACACCATTTGTTGAAGAGACTGTCTTTTTTCCACTGGACATTCTTTCTTGCTTTGTCGAAGATGAGTTGACCATAGAGTTGAGGGTCCCTTTCTGGGCTCTCTATTCTGTTCCATTGATCTATGTGTCTGTTTTTGTGCCAGTACCATACTGTCTTGATGATGACAGCTTTGTAATAGAGCTGGAAGTCCGGAATTGTGATGCCACCAGCTTTGCTTTTCTTTTTCAACATTATTCTGGCTACTTGGGGTCTTTTCTGGTTCCATACAAATTTTAGGATTATTTGTTCCATTTCTTTGAAAAAAGTGGATGGTATTTTGATGGGGATTGCATTGAATGTGTAGATTGCTCTAGGTAGCATTGACATCTTCACAATATTTGTTCTTTCAATCCATGAGCATGGAGCATTTTTCCATTTCTTTGTGTCTTCCTCAATGTCTTTCATGAGTATTTTATAGTTTTCTGAGTACAGATCCTTTGCCTCTTTGGTTAGATTTATTCCTAGGTATCTTATGGTTTGGGGTGCAATTGTAAATGGGATTGACTCCTTAATTTCTCTTTCTTCTGTCTTGTTGGTGTATAGGAATGCCACTGATTTCTGTGCATTGATTTTACTTCCTGCCACTTTACTGAATTCCTGTATGAGTTCTAGCAGTTTTGGGGTGGAGTCTTTTGGGTTTTCCACATAAAGTATCATATCATATGCAAAGAGTGAGAGTTTGACTTCTTCTTTGCCAATTTGGATGCCTTTGATTTCTTTTTGTTGTCTGATTGCTGTGGCTAGGACTTCTAATACTATGTTGAATAGCAGTGGTAATAGTGGACATTCCTGCCATGTTCCTGACCTTAGGAGGAAAGCTCTCAGTTTTTTCTCATTGAGAATGATATTCACTGTGGGCTTTTCATAGATGGCTTTTATGATATTGATGTACGTACCCTATATCCCTCTACTCTGAAGAGTTTTGATCAAGAAAGGATGCTGTACTTTGTCAAATGCTTTTTCTGCATCTATTGAGAGGATCATATGGTTCTTGTTCTTTCTTTTATTAATGTGTTGTATCATGTTGATTGATTTGCAGATGTTGAACCAACCTTGCAGCCCAGGGATAAATCCCACTTGCTCGTGGTGAATAATCCTTTTAATGTATTGTTGGATCCAATTGGCTAGTATTTTGGTGAGAATTTTTGCATCCATGTTCATCAAGGATATTGGTCTATAGTTCCCTTTTTGATGGGGTCTTTGTCTGGTTTTGGGATCGAGGAAATGGTGGTCTCATAAAATGAGTTTGGAAATTTTCCTTCCATTTCTATTTTTTGGAACAGTTTCAGAAGAATAGGTATTAATTCTTCTTTAAATATTTGGTAGAATTCCCCTGGGAAGCCATCTGGCCCTGGGCTTTTGTTTGTTGGGAGATTTTTGATGGCTGCTTCAATTTCCTTAGTGGTTATAGGTCTGTTCAGGTTTTCTATTTCTTCCTGGTTCAGTTTTGGTAGTTGATACATCTCTAGGAATGTATCCATTTCTTCCAGATTATCTATTTTGCTGGCATAGAGTTGCTCATAGTATATTCTTATAATTGTTTGCATTTCTTTGGTGTTGGTTTTGATCTCTCCTCTTTCATTCATGATTTTGTTGATTTGGGTCATTTCTCTTTTCTTTTTGATAAGTCTGGCCAGGGGGTTATCAATCCTGTTAATTCTTTCAAAGAACCAGCTCCTAGTTTTGTTGACCTGTTCTACTGTTCTTTTGGTTTCTATTTCATTGATTTCTGCTCTGATCTTTATTATTTCTCTTCTCCTGCTGGGTTTAGGCTTTATTTGCTGTTCTCTCTATCCCCACTATTATTGTATTGTTGTCGATGTGTTTCTTTGATTTTGTTATTAATTGGCTTATTTAAGTGGCTGTTCCCATGTTAGGGGCATAGATATTTACAATTGTTAGATCTTCTTGTTGGATAGACCCTTTAAGTAGGATATAGTGTCCTTCCTCATCTCTTATTACAGTCTTTGGTTTAAAATCTAATTTGTCTGATATAAGGATTGCCACCCCAGCTCTCTTTCGGTGTCCATTAGCATGGTAAATGGTTTTCCACCCCCTCACTTTCAATCTGGGGGTGTCTTTGGGTCGAAAATGAGTCTCTTGCAGACAGCATATCGATGGGTCTTGTTTTTTTTTATCCAATCTGATAGCCTGTGTCTTTTGATTGGGGCATTTAGCCCATTTACATTCAGGGTAACTATTGAAAGATAGGAATTTAGTGCCATTGTATTGCCTGGAAGGTGACTGTTACTGTATATTGTCTGTGTTCCTTTCTGGTCTATGTTGCTTTTAGGCTCTCTCTTTGCTTAGAGGACCCCTTTCAAGATTTCTTGTAGGGCTGGTTTCATGTTTGCAAATTCCTTTAGTTTTTGTTTGTCCTGGAAGCTTTTTATCTCTCCTTCTATTTTCAATGACAGCCTACCTGGATATAGCATTCTTGGCTGCATATTTTTCTCATTTAGTGCTCTGAATATATCATGCCAGTCCTTCCTGGCCTGCCAGGTCTCTGTGGATAGGTCTGTTGCCAATCTAATGTTTCTACCATTGTAGGTTACTGATATCTTTTCCTGAGCTGCTTTCAGGATTTTCTCTTTGTCTCTGAGACTCGTAAGTTTTACTATTAGATGTTGGGGTGTTGACCTATTTTTATTGATTTTGAGAGGGGTTGTCTGAGCTTCCTGGATTTTGATGCCTGTTTCCTTCCCCAAATTAGGGAAGTTCTCTGCTATAATTTGCTCCAATATACCTTCTGCCCCCATCTCTCTCTTTCTTCTTCTTCTGGGATCCCAATTATTCTAATGTTGTTTCATCTTATGGTATTGCTTATCTCTTGAATTCTGCCCTTGTGATCCAGTAGTTGTTTATCTTTCTTTTTCTCAGCTTCTTTATTTTCCATCATTTGGTCTTCTGTATCACTGATTCTCTCTTCTGCCTCATTTATCCTAGCAGTTAGTGCCCCCATTTTTGATTGCACCTCATTAATAGCCTTTTTGATTTTGACTTGGTTAGATTTTAGTTCTTTTATTTCTCCAGAAAGAGTTTCTCTAATAACTTCCATGCTTTTTTCAAGCCCAGCTAGTATCTTTAAAGTGATGATTCTGAACTCTAGATCCGACATTGTACTAATGTCCGTATTGAGTAGGTCCCTGGCAGTTGGTTCTGTCTCTTGTTCTTTTTGTTGAGGTGATTTTTTCCATCTTGTCATTTTGTCCAGAGGAGAATAGATTAATGAGAGAACAAAATGCTAAGAGGGTAACAATGTCCCCAGAAAATATACTCTAAACAAATAAGAAAAGACCTGAAGCTGGGGGAAAAGAAAGGGAAAGAAAGAAAAAAGAAAAAGATAAATATAAAAACAAACAAAAACAGAATATGATCAAATATGATCAGGCTGGTGCATAGATCAGTGCCACACACTAGATTTGGGGTGTATTTTGGTGTGTTAGAAGAAAGTGCCTCCCAAAATTTTAAAGAAAGAAAAATTTATATATGTACAAAAATAAGGGTTGATATGATGAAGGGATGGAATATGACTGTAAAGATGAAAATTATAAAAAAAATTATAAAAGGAATTGATAAGAAGTTGTTTGAAAAAAGAAAGAAAAGAATTTTTAAAAAAAAGGAAAAAAAGGAGAGAATGTGATCAGGCAGGGAAGTAGAAAAAACCATACACTAGAGATTTAGGGTATATTTTGATCTGTTAGAAGAAACTATCTCAAAATTTTAAAGAGAGAACAACTTATATATATATATATATATATATATATATATATATATATATATATAT
>NC_058418.1:24347990-24371996 GCF_002201575.2 Neomonachus schauinslandi | reverse complement strand
TATATATATATATATATATATATATATATATATATATATATATATATGCCAAAAATAAGGGTAACTACTATGAAGGGATAGAATATGACTCTAAAGATAAATAAAAATGTTTTTTAAAAAAGGGATTGATAAGATGTTGGTTGAAAAAGGGTAAAAGAAAAATTCAAAAATAAAAAAGACAGTTAAAAAAAAGAAAATTAACTTTGAAAGACTAAAGAATCATGGTAAAAAAGCCATAGATTCTATGTGCATTATTCCCCTAGCGCTGGAGTTCTGCCGTTCTCATTGATTGGTAAACTTGGTCTTGGCTGGCTGTTCTCGCTGATCTTCTGGTGGAGGGGCCTGTTGCCATGGTTCCCAAATGTCTTTGCTGGAGGTGGAAATGCCCCGCCCTTGCCGGTCCAGGCTAAGTAATCTGCTCGGGTTTGCTCTCGGGAGCTTTTGTTCCCTGCAAGCTTTCCGTGCAGTGCTGGAGGCAGAGAGTGAAAATGGCGGCCTCCCAATCTCCACCCTGGATGAGCCGAGAACTCAGGCCCCACTCCTCAGTGAGCCCTCAGAGAAAAGCAGTCAATCACTCCCGTCTCCCTGGTCTCCGGCCGCACTCCATGCTCACCCAGCCTGTGACTGAGCATTTCTATCTCTGGCACCCGACCCCGTGTGGAGTCTCCAAACCCAGCAGATCCCTGCGGTGCACTCCCACACCACTCCTCCCTGGGGAGGAAGGGGAGTCTCCCCGGATCTGCTGCTTGTTTGGTCCCTGCTGGAGGAACAGTAGCCCGACTGTGCCGCGGATCACAGTTTATGGCAACCCCGAGCTGAGAGCCCACACCTCAGCTCCGTCTCTGCAGCTGGCTTCCCTGCTCCAATACCTGGCAGCTCTGCCGCACTCAGGCACGCCCGGTCTTTCTGTGACCCCAAGGGTCCTGAGACCACACTGTCCCATGAGGGTTCCACCCCCTGCTTAGCCACTGGAGCGACGTCCCTCAGCAGAGCTGACTTCCAAAAGTTCTGATTTTGTGCTCCACGGCTCTATCACTTGCCAGAAGCGGCCGCCAGAGGCCCCCTCCCCCGCTGTCTATCCTCCCAAATATCACCTTGGATTCACTTCTCTGCACGTCCTTCCTTCCAGAAAGTGGTCACTTTTCTGTTCAGAGAGTTGTTGCTATTCTTTCCTTCGATCTCCTTTGAGTTTGTAGGTGTTCAGAATGGTTTGATTCCTATCCAGCTGAATTCCCGAGACCAGACGAAATCCAGGTCTCCTACTCCTCTGCCATCTTGCTCCACATGCCCCTGTTCTTTACATCTTAATACATGTCCAAGATGGTTCCATTATCATAGTGTGTGTGTGTGTGTGTGTGTGTGAGAGAGAGAGAGAGAGAGATTTCCAGATGCTCAGATTCCTGGATCTCTGAAAGAACTCTGGAAATTGAAGTAGTTGAGTAGTTGAGACAAGGAAGAGGTGAAGTCCGTGGTGGGAATGAAGAGAAGAGAGCTGGTCCTCATATCAGAGAGCAGACAGTTCCTCACCCCAGGCTAATGACTGAGACAGTGAAGGAAAGAAGTCTGTCTTACACATAATAATTAAAGAATGTTACAGGAACTGCATTATGGAAAAGACTCTCTCCTTGACCAAATTTTAGACAGGCTCCTCTGTGCCCTCTTTTCCATGAGAACTCCACTGTGGCTGCTGTCCCATCTTTGGCCTGCTCAGACCTGTCTAAACAAAGAATCCTGCTCAGTCATCACTGACCTTTGATATCCAATCAGTCTTTCATCCTCCACCTTTGATGCCTACTGTTAGCAAGAATCCTGAGGTCAGGTTAGCAAGAACCCCCATCCCTTGATGTCTCCTCTTATTAATTTTCCATCCAATGACCTCCTCACCCTGCTCCTTGGCTATAAATTCCCACTTGTCCTTGCAGTATTTGGAGTTGAGCCCAATCTCTCACTCCTCTCCTATTGCAATAGTCTTGTGAAAGTCTTCCTTACCATTTTAACAAGTGTCAGAATAATTTTTTCTTTAACTACACATCAAGAGTGTGGAAGGTCTTATGTCACTTTTGTGCACCTGGCAAAGTTTCATTTATCATTAAGTTCAATGTCACATTGTTTTCCATTTTGCCTGAGGACCCCACATCTCCCCTAACAGGATGAAAATTTCCTGTGGTTTTAGCACGTGTCACATGGCATTATGGTTGATTTTTTTACATGTCTGTCTCCTCTGCTATGAGCACATAAAGGGAAAACTGTGTCTCTATGTCTTTGTGTCCTCAGGGCTCAGCACAGGCCTGGCATAGAGAGGAAGATCGCTTCAAGACTGTTCACTGAATTGCTTCGCTTAGAGTCAAGTCCTTAAGCTTTGCTATGGACTGAATGTTTGCATCCTCATAAATTTATATATTGAAACCTAATCTCCAGAGCGATGGCATTTGCAGGTGGGACCATTGAGAGACAATTGGTCATGAGGGTGGAGCCCTCATGAATGAGATTAATGCCATTATAAAAAGAGACACAAGAGAAATGACCTCTCTCTCTTGTGAGGACACAGCCAGAAGGCAGCCATCTTGCAAACCAGAAAGAGAATTCTTACCAGGAACCAAATTGGACTTCCCAGGCTTCAGAACTTCAAGGAATGAATTTCTGTTATTTAAGCCATGTAGTCTATGGTGTTTCTATTATAGTAGGCTGAACTAAGACAGGCTCAAAGCACAAGGAGCCTTTTCTGGACTGGGAGAGGCACAAGTGGGGTTCAAGGAGGATGGAAAATGCTCAGTTAAGCAGAGAGCAGTTAGGAGGACACCACTGAAGCAGGGGCAGCATAATCAAAAGGGGACAGTGAAATAGTTATCATGTGGGGGGAAATGGCACAATTTGGTATATAGAAACAGAAACCCACTCAAGATTTGAGCATGTCACTGTATATAAATTATAACTCAATTAAAAAGTGGACTTATTATAAGCTTATCTCCTGATATACAAGTTGAAGGAATATGGTTGGTTGTCAAGATGGACAGCAACAAGGACCTGGAATGCTGGAAAGATCACAGACAAGAGACGTCTTATCTCTCTATACCTAACTTCCCTTGGATCAGCTTCATTTATTCCACCTTCACATGGTCCAGGCTGGCCATCCCCATCACCCCCACAGTCCCCTCTCCAAGCCCATAAAACCTTCCAGTCTAGCTCTACAACTAACTAGAGTCTCTAGGAGAGTCCCCAGACCCTCTCCAGGTCCAGTCAGGTGTGGTGTGGGAAGGAGGACATCTAGAGTTGCAGGGATCTGCTCCCATGGTGGTGGAAGTATAGTTTTTGGAAAAGAAGGCCTGGGCAAGATAGGAACTCCACAGGTATGTCAACTACAGAGCACATTAAGAAGATCAACTGGATCAGAATAGAGGCTTTATGTTGAAAAGAATTGGGCGTGGGGTTGGATCACAGAAGTTGATCAGCAAAAGGCCCAGAGGGTTATGTACAGTATCTTTTAGGCAGGGACAAGACTGTGCTTTAGAAATACTTTAATATTGGGCTCCAGGTTCCATGGGGTGGGGGGGGCATGTATCCTAGAATGCCTTCCCAAGGAAGAGGACCAGAAAGAGCCTAAGCAATCCAGGACTCAGTTGCCCAAGCCTATTCTATGCAAAGAAGAGCTGTTGTGAGCAGTTTAATGACCTGCCTCCTCTCATTATAGAGGCTGCCCTTCTTCACCAGCTGGAGAAGCAGAGACCTCCACATCTCCTGACTACAATGGCAGGTGCATATCGAGATTTGGGACCTCCAGATGGGGCTATGCCAACTGGCCCTAGTTGCCATTTTGAGGAGCAGAACAGACCTGTCTCATCTTGAAGGGTGCATGCTGGGAGGTGGAGTTTGTGCCCCAGCTGCTTCTCTTGGCAGTGGAGTATTAAAGCAACACCCAGGGGAGGGCATGAAGCTGGTGCAGGGAGCTGGCAAAGATGAGTGCTTAGCAGTCACACCAATCTCAGAGTACCTTTGTACAGGTTACAACTCTTTTGGTTACAATTACTTATCCTCCCCAGAGCTGGCGTTGGCCAAAAGGAGAAATGACAAGAATACAGAAGTGTCTTATAGAACACACTGGGTTTCAGGAACAGCATGGACTCAGTGACTGGAACCCTGTAGAGTTCAGGGGGCCCCATTTCTACTTTTTTGGCATGCCTACTTCATTCATTTTCGCCCAACAGAATAGCTAACTCCTCTTCCCTGTCCACAAGGCAGAACAGCAGTCACCAACAGCTCCTGAATTCACATGGCTGACTTTCAACAGAGCAATCCACTGAACCTGCCATGTCTTAGTTGCAGTCTGTGTTTATTGGGGAGGACCTGACTTGCCAGCTAGCATTGGCCACCATGTGGCCTGAGGGGTGTGGCCATGCTATATGAACATGACTTCTCTCACTGGAAAAAAAATAAGCTGTGGGTGGTGGAGGGAGGAGACAGTTATCAGAGCAAGGGTAATTACATGGCAAACTAGGAGACACCCCAAGGCTGTCTGATGTGGCCTCACTGTGTAGGGGCCTAGAACACAAAATCCCACCTTTTAATGTCACCCAATGATTATTCTGTTTCCCAAGCTTCAGTCACTCACAAACCATCTTGACAATTCTTGTCATTTCTAGAACCACCTTTCCTGTTATCTATATCATTTTTTAAAATCAATGCACTTGTTTTATTTACTTAAGTAAATTTTGGTCTTAGCCTAAGCAATAATAGTCATAAAACTGGGTTTGGTGTGTCTTTAAAATATTTTTTTCACACACATTATAATAAGTGCATACATTAAAATAAAAAGGGTTCATCCATAAAATTCTTAAAGCAATTTCACATACCCCTAGTGATAAGAGAACCAGAGTTTAGGACTGGTGCCCCTCAGAAGGTCCCAGGAAGAGAATAGCAGAGAATGGTCATTCTTGGAGCCAGGCAGGCTTGAGTTCAAATTCTAGGCTATTCAATCTTTGGCAAGTCACACAAACTCTGTCAGCCTCAGCTTTTGCATTTAAAAATTTCTTTAAAAATTTTTTTCTTTCAGTTGATTTATAATTGATATATAACATTGTGTAAGTTTAAGGTGTACAACATGTTGATTTGCTAGCTACTGCTAGCATGATTATCATTTCTTTTATGTGATGAAAAAATTTAAGTTCTAAGCTCTTAGCAACTTCGAACTACAACAGATGAATGGATAAAGAAGATGCAGTATACATATACAATGGAATATTATTCAGCTATGAATAACCTTGCCATTTGGGACAACATGGATGGACCTTGAGGGCCTTATTCTAAGTGAGATAAGTCAGATAGAGAAAGAGAAGTACTGTGTATCACTTATATGTGAAGCCCTAAAAAAAAATGCCAAACTTGGGGCATCTGGGTGGTGCAGTTTGTTAATCCTTTGAGGAATACCTGCCCAGTGTCCTTGGTTTCGGCTGAGGAAATGATCTCAGGGTTTGAAGATCCAGCCCGCGTCAGGCTCTGTGCTCAGCACGGAGTTGGCTTGAGATTCTCTCTCCCTCTCCCTCTGCCCCTCCCGCTCATGCTCTCTCTCTCTCTGAAATAAATAAATAAATCTTTAAAATATATATATATATAAAAAGTTAAACTCTGGGAATCAGAGAGAAGAATGGAGGTTACCAGGGGCAGGTATTGAGGACTGGGGCGGGGGGGGGGGTTGTTGTTTAAGGCTGCAAACTTGTGAATAGAAGATGTGTACATTCTCGAGATCTGATGCACAATATAGTGGTTATAGATTTTTGCATTTGTAAAGCAGGGATAATACCCTCTTCAAAGGGGTACTATAAGGCTTAACGGGGGTGAAGTTTCAGAAGTTCTGGGCATTCTGTGCATGCTGCAGGAGCTCAAGCCCACTGAGGCTTTCAAGGGCAGGCGGGGCTCCTGAAAGACCACCATGGCTGGCTCATCTTGGTACCATCTTGTGCATACACCTCGGAAATCCTCTCTCATCCCTCAAGGTGAACCAGGCTTCTGGATGAAATCCCCCCAAGAGAATGCAGGAATGGTAGCACAGTATAGCAGTTAAAGTGCTAGAAGTTGGCAGGGCCAGATTTAAATACCAGTTCTGCCATTGATTAGCTGGGTGACCTCGGAAAAGTGGCTTAACTTCTCTGAGCTCATGTTTCTTCGTCTATAAAAATGATTATAATAATACCTACTCCCAAAAGGTTTTTATGAGGATCAAAGGAGAGAGAGCAGGACTTCCACAGCCTTTCATCTGCCTTTATTCTATACCAGTGGTGTAACCACAGCAGTCACCTGCCATTAGCCACCGTGACTGTGACATTCCTATACATGCCTTAACAAGAGCCGCTATTTCAGGGACGGGACAAGCTGAGCTGTCTGCTGGAGAGGGACTCCGTGGGAAAACAGGCCTGACCATCAGCTTCATAAGTTCTGACAGTAATGTGTCTAGCAATGAAAATAGTCATCATTTTCCACAGCAAAAAAAAAAGGAAGAAAAAAAAGCATCTCCCAAAGCTTTGTAAATGAGAAATAATTCATGCATGAAGAAAGCCATTCCAGGGAGATATTATTAAAATTCTACCCTTTCTTGCTATTAGAAGAACAAAATAGGCAGAAAGAGCTAGGGGAAGGGGGGGGGGGATTCTTCTCCCACATCTGCAACTTCAAAATAAATGTAAAATGGCTTTTCTTTAACTTTTGAAATGATGTCCCTTCTCACTTTGGACCAGATAGGAAGGGAAAGAGTTGGGAAGCCTCTGATGTATTGATGGGGACCCTTTTAAAAATTTTACTCTTCTTTATAAAGCCACAGGGGAGGTGGGATTCTTTTTCCGTTCAGATGCAAAGCTGACCCTCATGGGTTTGCCTTGGAGAGTCCATTCTCCATCTAAAAGGGGACAGTTGCTATTTAATGCAGCCAACTCCTTTTGCTGGAAAATGGACCCCAAATTTCCAGATCTTCCAATCTTTCCAGAACAGCCAAAAATCTGGATCTTTATTTTAAATTTCTTTTTAGTTCACAATTTAAATATTTTTAAAATACTAAGTTGGAAAAAAACAAACACCCCCCCCCAAAACCCACACGTTTGTGGGCCACATTTGATACAGGGGAAACTGGTTTGTGACCTCTGATTTAAACATTTTTTCCTTGGCCTACCCTCTTGTTCACTGGGGTGTTTCTAGACTGTTTTGCTAGTGAAGAGTCACAGGGTGTCTTTGGTCACAAGACACACAGAGCTTTGAAGGATGCCTGCTCTATGTCATTAATGTAGGAAAATTTGCATCGACACTTGCCTACCAATCCTCTCCAGAACATTTGTTCCCCAAACTACTCCATTTTTTGAGAAGGAATATTTTTCAATCTCAGATGTGTTTTCAGCCAGGATGTTCTCTTTGACACCAGCATAATCTACTGTGACATCACCTGCTTGCTTAACAAACGACAAGACAGGGAATTGATAATCAGGACAGATTCCCAGCCACAGGCCAGGCCTATTGCTACCTGCATGTCCTCTGGGGACCCCGGGAGATGCTGGCCACCCTCTCCCACCCACCCCTCACGGGTTGCCTGATACATGGCTCTGCCAAGATGAAGCCTCTGGGCTTTTTGTCATAAATATAAGAGCTATGTTTTTCTGTTTTAGTCATTTAAACATGCTATCTTGAGATGGCTGCCACCTACCCAGAGGGTGATGTGTTTTGACATCTATATTTAAGGCTGACGTTAGAAGGCTCCTGGAGGAATAGCCCTGATGTGATATCCCTTCTGAATGGAAGGTACATGATGTGCAAACTGCTTCCTGGCTCGGCTTTTCATGAGGGCTATTCCACTGAGTGAGATGCAGGCATCATACAGAATATAAACTATTTGAGGGTCACATGTGCCCCCATAACCATAACTGTAAAAGGGAGCAAGAATGCTTATTCTTGGGGTCCTTCCTAGTGTTAACTGAGAAAATCTATGTAATACAGTTTTACAAAAGTAAATCAAACATTAGCTCCATTCAGTTTCTTAACTAGAAAATTGTATCCCCAAATCGCTAGACAAATGGGAAGAATTATATTGATAATATTTTAAACTCACTTAAACACTTTAAACTTTATGTAAATATCTTTTCATAAAATCAGAATATCTTGGACTTCTCTAACAGCCTTCTCCATTAGGAAGTTTTCATGGTCTTGTTTCATTTGTTTTCACATAGCAAAACCTAAGCATATGCCCTTGGGTGTGTCACTTACCTTTGGGTGTCAATTTGCTTATCTGTGAAATGGGGTAATTCAATGTTCCAATGCACAGGATCGGCCTGAAAGAAAACTGTGGTAAACTATGTGAAAGCACTTTCTAAAATACGGAAAGCAGGGCGCCTGGGTGGCTCAGTTGGTTAAGTGACTGCCTTCCGCTCAGGTCATGATCCTGGTGTCCCGGGATCGAGTCCCGCATCGGGCTCCCTGCTGGGCGGGGAGCCTGCTTCTCCCTCGGACCCTCCCCCCTCTCATGTGCTCTCTGTCTCTCTCATTCTCTCTGTCTCAAATAAATAAATAAAATCTTTAAAAAATAAAATAAATAAATAAAATAAAAAAAAATAAAATACGGAAAGCAATACACACAATGAAGTTACTGGTCAGTTTGACCCCCCAACCCCCACCCCACCCAGTCCATCTGAGAGCCCCTGCAGTACCCTGTCCTCTTACATGCCTGGTGGGATTCCAGCCCCACTCATCAGAAGCAGAGCTTGGATCCTTCCTGGTAACAAAGCAGATGGTGGGGCAGAGGGTGTGAGCCCTGCACCTCAGGGCCATGCAGGACCTGGCAGGGTGAGCACTTACATACCCTTCCCTTTCCTAACCCCCTGTGGGTCCTCTCTGTCACATTTCCACTCGGTATCTCAGCGAACCCACTTGACTTCCCCTTCCAAATGGATCCCACCACATGGCTGTCTCACTAGTCTGAGCCACTGCCATCCTTCACAACAGCCACTTCCCTGGTCCCTGTTTTCACCTTTGCCCCTACAGTCTGCTCTCCATGCAACAACCAGACACATTTTTCACAATGTAAGTCAGATCAGGGCCCCCTCTGTGTTCTACTCACAACCCTCCATGGGTCCTTTTCTTCCCTGAGGACACAGCTGGTCCTACTTTGGGCCTCACAGACTTGCCTGAGCTGACCTCTGGCTCCCTCTCTACTTCTCTCACACCCGCTGCGTAGACCACCCAGCACCTTACATTTCACCTTCTCGCCAGTCATACAAGGAGTGGACTCTGATATCATTCCACAGAGAAGGGAACTGTGCCTCTGAAAGGCAAAGTTACTTGCCTAAGATCATGCAATGAGGAAGTGATGGACCCAGGATTGGAATTCGAGCCTTTTATGCTGATCTTATTTATTTTTACCCTGTTGTATAAACCACTTCAATCCATTTTGGAATGAGCAGGGAAGGAAGGAAGGAGGGAAGGAAGGAAGGAACAATTTGAAGTCTAGGACCAGCCATGTCTCTAGAGCAAGAGTCTTTGAAGGCCAGAAAAACTATTAACTTAGTAAAAATCATCCCAAATTTTGTAACTTGTGCTTGTCCTCTGCTGCAGAAATTTCTGTAGACATACAGAAAGAAGGCATATTTCAATGAACAGAGAAGTCCTGACTAACCAGGCTAGCATTTGAGTTAACGGCACAGAAAATGTGGTTGAGCCATCAGAAAATTGTTTTAATGTCTGGAGTTTCTGCTATTGTGCTGCTGTTAACATGATGCTAATGAAATGTAATAAAATGTGGCTTGAAAAGGAAACCCATCTGCTCTGAAACTTCAATTAATATGATTAAGATACAGCTTTTACACAATAAACTTGCATCTGATGCACATTCTGCGCTTTATGGATTATTACAGCAGTGCTACTGCGGTCATATAAAGTTAAGTTGTGTCCAATTAACATTTGCAGCCAGCTCTATAGCCCAGGGCCTCATGGTGGGGGGAGGGGGGAGAGGGAGTGGCAGTGCCTCGGACTTGACCACTTCCCTGAATGGCACATCACCTCTGCTCTCAGTTCCTCCAGACAGAGCCGCACCTGCTCTCCTCTGTTTCCTGGCTTTCTCCCTTCTGTAATATGTGACAACATGGATCAGGCAGGGAAAGTGTCTGTGACGACAGTCTTGTCCTGGGACTGAGAGAGGGCTCTCTACCCTGCTCTGACTAGAAGGGGAGGGAAGTTGCTTGGTAGGAACTGCCCCCTTTATTTTCTTCTCTTGATATTCTACCATCAAATTCAAATTTTTCTGAACATCTCTATGTGTAAGCCACTGGGAGAGAGAAGAGATACAAAGAAATAAAGGACAGCCCTGCTCCTTAGAACACATGAAGAGGTTTCAGGAGTAAAAATGGGCCACCGTGTGCAACGACATGTATGAAGCTAGAGAATATAATGCCAAGTGAAGTAAGTCAGTCAAAGACAAATACCATACAACTTCACCCATACATGTAGTTTAAGAAACAAAACAAGTGAACAAATTAAAAAAAGAGACAAACAAAAAAAAAAGGACTCTTGGGGCACCTGGGTGGCTCAGTGGGTTAAATGGTTCAGCATCTGCCTTTGACTCAGGTCATGATCTTGAGATCCTGGGATTGAGCCCCACATCAGGCTCCCTGTTCAGCAAGGAGTCTGCTTCTCCCTTCTCCCTCTGCTCCTTCCCCCTGCTCGTGCTCTCTCTCTCTCTCCCTGTCTCAAATAAATTAGTGAATACTCTTAAAAAAAAAAAAAACCCAGACTCTTCAATATAGAGAACAAACTGATGGTTACCAGAAGGGAGGTGGAGGGAGGGGTTAAACAGATGATGGGGATTAAGGAGGACACTTGTCATGATGAGCACCAGGTGATGTATGGACGTGTTGAATCACTACATTGTATACCTGAAACTAATATAAAACTGTATGTTAACTATACTGGAATTAAAATTTAAAAAGAAATCTCTGAAGAAATAAAGCCTCTGCATAGAGAAGAAAATTCCTGAGAGGAGAGAAAATAACACATCTATAAAACAAGAATAGGATGTCATTAATAAACAAATTAATGAAAGGAGTATTCAGAGGGAGAAAACAAACCTCTTGGGGGTGGAGGGCATCAAAAGGTACAAACTTAGAGTTGTAAAATAAAAAAGTCATCGAGATGTAACACACAGCATGGTGACTATAATTAATAATACTTTACTGCATATTTGAAAGTTGCTAAGAGAGTAAATCTTAGTTCTCATCACACACAAAAAATTCTGTAACTATGTATGATGATAGATGTTAACTAGACTTATTGTGATCATTTTGCAATGTATACAAATATTGAATTATTATGTCATATCTCCAAAACTAATATACCTCAGTTTAAAAAACATAGGGAAAAAATGGCCCACTGTGAAAAATCTTATATGGGTCTTCTGTTCACCTTCCTTCCTCCAAATTCCAGCAGACTTCAGATATAGGAAGTACAGAGAGAAGGCCAGTCTTCTTTTTCCTTCAGTGGCAGGAAGGTACTCACCCCAAAGATAGAAGGCTGTAATGGACATCTGCACCAGGTGGAGTCCCCACAGTTTGGGCAGGGCTGACCCGACCCTACCCCTCTCTTTCCAGGCATGGCCAGTTAGGCCAGTCCATACCTCTGACCACAATGATTAGCTCAGGAGTCTGCACTTGATCAAATCAGACTAATAAAAATCAGGCCTATGACTTTCTATGGGGATGATTGGAGAAGTGCTCTCTTTCACTGTGACTGTAAAGCTAGAGAAAGAGGGTCAGGAGCTGTTTGGGGAGTAGAGGAGCAAGAAGCCAACAGAAGAAGACAAAGCCAAGCTATGGGGAAAGACAGTCTTGATAACACAACTTGGGCATCTACATCCAGTTGTGCCTGATAGCAGCTTATCTCCTGCCCTGCCTAGTTGCCAGTATTGTGAATTCATCTTCTAAAAGGTAGTTTTAAGTTGACTGTTGCAGCTGAAGGAGTTCTGGCTGGTATGAAGGCAAATGCCACAAAAGTACTAGAATTTCCAGGGCCCTGGTGCTGCTGGAGGGGCTTCCCCAGACCCCAGGGATGTTGCAGAACTGAGCTGGGATGTCTCAGAGGCCAGCTGACTTCTGTGGCTATTGGGGTCTGCAGACTCTAGAGCCCACCCTCTCCTTTATTCCCTCCCCCATCCACTTCTTCCTCTTCCTCAGCTCTTTCATGGAAATGTCCCATCAACTTTCAAAACTGTTGCAGGGAACTTGCTTCAGTTGATCCCCACTGTGAATCATTGTGACCTGTGTTCTCAGCTTTTCAAGAAGCTCATAGCCTGTGAACCCAAAGCAACATTGGCTGAGTTTTTCCCCAGGAGATGTTTCAAGGTAGGAGAATGAGGAAAGCACTACTCAGCCTATCAGAAGTGTTACTCTCCAAGTTAGTAGAGGTGGTGCCCGTGGAACCTTACTCTGAGGGCTGTGTCCTGGATTCATGGTCCTTACAATTACCTTTGATTTTACTTCCAAGCACACACTGATAGACCTGAATGCTGAGTTGGACAGGAGGACATAGAAATGAGAAAGGGGGAGAGTGGATAAAGATTTCTAATACAGGATAGACCTGGAAACAAAGCCCAGTTCTGCATCTTATAACAAGGTGTCCTCAAAAAGTTACCTAACTTCCCCATGCCTCAGTTTCTACTTTGGCAAAATGGTAATGCCTTCATGGGGTTGTTGTGAGGATGCTTTGAGCTAAGGTTGTATATTGCTTCTCTCAGGGCTTGATAAAACTAAGCTTTTTGTAAACTTAGTTTCCATATTCCAGGCACCAGGCTAAGAGTGTTCACATACTTTCTCATTTAATCATCACAAAATCCTTGTTAGGTAGATATTATTTTTCTTGTTTTACATGCAGAGGCTATGTCAGTCAGATGGCTAGTTGCAAAAAAACACAAATAGATTGGCTTTCTTGGACAAAAAGGGAATTTAATGAAAGGATTTTGGGGATTCAAAGAATCACTGGGAGGTCACAAGACCAGGCTGGGGGGTGGCTGGGAACCAAGGTAGTGCAGCAGGACTTGTCTGGCCCACAGTCTCTAACAGTATGGGCAAGGATAACACTTCCAGATGGTCCCTCCAGTTTTTACCAATTGGCAAGGTCATAGAAGGGAGCAGCTGACTGACTGAGCTTACATCATCTCCCTGTCCCCTGGCTGGGATGGAAGGTAGAGAGAAGGTAGAGAAAGGACTGGGCACCTCTGCTTCCGTGGCAGAAGGTGGGCAGAGGAACAGCCCTTCATCAAAACTACATGGTGGGATATTTCCCAAATGAAGATCAGGGTGTTAACAGGTTAAAGAGTATTTGATTCAGGACAGTCTACAATTTCAGAGGATCACTCAAGGCAATAGTTTTGGGATTGTTAATGGCTTGTCAAGTTCTCTCTCTCTCTTTCTCCCTTCCTGCCCTCCCCACACTTTTAGTAAAGAATGAGGACTTGAACCCATGCCTTTTGACTCATGGTCCTCTTTTTCTACCCTTCTACACCTCCTGCAAGGTGAGGGGGAAAATGGTGGGCAAAGGCACCAAAAAGGAAGTGGATTTTGAATATGGTGCTTAGATAAGCCTCACAATTATAGAGAGGGAGACACAAGGTTGGGCAAACTGGCCTAGCTGAGGGGAGGTAGAGAGGCTATGTGAGATGGGCTAGGAGGGAATGGTGTCTCCTCCAGAGAGAGCAGGAAAAAAGGGGAAATGTTGGGGGTGAAGTGGGCAAGGAGTGAAAAGCAGAGCACTCTTGGGGTTCCAGGTCTGGACAGTAATACCAGTCACGTGTTCTTCAGGAGAGGCTAGAATGCCAGGACAGGCTGCCCTTGGGGTGCTGAGTCAGCACAGCCTGGCCAAGCAGCTCCTCCAAACAGGAGCTCATAAATCACAGCTGACAAGGTGGGGGCTGTCTGCTGTGCACACCTTTTGTTTCAGGGACAGATGGCCACTAGAGCATGTGTGTGGATTTTTTGTAGTTAGGGAACTGCATGTGCATCCTGGAGTGGTTATTAGTCTAGAGAGCTAAAATAAACAAAGAGATTTTTTTCTGCCCCCACACACCATGGACCACAGTGTTTCCCAAACTAAAGCTACAAGAATATAAATTGTACTATAATTTAATAATGTTGTCATTTTATTTGGACTCATTTTTATTTTTTTAAAGATTTTATTTATTCATTTGAGACAGAGAGATACAGAGAGAGAGAGAGCATGAGCAGGGGAGAGGCAGAGGGAGAGGGAGAAGCAGGCTCCCCACTGAGCCAGGAGCCCTATGCAGGGCTCGATCCCAGGACCCCGGGATCATGACCTGAGCCGAAGGCAGATGCTTAGCGACTGAGCCACCCAGGAGCCCCTGGACTCATTTTTAAAGTCCAAATAAATATATTTTTAAAAGAACTTTTAGACTTTCAGTTTCTGGTCTAGCATGTAGAGAGCTTGAATGTTGTTACTATGCTCCAATAACAAGTAAAAAGCTAAACAAACTGAAAAAGTAAGAACTCTTCTTAGATCTGTCAGAGACATGAGGTCACATGGCAAACTGAAGTCTAGGGAGAGATAGACAGGGAATACAGAGAATCATAGCTTACTGGAGCAGAAAACTTCTTGGGAACCAGTACCCGGTTAGGAAAACCTAAACTGTAACTGACATATTGCTGGGGGCTCAGTGTGGACAGGTCTTAAAAGCTCCTGGGAGACTCAGTCATGGGGGCCTCCACACTTTTGTGAATTTTACCTCTAGGAGCTCAACCAAGTTCTCCCAATGAATATCAAAGAAAAATGTCCTTATGCTTTCAGCAGGGGAAGGAGAAAAAAAACATTCTGAAATATGCCAGAGCACTCTGTTCTTTTTAACAAAACCTACCCTCAAAGAAACCCATTTTATCAAAGCCTAAACTATTGGGGTTTTATCAGAGCCTAACCAGGGGGAAAGGAAATCCTCAACTCCAGGCCACTCTAGTCATCTTGTCCCACCTAAGGAGGAAGAAGGGGACTGAGAAGCATTTGTAAAGTTTCAAGTCCAGAGGAACAAACTCATCAAAAGACTGAAACCAGACCAGAAGAATATAGAACACTTACTTCCTCTCCCCCCACAATACTAAAGTCCTATTTATAATTGCTCCTTTTATCCAGCACATCGTGTCTGGCTATTGAGAAAAATTACAAGGCATCCTAAAAGGTAAAAGCACAGTTTGAAGGGACAGAGCAACCATCACAACCAGACTCAGGTATAGCAGGGATGTTGGAAACAGATCAGGATTTTAAAAAAATATGACTAATATGCTAAGGGCTCTAATGGAAAAAACAGACAATGTGCAAGAACTGATGGACAATATAAGCAGAGAGATGGAAATTCTAAGAAAGAAAAAAAAGAAATGCTAGAAATAAAAACACTGTAAAGAAATGAAACATGCTTTGATAGGCTTATTAGTAGACTGGACATAGAAGAGAAAAAAAAATCTCTGAGCTTGAGAATATGTCCATGGAAACTTCCAAAACTAAAAGCTAAGAAAAAAAAAAAAAAACCGGAAAAAAAAAAAAAAAAAAAAAAAAAAAAAAAACCCACACAAAAACAAAAAAACAACCGAGCAAACAACAAAAACCCACTATGTCTAGGCATATCATATTCAAACTGCAAAAAAAAAAAAAAAAAAATCAAAGATAAAGAAAAGAAAATTGAAAGAAGCCAGAGAAAAATTTTAAAAAACTTACCTAGAGAGGAGCAAAAATGAGAATTATGATTGACTTCTCTTCAGAAACCATACAAGCAAGAACAGAGTGGAGTGAAATATTTAAGGTGTTGAGAGAAAAATATTTACTGTGTGAGAGAAAACAACCACCAATCTAAAATTTTGTACCATGTGAAACAATCCCTCAAAAGTGAAGAAGAAATAATGACTTTATCAGACACAAAAATTGAGAGAATTTGTTGCCAGTAGACCTGCCTTATAAGAAATGTTATAAAAAGCTCTGTAGAAAGAAGAAAAATTATCTAAGTTAGAGATGCAGATATACATAAAGAAAGGAGGAGCATTGGAGAAGGAATAGTGAAGGTAAAGTAAAACTTTTTTCTTAATTGATTTAATAAATAATGAAATAACAGTTTTTTCAAAATAACAGTTTTTTCAAAATAACAGTTTTTTCAAAATAACAGCAACAATGTACTTGTGTGTGTGTGCGTGTGTGTGTGTAAGCAAAAATATGTTTAAGTGAAATGAATGACAGCAATGACACAAGAGATGGGAGGGTGGAATTAGTATTATTTTGTTATTATAAGTACTTGCACTACCCCCATGAAGTGGCATAGTCTTATTTGAAAGTGGGCTTAGATTAGTTACAAATATACATTGCAAAATCTAGGGAAGCCACTAAAAAGTAAAAAAAAAAAAAAAAAAATAGAAGTGCATAACTAATATGGTAAGAAAGAAGAAAAAAGTGAATCATAAAATTCTCAATTAAAACCACAAAAGGCAGAAGCAGTGGAAGACAGAAATAGGGATTGGGAATAAGGGCAACAAAAAGAAAAGAGTAACAAATATGGTAGATATTAATCCAACTATATCAATTACCACATTAAATGTCAATGGTTTAAATACATCAATCAAAAGACAGAGATTGTCAGAATGAACCAAAAAATGAGACCCAATTATATGTTGTCTATAAGAAACTCACTTTAAATATAAAGACACATGTAAATTAAAAGTAAATGGAGAAAGATATGCCATGCTAAAGCTAATCAAAAGAAGGCTGGAATAACTATATTAATTTCACACAGAGCAGACCTCACAATAAAGAAAGTTAACAGGCATAATGAGGGGCATTGCACAATAATAAAGAGTCAATTCTCCAAGAAGACATAACAATTCTTAGTGTGTATGCATCTAACAACAGAGCATCAAAACACATGAAGCAAAAACTGATAGAACTGAAAAAAGAAATAGATGAATCCATTATTAGAGGTGGAGACTTGAATACACCTCTATTAGAAATGGACAGATCCAGAAAGTAGAAAATCAGTAAGGACATAGTAGAACTCAATAACACCATCAATCAACCAGATATAATTGACATCTATAGACTACTTCATTCAACAAGAGCAGAATAGATATTCTTCTCAAGTTCAAATAGAACATTTACCAAACTAAACTACACTCTGGCCATAAAGAACAGCTTAGCAAGTTTAAAAGAATATAAATCATACCATGTCTGTCCTCAGGCCTCAACAGAATTAAACTAGAAATCAGTAACAGAAAGATCCAGAAAAACAAAATGCACTTGCAGTTTAAGCAATACACTTCTAAATAACATATGTGTCAAAGAAAAAATTTTAAAAATTAAATATATTTTGAATTACATGAAAATACAACTTATCAAATTCATGGAATGCAGCAAAAGCAGTGCTTGGAGGGAAATTATAACATTGAATGCATATATAAGAAAAGAAGAATCAAAAATCAATAATCTAAGTTTCCTCCTTAGGAAATTAGAAAAAGAAGAGCAAATTAAGTCCAAAGTAAGAAGAATAAAAGAAATAATAAAAATTACAGCAGAAATCAATGAAATTGAAAATAAGAAATCAATAAAGAAAATCAACAAAACTAAAGCTTATTTTTAAAAAATATTAGTAAAATCAATAAGACTTTATTTAGGTTAAGTAAAAATAAGAAAAAGATACAAGCTACATATCTCAGAAATGAAAGAGGAGACAGATCCCCTGGACATTAAAAGGGTAATAAAGGAACAATTCTATGCCCACAGGTTTGATAACCTAGATGAAATGGACCAATTCCTTGAAAGACACAAACTTCCAACACTCATATGAGAATAAATAGACAATCTGAATAAGCCTATATCTACTAAGGAAGTCAAATAAATAATTAATAACATTCTAACACAGAATGCACCAGGCTCAGATGAGTTCATTGGTGAATTCTACCAAACATTTAAGGAAGAAATTATACCAGTTCTCTACAATCTCTTCCAGAAGATAGAAGCTGAGGAAATACTCCCTAATTTATTCTATGAAGCCAATATCATCAGTCTAATACCAAAACCAGACAAAGACATTACAAGAAAAGAAAATTAGAAACCAATATCTCTCATGAACATAGATGCAAAAATCCTAGACAAAATATTAGCAAGTTGATCCAACAATTTTGAAAAGAATTACACACCACAACCAAGTGGGATTTATCCTGGGTATGAAAGCTGGTTCAACACTGGAAATCAATTAATGTAATTCATCACATCAACAGCCTAAAGAAAAAATAGTACATCATATTATATCATTATACCAACAGATGTATAGAAAGCATTTGACAAAATCCAATACCCATTCATGATTTAAAAAAAAAAAACTCTTGATAAATTAGGAATAGAGAGGAACTTCCTCAACTTGATAAAGAACATCTATAAAAACCTACAGCTAACATTATATTTAATGGTGGGAAATAGAAGCTTTCCCACTAAAATCAAGAACAAGGCAAGGATATCCCATCTCACCACTTTTTTTCAACATCATATTGGAAACCCTAGCTAATGCAATAAGACAAGAAAAAGATAAAATGTATGCTGATTAGGAAGAAAGAAATAAAATTCTTTGTTCACAGAAGAGATGATAATCTATGTAGAAAAATCCAAAATAACTGACAAAAAAGAAATTCTCCCAGAACTAATAAGTGATTATAGCAAGGTTGCAAGATACAAAGTTAATATTGAAAAATTATTCAAATATTGAAAAATGTTGAAAGCCAAAGCCAATTACCCTCCTATGTACTAGTAATGAACAAGGCAAATTTGAAGTTAAAACACATTACAATTGAGATACCACCTCACACCAGTCAGAATGGCTCAAATTAATAAGTCAGGAAATGACAGATGTTGGTGGGGATGTGGAGAAAGGGGAACCCTCCTACACTGTTGGGGGAATGCAAGCTGGTGCAGCCACTCTGGAAAACAGTATGGAGGTTCCTCAAAAAGTTGAAAATAGAGCTACCATACAATCCAGCAATTGCATTACTGGGTATTTACCCCAAAGATACAAATGTAGGGATCCAAAGGGGTACGTGCACCCCAATGTTTATAGCAGCAATGTCCACAATAGCCAAACTGTGGAAAGAGCCAAGATGTCCATCGACAGATGAATGGATAAAGAAGGTGTGGTATATATATATACGATGGAATATTATGCAGCCATCAAAAGGAATAAATGAAATCTTGCCATTTGCAACGACGTGGATGGAACTGGAGGGTATTATGCTGAGCGAAATAAGTCAATCAGAGAAAGACATGTATCATATGACCTCACCGATATGAGGAATTCTTAATCTCAGGAAACAAACTGAGAGTTGCTGGAGTAGTGGGGGGTGGGAGGGATGGGATGGCTGGGTGATAGACATTGGGGAGGGTATGTGCTATGGTGAGGACTGTGAATTGTGCAAGACTGTTGAATCACAGACCTGTACCTCTGAAATAAATAATACATTATATGTTAAAAAAAAAAAGAAGAAGAAGAAGATAGCAGGAAGGGAAGAATGAAGGGGGGAAATCAGAGGGGGAGATGAACCATGAGAGACTGTGGACTCTGAGAAACAAACTGAGGGTTCCAGAGGGGAGGGGCTTGGGGGATGGGTTAGCATGGTGATGGATATTAAAGAGGGCATGTACTGCATGGAGCACTGGGTGTTATATGCAAATAATGAATCATGGAACACTACATCAAGGACTAATTATGTAATGTATGGTGATTAACATAACATAATAAAAAAAAGAAAAAACACATTACAATTTAATACTCCCTCAAATAACATATTTAAAGATAAATCTAACAAAACACAAGCAAGATCTATACAAGGAAACTACAAACTGATAGAAATAAAAGAATTAAATAAATGGAGAGATATTTCATGTTCATGGATAAGAGATATTATCGAGGTGTCCATTCTTCCCAGCTTGATCTATAGAGTCAATACAATCCCAATCAAAACCCCACCATGTTTTTGGATATCAACAAACTGATTCTAAAGTTTATGTGGAAAGGCAAAAACAAAACAGACGAGCCAACCCAATATTGAAGAAGAACAAAGTCAGAGAACTGACACTACCTGACTTCAAGACTTACTGTATAATCAAGACCCATATAAATATAGTTAACTAGTCTATGACAAAGGTATAAAGGCATTGGAGAAGAGATGGTCTTTTCAACAAATGGTGCTGGAACAATTGGACCTTCACATGCAAAGAAATGAATCTAAACAGACTTTACATCCTTCACAAAAATTAACTCAAGATGGATCATAGACCTAAATGTAAAATTCAAAACTGTAAAACTCCTAGAGAATAACATCATTTTCTTTTAATCTAGATGACCTTGGGTTTGGCAGTGACTTTTTAGATACAACACCAAGGCACAATCTGAAAGAAATAAATAATAAGCTGGATTTCATTATAATTAAAAACTTCTGCTCTGTAAAAGACAATGTCAGGAGAATGAGAAGACAAGCCACAGACTAGAAAAAATATTTGCGAAAAACCCATCTGGTAAAGAACTATTAACCAAAATATAAAGAGCTCTTCAAAATTCACTGATAAGAAAATGAACAACCCAATTAAAAAATGGGCAACAGACCCAAAGAAACATCTCACCAAAGAAAATACACCAATGGCAGATAAGAATATGAAAAGATGCCCCACATCATATGTCATTAGGGAAATGCAAATTAAAACAATTAAATTCTACTATACACCTATTAGAATAGCCAAATCTAGAACACTGACAACTGGTGAGGATGTAGAGCAACAGGAACTTTCATTCATTGCGGGTGGAAATGTAAAATGGTACAGTCAGTTTGGAAGATATTTTGGAAGTCTCTTATACCACCAAACATATTCTTTCCATAGGATCCAGCAATCGAGCTCTTTGGTATTTACCTGAATGACTTGAAAATGTATATTTACACAATAGCCAGCACATGGATATTTATAGCAGCTTTATTCATGATTGCCTAAATTTGGAAGCAACCAAGATGTCCTTCAGTAGGTGAATGGATAAATAAACTGTGGTACATTCAAACAATTGAATATTATTCAGTGCTAAAAAGAAATGATCTTATGAAGCCATGAAAAGATATTGAGGAAGCTTCAATTCATATTACTAAGTGAAAGGAGCCAATCTGAAAGGCTACATACTGTGTGATTCCAACTATATGGTATTCTGAAAAAGGCAAAACTATAGAGACAGTAAAAAATCAATGATTGCCAGGGGTTAAGGGGGAGGGAGGGATGAGCAAGTCTAACACAAAGGATTTTTAGGGCAGCAAATTATTCTGGATGATACTATAGTAGTGAATACATGTCATTGTCAAAACCCATATAATGTACAACACCAAGAATAAACCCTAGCATAAACTCTAAAATTTGGGTGATAATGTGTCAATGTAGGTTCATTAATTATAACAAATATACCATTACATTGAAGGATTTTGATATTGGGGAGGTTGTGTGTATGTGGGGGCAGGGTATATATGGGAAATCTGTGTACATTCCACTTAATTTTGCTGTGAGCCTAAAACTCCTCTTAAGAAAGTCTATTTAAAAAGATATTTTATTATATATATTCTGTAAATGAAAAATCAATATTAGCTATGAAAAGAAAATAACTCTAGCTTCCTTTCTTCCTTCCTTTCCTGAGAAATTCAGTCCAAAAGCCATCAGGTGGTTCCAAGCAAAGTAAGTCTGTGTGCCTTGTGGAGCAGCCCAGCGTGAGGTGTTGCAAGCATCACAAGAAGATAACATCCTTGCAACATGGGATGGAATGTCAGAGTCTGTGTATGGAGGTGGGGCAGTGGTAGTGATGACCCAAGGCAATGTGTTGAAGACTTGGGAAGAAGGAAGAATGTATCCATACATGGGAAAGAAGTCAGTAATGGCAGGGACCATAGGGTATTGGATGAAGAAGTTAACTGTGTAACCCAATGTGGAGTTTTAGAATTCTAGCTGGGTAAAGAGGGCAACTATGGGGTATAGTGTCAGGCCCAGGAAAGATGAGGAAGGAAACTGTGTTGAGGGGTGATGGCAGGAGCAACCAATGTGGGATGATGGAAACTGAGCAGGGTGAAAGCACACTTGTAATGGAGATAGAAGAGGTATGAGTCAATGTAAGATGTCAAAACCCAAGTAGGGTGAAAGGGCATCTGTGCATGGGGCAGTCAGGATGATTGGAGACTGGTTATATAAAGGGGAGTTACTCCAAGAAGTAAATAGATTGATGCTAATGGGAGCCAGTTTTCTCACTGTTGGAGAAGGGAGTTATGAGTATAAAAGGGGAGAAAGTGGAATGAAACCTGAGGTTTTGGGTTGGATTTAATATGAACTTATGATAGTGGTGAGATAGAGAGCTGGCAAAGTTACAAATAAAAAAGCAAACAAATAAATAAATAAACTGAGGGGGCTTGGGAACAATGACATCTTGATAGCAATGAGCACACATAACACACAGACCTTGGTTTCTAAATACCATTCTCCACTAAAGTAACCAGAATTCCTTAGAGAAATGGCTGATTCTAGGGCTATGGCTGAAGATCCTGGAGAATCTTGTGGCAGGAAGCAAGGAAGTGCTTGGAGAATGATTGGACATGTCAAAAGGAGAAAGGACAGACTGGAAAGGCTCTTACTGACCAAACTTGGGACAATTTGAATATCAGAATAAATAATGATAGTAAGAGATTAGAGACAATAGAATAAGATAGGAATTTATGAGTACCTACAGACATAAATAAATATATGAGGAGAAAGAAAGCTTTTTCTCTCAGCAGAAAGGTTGATAGAAAAATAATAGAATGAGAAATTCACAGTTTGGTAACCATCAGAGTAATTAATTCATTCAAGAAACATCAATGGATGAAAAGTAGTCCTTAAAATTTAATGAGGAACAGGGTATTTACTTGGTATCAATGTGTCTCCCTATGAAATGTTTATAAATTACAAAAGAGAAAAGAACAGCTTTCTTTACAGTGGAGAAACCTGGCAGACATCACCTTAATCAAGTAATCAGAGTTAACATTAGCAGTAATGGGATAAATCAACACATGTGCCCTCTGAGAGGATGCAGAGAGGAATGATACATCATCTCTGTGATATTTTGCCAGAGATGCATAATCTAGATCTAATCATGAAGAAATATCACACAAATGCAAATTGAAGGACACTCTACAAAATAACTCACCTGGGATTTTTAAAAGTGTTGAGATCATGAAAGTCAAGGAAGGACTGAGAAACTTTTCCAGATTGAAAAAAAACTAAGGAGAAATGACAACTAAGTACAGTGATCCTGGATTGGATTATTTTGCCAGAAAAGACATTCTTGGTGTCTTATGGCTTATATGGTAGTTACATATCAGTATTAACTTCCCAATTTTGAGGGTTGTATTTGTGGTTATGAAGAGAATGTCCTTGTTTGTAGAACTTACAGTCAAATATTCAGGGGTGACGGGCATCATGTCAACAATTTACTCTCAAATAGTTTGGGAAAAATATTATATAAGTTTCTTAAACTTGTCTCTAAGTTTGAAGTTGTTCAAAATAAAGATTATCTTAGTTTTAAAAAGATGACTATAACATTAATACAATGAAAACAAAATGTTAAATAGCTACATTCGGTTGCCTGCTAAGGGCTGGGAGCCTGAAGTCTTCTAACTCTTTGAAATGGAGAAGAGTGAGAGAAATTAGAAAGGAAAATAATTTTCTCATGACAGGTTTGCATGTTATACAACCCTCTGTGTTTTCCTACCCTGTACCACTAGAAGTGTTTGGTCTACACTTCAGGAAACACTGGAATGCAATGACCCAAATATATACTTAATAAATGCTTATGCCTGAGTAGATGTATAAGGGTAACCTTCTTCTTCTTCTTCTTTTCTTCTCCTTCTCCTCCTTCTCCTCCTCCTCCTCCTTCTCCTCCTCCTCCTCCTCCTTCTCCTCCTCCTCCTCCTCCTC
>NC_058418.1:24073000-24347890 GCF_002201575.2 Neomonachus schauinslandi | reverse complement strand
TTCTTCTTCTTCTTCTTCTTCTTCTTCTTCTTCTTCTTCTTCTTCTTCTTCTTCTTCTTCTTCTTCTTCTTCTTCTTTTCTTCTTCTTCTTCTTACTATTATTATTAAAGAAGCACTATTGCTTCAAATTAGAGGACTTTGGGCTGAAAGAATATTGTTAATAGAAAGCCCCAAATTATCTCTAGACTTCACCCTATTTGTCTCAAATTCTTTCACACTCAACCAATGCGATGTTTAGTCTCCTCTTAATACTCAGTCTCTGAGCCCCAGAGTGTCCATGTTTTCTGAGCCCCAGGGTCCAGTATTCAGCAGCCCATTGACATGTTCACTTATACATCCTAACCATGTCACAATGCTTAAATATTCAAAACTGAACATTTCCTTTCCTATTCCTCTCCCAAATCTCAGATCTATCCCCCTTCCCCTCATCTCTGCCTTAGTGAATAACACCGTCATCCACCAGTTTTTCAAACCAGAATGTGGGCATCATTCTTGACACCTCTCTACCTCCCTTTTCTCTACCCTGTAGACCCTCTCCATAACTAAGTCCTGTGAATCTACCCTAGACTATATCATAGGTGCACCCACGTTTCCCCATATTCTCTGCCTCCGTTCCAACCCAAGATCCTGATTTGCCATTTCACTTCCACTCCTGCCCTCTCCAGTTCATTCTCCAAACTGCAGACAGAGTGAGTTGTGTTTTTTTTTTTAATGTATGATAGTCTTTATTTACAACTTCAGAGTGAGTTTTTTTATTTTTTTTTATTTTTTTACTTTTTAAAAGATTTCATTTATTTACTTGAGAGAGAGCAAGAGTCAGAGCCAGAGAGCACAGAGGGAGAGGGAGAAGCAGACTCCCCCTGATCAGGGAGCCCAACGTGGGGCTCCATCCCAGGACCCTGAGATCATGACCAGAGCCAAAGGCAGATGCTTAACCAACTGAGCCACCCAGGCGCTGCCTGAGTGAGTTTTGTAAAGATAAATCTGATCTCATAATTCTGATCTCATAATTTATTCTCATAAATCTGGCACTAATGTAATAGCCACTAGCTACATGTGGCTATTAAATTTAAATTAATTAAAAGTAATAAAAGTAAACATTCAATGCAGTAAACAATCTATTTTGCACAAACCACATTTTGAGCGCTCAATACCCACATGTGGCTAGTGACTGCCATATTGAATAGCATAGATTATAGAACATAGGAACATTCAATTGGATACTGCTGCTTCAAAAGTTTCCCATTGCTGGGCGCCTGGTGGCTCAGTCGTTAAGCGACTGCCTTCAGCTCAGGTCATGGTCCCAGGGTCCTGGGATCAAGCCCTGCATCAGGCTCCCTGCTCAGCAGGAAGCCTGCTTCTCCCTCTCCCACTCACCCTGCTTGTGTTCCCTCTCTTGCTGTGTCTCTCTCTGTCAAATAAATAAAATCTTAAAAAAAAAAGTTTCCCATTGCTTTTGAATAAAATTCAAACCTTTGTGGAGGCCTACAAGGCCCCTCTTGACTGGATTTTAGCACCCTTTCCAACCTTTTCACATGCTTCTCTTCCCACCAACCACCGTACTCAAGCCACATGGGTCCTCAAATGGACCAAGCCATCTCAGGGCTTTATTTATGGTGTTCCCTTGCCTGGAACATTCTTTCATTCTCTGTCTTACTAACTTCTACTCATCCTTGAGATTTTCTTAACTCTCCAACCTAAATAATTAACCATTACTCTACAATCTTTCTCACACTTCTTTTTAAAAAATTACCTATTCTTTATTAGATTTTACATTATCGCAGGGCCTATGAAATTGTGGACCATAAAGAAACATTTTTTAGAGCAGTTTTAGGTTTACAGCAAAATATTTCCCATATGCCCTTGCCCCCACACTCGCACAGACTTCGTCCATTCTTAACATCACTTGGTACAATTTTACCAAGATAAAGCTACAGTAACACATCATAATCACCCAAAGTATAGAGCTTACCTTAGGGTTCACTCTTGGTGATGTATATTCTATGGGTTTAAACAAACATAAAATGTATAATGACATATATCCACCATTGTAATATCGTACAGAATATTTTCACTGCCCTAGAAATCCTCTGTGCTCCATCTATTCATCTAACTGCCCCACCTCCCAGCTCTGATCTTTTTACTGTCTCCATAGTTTCACCTTTTCCAGAATGTTATATAATTGGAATCACACAGCATGTAGCCTCTTCAGATTGGCTTCTTTCACTTAGATGCATTAAAGATTCCTTCATGTTTTTTTATGGCTTGATAGCTCATTTCTTTTCAGTGCTGAATAATATTCAATGTCTGGATGTACCACAGTTTATGTACCCATTCACCTACCGAAGGACATCTTGGTTGCTTCCAAGTTTTGGCAAATACAAATAAAACTGCTGCAAAACCATCCATATGCAGATTTTCATGTGGACATAAGTTTTCAATTCCTTTGGGTAAATACCAAGCAGCATTATTGTGGATTATATGGCAAGAGTATATTTACTTTTCTTCCCCCCATAATATCCAAGTTCTTTGTGTAAATTTTAAACTATTGAAACATATGTTAAGCAGCTGTATGGAATGCCACCATAACCATTGCATAATTCCAATAGCAAATGCTCTCATAAGGTTACAAGGGAAAAGTTCTGGTTTTATGGGGTCTTTTAAATGTCTTTACTTATTTGGTTTTTTATTTTACTTGACATCTGTATATTCATCTGCTCTGGATTCCTGAGGTACTCTTGTTATCCATATGTATTATGAAATTAATAGTTAATACCTATTTAAGCTTCCTGTGGAGCAGTCATTGTTTTAAGCACTTTACTTCAGTCTTTGACTGTATCAGGCCACTCTCTTCTGGCCTACAAAATTTCTGCTGAAAAATCAGCGGATACCTTTATGGGGTTTCACTTGTATGTAACTGTTCTATTTTCTCTAGCTGCTTTTAAGATTCTTTATAATCAACTTTTGCCATTTTAATTACTATGTGTTTTGGTGTGGACCTCCTTGGGTTGATTTTGTTGGGCAGTCTCTGTGCATCTTGGATCTGCATTTCTGTTTCCTTTCCCAGATTTGGGAAGTTTTCAGCTATTATTTCTTCAAATAAATTTTCCACCCCCTTTCCTCTCTCTTCTCCTTCTGGGGTCCCTATAATGCAAATGTTACTATGTTTGATGGTGTCACAAAGTTCCCCTAGTCTATATTCTTTTCTATTATTTTTTTCTCTCACTTTCCATTAATCTCTTGTCCATTTCACTGATCTGTTCTTCTGTTTCTTCTAGCCTACAGTTTATTCCCCCACTGTATTTTTAATTCCATTTATTGAATTCTTCATCTCTGATTGGTTGTTTTCTGTTTTCTATCTCTTTTTTTTCTATTTTTCTTATTATGTTATGTTATTCACCATACATTACATCATTAGTTTTTGATGTAGCATTCCATGATTCATTGTTTGCATATAACACCCAGTGCTCCATGCAGAACGTACCCATTTAATACCCATCACCAGGCTAACCCATCCCCACAACCCGCCTCCCCTCTGAAACCCTCAATTTGTTTTTCAGAGTCCATAGTCTCTCATGGTGCGTCTCTCCCTCTGCTTTCCCCCCCTTCATTCTTTCCCTCCTGCTATCTTCTTCTTTTTTTTTTTTTTAACATATCATATATTATTTGCTTCAGAGGTACAGATCTGTGATTCAACAGTCTTGCACACTTCATGGTGCTCACCATAGCACATACCCTCCCCAATATCTATCACCCAGCCACCCCATCCCTACCACCCCCCCACCACTCCAGCAACCCTCAGTTTGTTTCCTGAGATTAAAAATTCCTCGTATCAGTGAGGTCATATGACACGTGTCTTTCTCTGATTGACTTATTTCGCTCAGCATAATACCCTCCAGTTCCATCCACGTCGTTGCAAATAGCAAGATTTTACTCTCTCCCCTTTCTCTGCATCCCTGCCAACATCTGTCATTTCCTGACTTGTTAATTTGAGCCATTCTGACTGGTGTGAGTAATTAAAATGGCAAAAGTTGATTATAAAGAATCTTAAAAGCAGCTAGAGAAAATAGAACAGTTACATACAAGTGAAACCCCATAAAGGTATCCGCTGATTTTTCAGCAGAAATTTTGTAGGCCAGAAGAGAGTGGCCTGATACAGTCAAAGACTGAAGTAAAGTGCTTAAAACAATGACTGCTCCACAGGAAGCTTAAATAGGTATTAACTATTAATTTCATAATACATATGGATAACAAGAGTACCTCAGGAATCCAGAGCAGATGAATATACAGATGTCAAGTAAAATAAAAAACCAAATAAGTAAAGACATTTAAAAGACCCCATAAAACTGCATAATATTCCATTGTATATATATACCACCTCTTCTTTATCCATTCATCTGTCGATGGACATCTTGGCTCTTTCCACAGTTTGGCTATTGTGGACATTGCTGCTATAAACATCGGGGTGCACGTACCCCTTCGGATCCCTACATTTGTATCTTTGGGGTAAATACCCAGTAGTGCAATTGCTGGATCATAGGGTAGATCTATTTTCAACTTTTTGAGGAACCTCCATACTGTTTCCCAGAGTTGCTGCACCAGCTTGCATTCCCACCAACAGTGTAGGAGGATTCCCCTTTCTCTGCATCCCTGCCAACATCTGTCATTTCCTGACTTGTTAATTTGAGCCATTCTGACTGGTGTGAGGTGGTATCTCATTGAGGTTTGTTGTTTGTTTGTTTGTTTGTTTTTAAGATTTTATTTATTTGCGAGAGAGACAATGAGAGACAGAGAGCATGAGAGGGAGGAGGGTCAGAGGGAGAAGCAGACTCCCTGCTGAGCAGGGAGCCTGATGTGGGACTCGATCCCGGGACTCCAGGATCATGACCTGAGCCGAAGGCAGTCGCTTAACCAACTGAGCCACCCAGGCGCCCCTCATTGAGGTTTTGATTTGGATTTCCCTGATGCCGAGCGATATTGAAATCTTTTTCATGTGTCTATTGGCCGTTTGGATATCTTCTTTGGAAAAATATGTTCATGTCTTCTGCCCATTTCTTGATTGGATCATTTGTTCTTTGGGTGTTGAGTTTGATAAGTTCTTTATAGATTTTGGATACTAGCCCTTTATCTGATATGTCATTTGCAAATATCTTCTCCCATTCTGTCGGTTGTCTTTTGGCTTTGTTGACTGTTTCCTTTGCTGTGCAAAAGCTTTTTATCTTGATGAGGTCCCAATAGTTCATTTTTGCCCTTGCTTCCCTTGCCTTTGGCGATGTTTCTAGGAAGAAGTTGCTCTGGCTGAGGTCAAAGAGGTTGCTGCCTGTGTTCTCCTTTAGGATTTTGATGGACTCCTGTCTCACATTGAGGTCTTTCAACCATTTGGAGTCTATTTTTGTGTGTGGTGTAAGGAAATGGTCCGGTTTCATTCTTCTGCATGTGGCTGTCCAATTTTCCCAAACCATATGTTGAAGAGACTGTCTTTTTTCCACTGGACGTTCTTTCCTGCTTTGTCAAAGATTAGTTGACCCTAGACTTGAGAGTCCCTTTCTGGGCTCTCTATTCTGTTCCATTGATCTATGTGTCTGTTTTTGTGCCAGTACCATACTGTCTTGATGATGACAGCTTTGTAATAGAGCTGGAAGTCCAGAATTGTGATGCCGCCAGCTTTGCTTTTCTTTTTCAACATTATTCTGGCTACTTGGGGTCTTTTCTGGTTCCATACAAATTTTAGGATTATTTGTTCCATTTCTTTGAAAAAAGTGGATGGTATTTTGATGGGGATTGCATTGAATGTGTAGATCGCTCTAGGTAGTATTGACATCTTCGCAATATTTGTTCTTCCAATCCAAGAGCATGGAACGTTTTTCCATTTCTTTGTGTCTTCCTTAATTTCTTTCATGAGTATTTTATACTTTTCTGAGTACAGATTCTTTGCCTTTTTGGTTAGATTTATTCCTAGGGATCTTATGGTTTTGGGTGCAATTGCAAATGGGATCGATTCCTTAATTTCTCTTTCTTCTGTCTTGTTGTTGGTGTATAGGAATGCCACTGATTTCTGTGCATTGATTTTACTTCCTCCCACTTGACTGAATTCCTGTATGAGTTCTAGCAGTTTTGGGGTGGAGTCTTTTGGGTTTTCCACATAAAGCTTCATATCATCTGCAAAGAATGAGAGTTTGACTTCTTCTTTGATGATTTGGATGCCTTTTATTTCTTTTTGTTGTCTGATTGCTGTGGCTAGGATTCTAATACTATGTTGAATAGCAGTGGTGATAGTGGACATCCCTGCTGTGTTCCTGACCTTAGGGGGAAAGCTCTCAGTTTTTTCTCATTGAGAATGATATTCACTGTGGGCTTTTCATAGATGGCTTTTATGATATTGAGGTATGTTCCCTCTATCCCTCTACTCCGAAGAGTTTTGATCAAGAAAGGATGCTGTACTTTGTCAAATGCTTTTTCTGCATCTATTGAGAGGATCATATGATTCTTGTTCTTTCTTTTGTTAATGTATTGTATCACATTGATTGATTTGCAGATGTTGAACCAACCATGCAGCCCAGGGATAAATCCCACTTGGTCATGGTGAATAATCCTTTTAATGTACTGTTGGATCCTATTGGCTAGTATTTTGGTGAGAATTTCTGCATCCATGTTGATCAAGGATATTGGTCTGTAATTCTCCTTTTTGATGGGGTGTTTGTCTGGTTTTGGGATCAAGGGAATGGTGGCCTCATAAAACGAGTTTGGAAACTTTCCTTCCATTTCTATTTTTTTGGAACAGTTTCAGAAGAATAGGTATTCCTTCTTCTTTAAATGTTTGGTAGAATTCCCCTGGGAAGGCATCTGGCCCTGGGCTTTTGTTTGTTGGGGGATTTTTGATGGCTGCTTCAATTTCCTTAGTGGTTATAGGTCTGTTCAGGTTTTCTATTTCTTCCTGGTTCAGTTCTGGTAGTTTATACATCTCTAAGAATGTATCCATTTCTTCCAGATTATCTAATGTGTTGGCATATAGTTGCTCATAGTATATTCTTACAATTGTTTGTATTTCTTTGGTGTTGGTGGTGATCTCTCCTCTTTCATTCATGATTTTGTTGATTTGGGTCATTTCTCTTTTCTTTTTGATAAGTCTGGCCAGGGGGTTATCAATCTTGTTAATTCTTTCAAAGAACAAGCTCCTAGTTTCGTTGATCTGTTCTACTGTTCTTTTGGTTTCTATTTCATTGGTTTCTGCTCTGACCTTTATTATTTCTCTTCTCCTGCTGGGTTTAGGCTTTATTTGCTGTTCTTTCTCCAGTTCCTTTAGGTGTAGGGTTAGGTTGTGTACTTGAGACCTTTCTTGTTTCTTGAGAAAGGCTTGTATTGCTATATACTTTCCTCTTAGGACTGCCTTTGCTGCATCCCAAAGATTTTGAACAGTTGTGTTTTCATTTTCATTGGTTTCCATGAATTTCTTTAATTCTTCTTTAATTTCCTGGTTGACCCATTCATTCTTCAGTAGGATGCTCTTTAGCCTCCTACTGTATTTGAGTTCTTTCTGACTTTCCTCTTGTGACTGAGTTCTAGTTTCAAAGTATTGTGGTCTGAAAATAGGTAGGAAATGATCCCAATCTGTTGGTACCAGTTGAGACCTGTTTGTGACCTAGGATGTGATCAATTCTGGAGAATGTTCCATGGGCACTAGAGAAGAATGTGTATTCTGTTGCTTTGGGATGGAATGGTCTGAATATATATGTGAAGTCCATTTGGTCCAGTGTGTCATTTAAAGTCTTTATTTCCTTGTTGATATTTTGCTTAGATGATCTGTCCATTTCAGTGAGGAGGGTGTTAAAGTCCTCCATTATTATTGTATTGTTGTCGATGTGTTTCTTGGCTTTTGTTATTAATTGGTTTATATATGTGACTTGTAAGTTTTACTCTTAGATGTCGGGGTGTTGACCTATTTTTATTGATTTGAGAGGGGTTCTCTGTGCTTCCTGGATTTTGATGCCTGTTTCCTTCCCCAAATTAGGGAAGTTCTCTGCTCTAATTTGCTCCAATATACTTTCTGCCCCCTCTCTCTTTCTTCTTCTTCTGGGATCCCAATTATTCTAATGTTGTTTCATCTTATGGTATCACTTATCTCTCGAGTTCTGCCCTTGTGAGCCAGTAGTTGTTTATCTCTCTTTTTCTCAGCTTCTTGATTTTCCATCATTTGGTCTTCTATATCACTAATTGTCTCTTCTGCCTCATTTATCCTAGCAGTTAGAGCCTTCTTTTTTTTAAAAAAAGATTTTATTTATTTATTTGAGAGAGAATGAGATAGAGAGAGAGCATGAGAGGGGGGAGGGTGAATGGAAGAAGCAGACTCCCTGCTGAACAAGGAGCCCAATGCGGGACTTGATCCCGGGACTCCAGGATCATGACCTGAGCCGAAGGCAGTCGCTTAACCAACTGAGCCACCCAGGTGCCCTAGAGCCTCCATTTTTGATTGCACCTCATTGATAGTCTTTTTGATTTTGACTTGGTTAGATTTTAGTTCTTTTATTTCTCCAGAAAGGGTTTCTCTAATAACTTCCATGCTTTTTTCAAGCCCAGCTGGTATCTTTAAAATCATCATTCTGAACTCTAGTTCCAACATCGTACTAATGTCCATATTGAGTAGGTCCCTGGCAGTTGGTACTGCCTCTTGTTCTTTTTGTTGAGGTGATTTTTTCCATCTTGTCATTTTGTCCAGAGGAGAATAGATGAATGAGAGAACAAAATGCTAATAGGGTAACAACGTCCCCAGAAAATATACTCTATACAAATCAGAAAAGACCTGAAACTGGGGAAAAGAAAGGGAAAGAAAGAAAAAGATAAAAACAAACAAAAAGAACAAAACAAAAAAAACAGAATATGATCAAATATGATCAGGCTGGTGCATAGATCAGTGCCACACACTAGATTTTCAGTGTATTTTGGTCTGTTAGAAGAAAGTGCCTCCCAATATTTTAAAGAAAGAAAAACTTATATACGTACAAAAATAAGGGTTAATACGATGAAGGGATGGAATATGACTGTAAAGATGAAAATTATAAAAGATTTTATAAAAGGAATTGATAAGAAGTTTCTTGAAAAAAGAAAGAAGAGGATTTTAAAAAAAAGAAAAAAAAAGGGAGATAATGTGATCAGGCAGGAGAGTAGAACAAAGACATACAGTAGAGATTTAGGGTATATTTTGATCTGTTAGCAGAAACTGTATCTCAAAATTTTAAAAAGAGAACAACTTATATATGTGCCAAAAATAAGGTTAACTACTATGAAGGGATAGAATATGACTCTAAAAATGAAAAATAAAAATGTTTTCTAAAAAAGGGATTGATAAGATGTTGGTTGAAAAAGGGAAAAAGAAAAATTCAAAAAAAAAAAGACAGTTAAAAAAAATTAACTTTGAAAGACTAAAGAATCATGGGGAAAATGCCATGAATTCTTTTTTTTTTATTCTTATGTTAATCCCCATACATTACATCATTAGTTTTAGATGTAGTGTTCCATGATTCATTGTTTGTGCATAACACCCAGTGCTCCATGCAGAATGTGCCCTCCTCAATACCCACCACCAGGCTAACCCATCCTCTCACCCCCCTCCCCTCTAGAACCCTGTTTGTTTTTCAGAGTCCATCGTCTCTCATGGTTCGTCTACCCCTCCGATTTCCCCTGCTTCATTCTTCCCCTCCCGCTACCTTCTTCTTCTTTTTTTTTTCTTAACATATATTGCATTATTTGTTTCAGAGGTACAGATCTGAGATTCAACAGTCTTGCACAATTCACAGCGCTTACCAGAGCACATACCCTCCCCAGTGTCTATCACCCAGTCACCCCATCCCTCCCACCCCACCCCCCACTCCAGCAACCCTGTTTGTTTCCTACAATTAAGAATTCCTCATATCAGCGAGATCATATGATACATGTCTTTCTCTGTTTGACTTATTTCACTCAACATAATACCCTCCAGTTCCATCCACGTCGTTGCAAATGGCAAGATCTCATTCCTTTTGATGGCTGCATAATATTCCATTGTATATATATACCACCTCTTCTTTATCCATTCATCTGTTGATGGACATCTTGGCTCTTTCCACAGTTTGGCTATTGTGGACATTGCTGCTATAAACATTGGGGTGCACGTACCCCTTCGGATCCCTACTTTTGTATCTTTGGGGTAAATACCCAGTAGTGCAATTGCTGGATCATATGGTAGCTCTATTTTCAACTTTTTGAGGAACCTCCATACAGTTTTCCAGAGTGAAAATGCCATGAATTCTATGTGCAGTATTTCCCTAGCACTGGAGTTCTGCTGCCTTCTCATTGATTGGTAAACTTGGTCTTGGCTGGCTGTTCTCGCTGATCTTCTGGGGGAGGGGCCTGTTGCCGTGGTTCCCAAGTGTCTTTGCCGGAGGCGGTGTTGCCCCGCCCTTGCCGTCGGGGCTAAGTAATCTGCTCGGGTTTGCTCTCAGGAGCTTTTGTTCCCTGCAAGCTTTTCATACAGCTTTGGAGGACGGGAGTGAAAATGGTCGCCTCCCAATCTCCGCCCCAGAGGAGCCGAGAACTCGGGGCCCCACTCTTAGTGCACCACCAGAGAAAAGCAGTCAATCACTCCCGTCTCCCCGGTCTCTGGCCGCACTCCGCACTTACCCGGCCTGTGACCGAGCATTTCTATCTCTGGCACCCGGCACCATGTGGAGTCTCCAAACCCAGCAGATCCCTGCGGTGCACTCCTGCACCGCTCCTCCCTGGGGAGAAGGGGAGTCTCCCTGGATCTGCTGCTTATTGGGTCCCTGTTGGAAGAGCAGTGGCCCAACTGTGCTGCGGATCACGGTCTATGGCAACCCTAAGCTGAGAGCCTGCACCTCAGGTCCGTCTCTGCAGCCGGCTTCCCCGCCAGGATACCTGGGAGCTCTTCCGCACTCAGGAGCCCCCCGGTCTTTCTGTGACCCCAAGGGTCCTGAGACCACACTGTCCCGTGAGGGTTCCACCCCCCACTTAGCCACTGGAGTGACATCCCTCAGCGGACCTGACTTCTTTTGTGCTCCACGGCTCTATCACTTGCCAGAAGCGGCCTTCGGAGGCCCCCTTCCCTGCCGTCTATCTTCCCAAGTATTGCCTTGGATTCACTTCTCTGCACATCCTACCTTCCAGAAAGTGGTCGCTTTTCTGTTCAGAGTTGTTGCTATTCTTTTCTTCAATCTCCTGTTGAGTTCGTAGGTGTTCAGAATGGTTTGATCCCTATCCAGCTGAATTCCTGGGACCAGACAAAATCCAGGTCTCCTACTTCTCTGCCATTTTGCTCCAGAGTATATTTACTTTTGCAGGAAACTGCCAAACAGTCTTCTAAGGTGACTGTATATACCCTGCTTTTATTTTTTCATGTCATTTATCATATTCACAATGGTGATATGTTTAACTCTGTGTTTATTTAATATTTACCTCCCTAACTATAAGGAAAGATGTCTTAATTTTTTGTTTACCACTCTATTTCCATTACATAACAGTGCCTGGCACATAAAATTCACTCAAATTATTTGCTGAACAAGAAAAGAGTGATTTTATAGCAATGTAACACTATAATCTATACATCTCTTTTGGAATTAGGCTACATATGGAGTCGGGAGCAGAAATCAGGAAAACAGTTTTCCATACATCTTCCTACCTTATTGCTTCTTAACCATGGGTTCTTGTTATCAACACCTGTCTTTTCTACTGAGGCAGTCCAAGAAAAGACATTTTCTCTATTCTCTTGTCTTCATAATTCAGCATTAGTTCCTCATCTATGAAATGGGGATACAATTTCTTTGCCTGATATCTGGAGCCACACTAGCAGATCTCTTGAGAGACATTTCTGCCCCAGACTATAATTGTGTAATTCTCTGTCCAGAAGGCTGGTTTCCCCTACAGGCAAATTTGTAACTAAGTAGCTTACTACAGAGGTTAATTGCACAGAAAATGTGGTTCGCGGACCATCAACTTTTTTTCCCTCCCATGTTTCTGCTATTAGGCTGCAATAAATGCTTGGCTTAAAAAAAACCCTAAAAATATCAAGAAGGAAAAGAAAACAAGGAGAAATCTAATACCTGAAACACCCATAATCTGGACCATTTGCTGTGTAGAGAGAGTTGATATTGCCCTAGAGAGAGAGCATGTGCTAATTGGAGCTATTGCTGCACAGCGTAATGAGTGAAACAAACCTTTTCCCTTATAGAAGTACCCACCCTATGGCAGGAGAGAGATGGGAGATAGGTCTCCTACTTAACATCACAAAACAGCAGAGCTGGAGGGAACTTAGCTGACCTCAAGTCCAAGCACAAATTCACATTCGCAGAAGCAAGCCCAAGTGCTGGGGACTGGAACTCAGGTGTCCATACTTGCAATCCAGAGTCCCTTTAAGTCAGCATTGCCACAACACCAGGTAATAGGGGATAAATCTGATTGTGCATAGGGCACCTGGGTGGCTCAGTTGTTAAGTGTCTGCCTTCGGCTCAGGTCATGATCCCAGTGTCTTGGGATCGAGTCCCACATCAGGCTCCCTGCTCGGCGAGAAGCCTGCTTCTCCCTCTCCCATTCCCCCTGCTTGTGTTCCTGCTCTCGCTGTCTCTCTCTCTCTGTCAAATAAATAAATAAAATCTTTTAAAAAAAATCTGATTTGCATAATGTTTCTTCACTGCCTCCCACACCAAGGTTTCCCCATTAGCATTGACAGGCAAGGTGTATATGATCATGATGCTGTCATCAGGATGTCAGGGGAAAGCTTCAATCCACACCCACCCTGAGGGCCTAACATTTAAATCTTGTTTGAGTCAGCTCAGAGTCAGAGGTGCTCCATTTTTAAACTACACACCTACATCATGTCCTGAATCAGCAAGATCTTTCCCTCATACTCCATTCCAAATGAGTGAGGAACTAGGATCCCCATTTTGTCACAAATTCCCTCCTCATTACATTTTTAATGCAAGGACCAGTTCCTTCTTTCTACACCTGCAGGACCCTGACTTGATGCAGGGCCTAGGGCAGGAAAGTGGCTCTTTCCTATCACCATGTCTATCCAACAGGATGATTATAATTTACCTGTTCTCCCACATAGAAACAGAGGATAGCTAAAGAAAAGACATTTCCTTCTTTTCCTTTCTCCCCTGGGATAATTAAGTTAGGCATTGGCACTGGGGGAAGAAGGGGCTGGGCACGGGGAAATAAATATTGAAATAACTTTTTTACTGAGATCTCATTCTGCAAATCATTCTGATATAAAGTGGAAAATTATTACAATTTCAAAAATATGGTTTGGCAATCATGGTCAAGAAGTCCCTGATAAGAGGAACATAGGTGAAAAGTCACTAATTAAGCTCTCTCTCTCACAGAGAGAGAGAGAGAGAGAGTTATTCTCACAATACATTACAACCAAGGAAATGGCTTCTTCATTGAAGAAATCTAATAATTTTTCTCAAAAGAAACATACTAGAATGCATGGGCCATTCTGAAGTAAAAAAGATATCCTAAATTAAGCACAGTGTGGTCAGCATGAATTCAATTCTACCTGCCAGGGCCATTGGCTGTAAACAGATAGCTAGTATTATTTATTTTGCTACATAAACAGTGGCTTCTCATTGGACTTCCTGCTGCTAGTCTCTAAAAGTCATTGCCTGAGCCACCAGCAGGGCTGCTAATTGAAGAGCTGAGCAGGTTTTTTCCCTAAAAGTCAGGATGACATGGTGAAACTGGGCACATTGCCTTTGCTCCCCAAGCATCCTTTTGGAAAGCATGCTCGTCTAAACAGAAATGAAACTTGCAAGGCACAGCAGACAGAAGGGTGAAGATCAGGTGCTAAGACATGCTTTACTAACTAAATTTCTATGTTCCACTATTTCTCTGTATATGAGACAAAGCTGCAGGAGTAAAGAACAGAGATTCACAGGCTCAGGAAGAGCTGAAGAATTTGGGTCAGAACTGGACGAAGGATGCTCCTTGGCTGGGAACTAGTGACTATTTGTTGAACACTTACAATATACCAAGTAGATAGATAGATGATAGATGGTGATAGATATAGAGATATGTAATTTCACAAAGTAATGTATATTTATATATGTGTGTATATATGTATATGTGTGTGCATATATATACATGTACATATATATATATATATATACTTATTTATGATATATATACTTGTAAGAAAATCAGAGCTCAGAAAAGTTGAGTAAGTATGTTGGTTTGTCCCCAAATCAGAACTCGAGGAAAAGATTTAAGTGTAGTTACTTTATTTCAAGGTGATCCCAGGAAACAGGAGTGAGGGAGTGGGGAGTGTGATACAAAGAAGGAAGAAAGAGCCAACATGAAGTGTTATTGAGCTGGTTCGTGTTGTGGCCCCTGGGTTGAATTCCACTGGAGACTCTTTGAGGAACTGTGTATGATGTGCCTCTGAATTGTCCCTTCAAAGGATAAGAGGATGGGCATTAATCCTTGCATTTCTGGAATGTTTCACATGTGAGCTGAGAGAGGGTCCCTAGCTTGGGGGGAGACCCTTGAGGCAGGAAAGCTGATAGGCTGATTCAGATGGCCTTTGAGAGAAATGTTGTCCCTGTGTATGGATCTGTATGTATGGCCGTAAGTGCTGCTAGAATCAAAGGTGGGCTGAGTGAAAAGAATGCCAGGCACAAAAACATGTTAGAGTGACCAAGCTGCCTGCCTTCAAGACCCATGATCTTTGCACTCTATCATGTTATTTTTCTAGGACTTGGCATCAGCAGTGTCAGGACACCCTGTCCTTCCTGGGTATTCACCCTGTAGCCCATTCCTACAGGTCCTTACTACTCTTGGGTAGATGTTAAGCCTTAGTTGAAGACAATGCGACATTTTCCCCATGCCAGAGTTCTTAAGTTTTGAGAGAGGACTCTGGAACAGCTCTTTTGAGGTATGCTAAGTACACAGGTAATGAATTTTCCAACAATAAGATGTTCTGTAAGCCCAGAGGGAATGGCAGAAAGTCATAATGTGAATGTCTACACCAGATGGTGAATTAGACTTGGATGTTGATGGAAATTTCAGAATTAAATTCCAATTCCAGGATTCTACCCCACTTTTTCTTGGGTAGATTCATGTTTATGCTTGTATGTGCATATATGAATGCTGACTTACAAAGGAGCAAATTAACAGTGTTCCACTTCTTTTTTTTTTTTATCCAACAATATACCTTACAGATTGTTTTAGTCAGTTTGGGCTGCTATAACAAAATACCATGGACTGGGAAGCTTAAATAACAAACATTTATTTCTCACAACTCTGGAGGTTGGGAAGTCAAAGAGCACAGTGCCAGTAGATTTGGTGTCTGGTGAGAGCCCCCTTCCTGGTTTGAATATGGCTCTCTTCTCATTACATCTTCTCATGGCACAGTGCAGAGAGAGAGGAAGTAAACTCTCTCGTGTCTTCTCTTGTCAGGTCATTAATCTCATCATGTGGGCTCCATCCTCATGACCTAATTACCTCCAAAAGTCTCCACTTCCAAATACTATCACATTGGGCATTAGGCTCAATATATAAATTCAAGGGGGGACACAAACATTCAGTCCATAAGACAGCCTAATCATTTTATATCAGCCTGTAACATTTGGATATTGATTGGTTCACTATATAAATAGTGCATGAGTTATTTAACCAGGTCCTTCTTATATTTACATGGTTTCCAGTGTTTTGCTTCAGTGAACATCTTTACACTCATGTCATTTATGAAGTATATCTTTAGGTTAAATTCCTAGTAATTGTTGGGAAAGTTGATATATGCATTTAAATTGATGGGTATTGCCAAAATTATCCTCCAAAGATGTCACACCAATTGATAATTGCCACATAAATGTATGCGTGTATTTTATCACCAACTCACTAAAAATATGTCTCATCAATCTTTTGATCCTTAGGGAGACTTCTTTTTATTCTGACACTATTTTTTACTAACTGAAAAATGTTATGAATTGGCATGAAAGCATCATTAGTCTTTGCACTGAAAATCATACAATATGAATATGACCTTCACTCAGTGCCTTAACACTATTTCAGTTTGTCTCTATATCTACCATTGTACAAGCTGGTTTTTGCTGTGTAACAAACCACTCCTAACTGAGTGGCTGAAAACAATATTTATTTAACCCACAATTCTTCAGACTGACCATTTAATATGGACTCCACTGATTGGTTCTTCTATCCCTGGTGAGCTCATTCATGTAGGTCATGCTAGGTCAGCTCATCTCTGCTCCACATGGTCTTTCATCCTCCTGAAGACTAACTCAAGTTTGTTCTCATGGAAGATAATACAGTTTCAAAAGAGAGAGTGGAAACATGCAAGATCTCTTGAGGCTTAGGCTTAGAACTGGCACAATGTCACTTCCATCACATTCTATTGGTTAAAGCAAATCCCAAGGCTAGCCCTGATCTTTCCCATTAACCTTTGTATGGGAGAAGCTACAAATTCTTAACTGTAGAATGAAGCCATGCATGATTACCTTGGGAAACTCCTTTGTTATTTCATAAATGAGGAAATGAGATTCACAGTTGATAGGTGACTTTTTCAAGGTCACACAGCTTTTAGTGGATATACCCCATTACTCGCAGTGGGTTAATCCAACTAGACAACACAGTAAAGGAATAAAATCAATTAGACAATACATTGAGGAGGGCAAGATGAGTCATTGGTGCTGAGAATAATGAAAACTTCTGTTTCATCTCCTTGCCCAGGGTAAGTCATGAAAAACTGCCCAGCCCATACTTCAAGCCACATTATTGCATTCCCTCAGTGAGCCTATTCTTTATTAAGAATTAAATGATTTATAGCACAAAACCTGTAATTATAAGCATCTTTTAAAGATCTCTTCAAGACAAATAGCACAGTTATTGAAATACTCTGCTATGAACCAATTTGGGTTTTTCAAAACAGAAAAAGGACACAAGGGACAGCAATTTTCAGTAAAGTTGTCATTTTTCATTAATATACCAAGAGGCATGTGGCAGTTCATTGCATGTAATTCATCTTTGTTCTTTTGTACACATTTTGATGAGCTTTCTTAAATTCTCTTGGTAAATAACAGATATTATGGGCTCTTTATTAAAACCTGGGAGCAACTAAGCATAAAATGAAATATGACTGGTTTCCAACAAGCCCAATATTACCATTAATAGAAACGTTTCACCAACTCAGGTTGCACTTTAAGATTTTGCTGAGTTATATTTTTAAACTTTACAGTTCTGATTTGAGATTAAAGAAACAAGCTATCCACTAGAGTACATAATTCATAACAAGTAACAACAGAGATCTTTTATATTAGCTATTCTGCAGAAACCACAGCCTTCAGCCACTTTTGCACCTAACCTTAGGGTTGAAAAGGCGTGCACAAGCAGATTAGTATACATGTTTTGCCTTTTTTTAATTTAAAATTTTACCTAACACCTGAATTCTAATGGTAAAAATTAATACAAAATAGAAGTGAGAATAAATATTGAAAGTGACCTTCACCCCTAATTTCCACCCCCACGCACTTCAAGTACCACTCCTAAAGGTACTCCTAAAAGGTAACCACTATTTGCAATTCAATATATAACTTTCTAGATATTTTTCTATGCCTTCATGTTTATAACATAAGCATGTCTTTTTGTTTTACATAACAGCATTCTTCTCTACATATTTGTACTTAAATTCATCTTTTTACATTTAATCATATATCCTAGAGATCTTTTCATGCTGTTATATATAGATGTACATTATTTTTTTACTTCTACATAGTATTTCACAGTATGCAGTATCATAATTTGACCATCCCCCTATTGAGGAGCCTACAGATAATTCCTGATTATTTTTTACTGCTATAAGTTGTGATACAGTGAATATTCGTGTGTGTGTGCGGGCATGTGCTAATGCTTGAGTGTTTTTGTAGTGTAATGCCTTCAAATGGGATTGCTGGGTAAAGGTAATAGGCACCTTAAATTCAATAGATTTTTGTCAAATTGCATTCCAAAAAGGCTGTGTAAGTTCTGTTCTGAGTTCAGTGCAGACAAGATGGGCTCAGGAAACCCTGGAATCAGATAGGCAGGGTTCATATCCAGCCCCCACCACTTCTTAGGTAGTGACTTGGGCAGTTACTGAGGTTTTTTGTGCCTCCATTTACCCACAAACATAGGACTCATGCACATCTTTAAAGGATATTTGAGAGTTTTTAAATCAATGGATTGAAATGGAAGTTCCTGGTCTATGATGGGTATTCAGCTTTCCAAAAAAGTAGTAATCTAATTTTGAATCAAATGTGGTCCAGAAAGTCACACTTCAGAGTAAGCCTGCCAGGAGATTTTGGTGTAGTTAGTCTTTGGACCACACTTTTAAAATCAATTCATTACTAGGTAAGTCCCAATTCCACTGATGAACTCTTTCTGCTGAAAGGAACCCTATTTAATATATTTAAGTAGACATTTCCCCCTCCTTATTCCCAGCTGTCTGTCTCTATGCTTTCCAGGAAGAGAGAGTGAATAAGTCAGAAGCAAGGATCGGCATATCTGTGTACATAATTTGTTAACCAGGCCTTGGAACCCCATAGACTTTGAGATATGTTTTGTTTTGAGACAGGGAAAATTTTATATAAGTTCATAATAATGATAATTGGTCTTAGAGAAAAATAGCCCTGCGTTCTGCTGCTGAAAATGTCATAGTTAATCAAATCTACAATGCTAAGAAAGAAAAATGTTGTCATTTATAATTGTAAGATTTTTTTATTGTAAATAGCATCCCAATTTCAGAGATTTTAAAATATGAGAAAATCTCAGTCTTAGAATTGATGAAATATAGAGATTTGCATAGGATATTTTACATGCAAGGAGAAAAACATGAAGTTTTACACAACTATAAAAGATGACCACCAAACCATCTTCTGAAGGTGAGAGTCCATTGGAGGCCATTTGGTTTGCTCAGCACCCAGGTAAGTCTGGGTATACACACTGGGGAGTAGGCAAAATTGCTATGCTTGATGGAAGATAGAGAAGTATAAAATTCTTGAAGGAATACCAGGAGAAGGAAGAGAGGTGAGGATTCTGGGCACTGCAGGAGGGAGAACAAGAAGCCTTAAACATACAGACACATGTGCAAACATACACACACATAATGGCATACACATATTCACACACAGACATACACAATCCCTTTGGAATATTCCTTAGGTGTGGGAAGTGCAATAAAACCCCTTTCTCGTTCCCCTTACCGGATCTTCAGTAAAGTTGACATTGCTCATTTACACTCTTCAGTTAGTGGGTTCTTTCATGATATTTAGATTTTGTTTCCATTTTGTCAGTAAGCAAAGACAAAAAAGTGGCTGCTAGCTGATTATCAGCATTGGGTTTTAACTTAATTCATAGGTGAGAAAACCTCATCGGAAGAGCTAACTGGTTTGTCTGACATCATTTAATGTATTTGAACCCCAGTTAGAGTGTGGGACCCCTTGAATCCTCTCAGGTTCCAGGTATTGGGCTCCTTCCAAAATCAGGAAGTTGATCCTTCTATAGGTTATATCTACAGTTTTGTTCATTAAAGTAACTATGGAGCAGAAATTTCTGGACTCCAAGAGACCCAGGACATTCAGTAGGTTATTCTGCTACTCTTTTTTTCTGCTCAAACGATATTACACACCTTTCATTCAGTGACAGTAACTGCAGTCCTCTGAGATTTCTTCTTTTTCCCAAATGTCCACATAGCTATGTTATCTGACCCTGGCTTAAAGGCATGGGTAGTGATGGAAAAATAGTTTTACTCATAACTGAGTATTTCTCTGAAGAAGGAGCAGCATTTTGAGCTCTATTATGAACACCCTTCCCACCCACCCCTGTCGCTAGAGGACAAATGACTAGCCCTGGTGAGGATCAAGTATCAGTCTAGTCGTGACTTCTCTGTGAATGGACATAGCACAGTAACTTAGGCTCCTGGTGCTCTGGGTGCCCTTAGCTTAAGACTCAAACTGTCTTAATAGAGACCAGATCCATAGGTACTCAGTATTGAGTGTGGTTCTCAGCATTCATCCCAAAGGAACCAAGCCATCAAAAAAAAAAAAAGACAAAACAAAACAAAACAAAAAAACAAACAAAACAAAACAAAATAAAACAAAAACCCTGTTCTGCCTTTGCAAATTAAATGGAATGCCTAATAGTTCACATGAGGAAAATACGAAACCTATAAACAGCTCTTTCAGGTTTAACAAGCTAAAGACTTAGCTGAATGTCTTCTGCAACTTGACAATCAGAAGTGACATCCACACAATAGAGTGTCACTCTTCTTAGCAGATCCTTTGTTTCTCTGCTAATAAATGCAAGTGTCACATGGAATCCCTTTCTTGTTTCATTTTCTGCAGCACAGTGTAGAACTAAATCACCAGCACCCTGGTAGACTGTTAACATGCTCCCAAAGGATGAATAGCATCTCTACAAAAGGATGAATGCCTCTGTGTATGGAGACCATTTTCTCACTAGGAAGATAGTGGAAGGAATGAGAAGAGTCACTTATAGACAGTCATCACTAGTAGGTCTGTGCCTGTTTGTTTTGATCAACATTATTGAGGTTTAATGTACATTCAAAGGATTCCATCCTTTTTAAGTGTTCAAGTCAATAACTGACAAATGTATACACCCACATAACCACACAATCAAAACATAGGACATTAACATATCCCCAGAATATTCCCATCTACCTCTTTGCAGCTAACCCTCTCACAAGACAGCCCCAGAAAAATCACTGATCTGTTTCTGTTGCTATAGATTAGATTTCCCTTTTTCATAGTTTCATATAAATGAAACCATGTCACACATATTCTGTTGTGTCTGTCTTTTTCACTCAGCAGAATGTCTGTGAAGTTTGTTCCCTTTATTGCTAGTAGTGTCCCTCCATTGCATGGATTTATCACAATTTATCTGTTCAGTAGGTGATGGACATTTGGATTGTTTCCAGCTTGAATTATTGTTATTAAAGCTGCTATGAGAATTTGTGTACAACTCTTTGTGAGAAAGTATGTTTTCATTTCTCTTGGGTAGTTATCTCAGTGGAATTGTTGGATCACATTGTAAGGGCATGTTTAACATCACAAAATATTACCCAACTCATTTCCAACATGTTTGCACTACTCTGTGGTTCTATATCCCCACTAACCCTTGGGATTTTCATTCTTTTTAACAGCTCCTAGTAGGTGTGAAGAGATATATAACTGTAGATTTAATTTGCATTTCCCTGGAGACTAATGATATTGTGCACATTTTCATGTGCTTTTTGGTCATTCCTATATAGTATACATTCAAATATTTCACCTTTTTTTTTTGAGTTGTGTCTCCTTATTATTGAGTTGTAAGAGTTCCTTATATATTCTGGATGCAACCACTTTGCCAAATACATTTTACATATATTTTATCCCAATCTGTGACTTGCCTTTTTAAATTCCCAAGGCTTTTTTTAAAAAAAGCACAGATTTTTAATTCTAATAAAATCCAAGGGTTTTAAAAAAAAATTTTTTTGTATAAAAGCATAACATGCCTAAGGAATCTTTATCTACCCTGAGGTTGTGAAAACTTTCTCCTATATTTTTTTATAGAATTTTCATAGTTGTAGCTCTTATGTTTAAGTCTATGATCCATTTGGAAAACACTTTGGTAGTTTCTTATAAATTCAAACATATACTTTCCACAAAACCCAGCAATTCCACTCCTATTCTTCAAGAATAATAAAAATATATGCCACAAAAGACTTGAATAGAAATATTCACAGCAGCCTTATTCACAAGAGCCAAAAGCTACCAACAACTCAAATGTCCAGCAGTAAATGAATTGATAAATAAACTATTCATTATATCCTCATGTATATATTCAGCAATATAAAGGAGCAAATTACTTATAAATATAATACTGAAGAATCTCATGGTTAGATTGAGTGAAAGAAGCCGGACACCAAAGAGTAAATACTATAGTATTTCATTTATGTGAAATTCTAGAGAAGGTAAAAATAACCTATAGTGATAGAAACCAGATCAGTGGTGGTAGATAGACAGGATTTGGGCAGAGGGAGATTAGGAAGAGGTATGAGGAAATTTGGGGGAAGATAGAAATGTTCTATATTTTAATTAGGATGGTGTTACATGAATGGTTATATTTGTCAAGTAATTGACTTGTATATTTAAAATATGTGAATTTTATTATGTAAAATTATATCTCAGTAACATTGACTTAAATTTGACAATAAATTTTTTTTGACACTTACTAAATTTTGTAATTGTATTGGTCAGGGTTCTCCAGAGAAACAGAACCGATAGGATATAGACAGATACATATATATATATACATGAGATGTAATACAGGAATTGTCTCATATGGTTACGGAGACTGACCAGTTCCATTATCTGCCATCTGCAAATTGGAGAACCAGGAAAGCCAGAATCTGAAACCTTGAGAATTGGGGAGCAGTTGGTATATGTACCAATCTGAGTCTGAAAGCCTAAGAAACATGTGTGCTGAAGACCAAGGGCAGGAGAAGATGGATGTTTTAGCTCAGGCAAAGAGAGTGAATTCACCCTTCTTCCACCTTTTTGTTTTATTCAGGCCATCAGTGGATAGGACAAGGCCCACCCACATTGCAGAGGGCCTTCTGCTTTACTAAGTTCACCAATTTAAAGGCTAATCTCTTCTGAAACACCCTCGCAGATGCACCCAAAAATAATGTTTCACCAGCTACATGGGAAAATTAGACTAATCAAATTAACACATAAAATTAACCATCACATCTGTTTATTTGGAGGAATACTAGTTAACACATTTTCCTTTTTAGCCCTCATGCTCTATGAGGCCAAGAACTATGTGTGTTTTGCTCACCATTGAAACCCCAATACCTATGAAGCACAATAACTAGCAAAAGGAAGGTATTCAACAAATATTTGTTAAAAGAAGGAAAGAGGAGGACCTTAAAATCTCGTTCAGGAGAAACAACGAAAGGAATTAAATAACTGAATGCAGGGTTGAATTAAGTAAAAAGGCAACAGAAGTTCAGGTAGAAGAGAAAAAATCTGTGTGTTCTAATGCAGTTGAAGAAGACAGATATAAATGAATTTTAAAAGGTAATAGGATTTGAAGGATAGGAGTAGAAGAGAGATGGCATTCTTGGTGGAGAAGACTTCATGAATAAAGACATGGAGGTAAATGAGTGAAAAATGAGGAGGAAGCAGAGCTTCATGAATTCTTATCTCACTCCAGAGTTTTCAGAAGAGACCCATCCTGCTACCCTAGCCCCACGGCCTAAATCCAGGCCACTATCCTCTGCCAACCCGTGCATGCAACCCTCCAGGTGGCTGCTGTGCAAAGCATCCCACCCATGCTGAGAGTGGGATGACCTTGAACCTTTGTGCTGATCCATGTGAGGCCCTGGTGCTTAATGGAAGTCCAGGCCTGGGGCATGCAGCAAAAGGGCTTTGGAGAGAGCAACTAGGGTCTTCCCAGCACTGCACACACCAGAGACAGCAAATTACAAGCTGAGAATTCATTACATTTGTGAAAAACCTGAATTTATTTAGACAAAAGCAGATGGAGAGGATGGATAATCTCGTTACACTTCAGCACACTACACTTTATTCAGAAGAAATGAAACATAACGCATTATGCGTTCTTTTCTTTCCATCTGCTTTCCCTTCCCTAAGTTCAGGTTTATTATTAATGTAATGAATTCATCTTGCCTCCCTCTCAATTCCATTAGCCCGTACTCCTAATTAAGTTTTGTTTGCATTGTCCTTTTCAACAGCTCAGAAACTCTCTTTCAATATAGCTATTTTCCCCAGACCTCAAATCATTTCTACAGATGAACTGCTGCTACCAGGCATATGAAATGTCTTAATCAAATTATAATTTCTCTCAAACGTTAAGAAATTATCTAGGCCTTCTGTTTCCCAAAGCAGATCTGACTGACTTGAAGGACAGATTCTTCAAAGAATTGAGACCTACTCTTGACTTGGGTTACTTGACTTGACCTGGGGAACAGGAGGTGAGAGTCATCTTCCTTGGATTTCCAGGGTCTTGACCTTGGTCAGCTCACAGTTAACCAGAGCACTAATTTTCCCATTCTCCTCCAACCAATGCATTTTTCCTCTCCAAGACAAATGTAATGGGTACAGAAATTCTCTCAAGGAAAGTTCAAGCTTCAGAGACAATAATGACAGATGAAAAGATTGTAAACCAGTGCTTAGAGGGACGCAGTGACTCAAAGACAAAACCCAGCTCAGCCCCACCTACTAGGGTAAACCTGATCAAGTTACTTTGTGCCTCAGTTTCCTCACCTGTACAACAGGGCTAATGATTCAAACCCACTTTATAGGATTACTGTGAAGAGTAGATACAGGGGTGCCTGGGTCACTGAGTCAGTTCAGCATCTGACTCTTGATTTCGGCTCAAGTCATGATCTCAGGGTCATGGGATCAAGCCCCATGTCCAGCTCTGTGCTCAGTAGGGAGTCTGCTTGAGATTCTCTCTCTCCTTCTCTCTCTCCCCACCCCCCACTCTCTCATGCTCTCTCTCTATAAAATAATAAATAAATAAATAAATAAATAAATAAATAAATAAATAATAAACTTTTTTTTTAAAAAGTAGGTGTAAGAAAGTGTGAAAAGCACTCAGCACAGTGTCTGGTACATGAGTGCTCAATAATATTGGCTCACAACTATGACAGCCATTATGACTCTGTTATTTATCCAGGGAAATCTTCAGGTCTCTGGAATTTGACCCCAGCTTGTGCCTGCACATTCACTTCTGCACCCAAAGATTTAGAAAATCAACCTATAACTAAAGTCACAGCGACTTACACCAAACATTAAAAAGACCAACATTTCTCTCTTGGGTCAGTGCCACAGTCCACCCAACTGAGGAGGTGTCCCTTTGATAGGGTTACTGAGGGAGATTCAAGTGTTATGATGATTCTCCTCTCAGAAGCCAAATCCTAAAAGAAGTTACTTTCTACTACCTTATATCAACCCTCCTCCAAAACCTTATGGTTCTGCTCAGAATATCTATCTTGGGGCATTGCATTTCTCAGGCTGATAACACTAGGTGAGGCTGGTTATCCTGTTCTTTTTGTATCAAAGCTTTAAGCATGGGTCCAGGAAGTCTGCTACTGGCATTCTGAAAATTGGCAAATACGATGCGTTCACCTCTCTTTATGAAGTGAGGACCTGGATCACAGGGAAGCCGACCCTGTTTCTGGCCTTTCATCCTAATGGACTCTGACAGCCCCCATCACTGACCCCTGAAGAACCAAGCTGCCACAGCCCCAACGCTGCAACCTTGATTAATGAGCTTTCTTGGAACTCTTTAGTCGCTACCTGTCTTGTGCCTCAAGCAAGACCCTCTTTGACCAGGTGCTGTTCTTCCTCAAAGCAGGGGCAGAGCAAGCTGCCTGCTGACCTCTGAGGCCAGTCACCCCTACAGTCAGAGAAGAGCAGAGTCACTCTCAACTTTATTACGCCATCGAAAGCTTCCAGAATGAACCCACATAAACCACTGCTTGCTGGACTGGCAAGTGAGTTTTTTATGACTCTGTTCCTGGGCTCTTAGGAGAGAGCACATTTTCCCAAACTTAAATCTTCTAAATTGGAGTTGCCACTTTTCAAGGTGAGCTGATCCAATGTCCTTGCTGGTCAAGGAAACTTCTAAATGTAGAGGAAAAATTAACACCTTCCTTTTCACTCACTTGATGAAAGAGGCCATGCATAGGTCAGAACGTTGGCTCAAATAAAATTTTTGAAGTTGTTTTATTTTTAGAGACAGAAAAATTGCAAAATGTCAGTCCTTCTACCTCCTCCCTCTGCTGAGGCCTCTCACTCATCCATCAAGTGACTTTCTGTTCACTCAGAATCCTCCAGGATGAGCTTGACCTCATCACCCCCCACCCAGACATTGTCTGGCCACACTAATCCAGCAAAGCCATATGCCTGCAAAAATGTCAGCTCCAGAAGGCAGGGAGCAGCAACTAAGACAGGATAAAATGTCACAGTCACCTCCCACTAGGACCTGTACCTCTCTGCCCCCAGACTGTGCCCTCAGACAGGCCTGCCCCATCCCTCAACAATAGCAGGTGTGAGCAGCACTGAGTGCTATAGAAAAAAGATAAAAGAATGCCTTTGACCTGGAAGAGGGTGCTGTCAGGTAGGAATCCAGAGCACAGTCCTATGGGAATGACTTGAGGCTGCAGAAAACAATATAGCATGAGATCTAGGGCTCTGGAGTCGGATCCTGTGTGTGCATGATAATTGTGTGACCTTGCAAAGTTGCTTACCTTCCCCAGCTAAAACCTCATGAGGTTCTAAGGACTAAAAATTAGAACATGTATAATATTTGGTACATACTTGACTAAAAACTCTTATTGAAAAGCTTAATCATCTCACATCCTTCCCCCACCAGCTTCCTACCACAGAGGGAACAAAATCCAGTCATGACTCACAACAACAGGCCCTGTACAACCTCACTCTGCTATCTCTCTAGCCTCAGCATCCCCCATTCTCCCCATTGTTCACTCAGCCCCAGGCACATTGGCCTTCTTGTTGTTCAAATACAGAGACTTCCTCCCACCTCAGGGCCTTTGTTTGGCTCTTCTTCATCTAGATTGCTCTCACTAGCCCCCTCCCATTCTCTTGGCTTGTTCCTTAACTTCATTCAGTGCCACCTCTTCCTTGATCAGTTTATCTAAAATAAAAACATACCATCCCTGACACTCTATCCCCCTTACCCTGCTTTTTCATTTTTCATAGCATATCCCTACCTGAAATCATATTGTTTATTTATTTTGTACTATTCACTATAGTATCCTTAGAGTCTAGAAGAGGATCTGACAAATAGACTCTTGATAAGTGTTTGTTAATGAGTGAGTAAATAAATGATATGTAAGTACTCCATGAATGTTAATTTCTTTTATTACTTCTGTAGCAGGTTCCTTGGCTGTCCTGCTACCCATTGCCTACCACCTCTGGTTTCAGCCACAGCTGGTGGATGGTCTTATGGCAGCCCTGTCTTGTCTCTTGCTGGCTCTCACCTCAAGCACTCACAGATTTTCATTCTGCCCCAGGGTCTTCTCTGACGCTCTGGGATTTTACTAGATCAGAACACAAGTGTTGCCCCTGGTGTGAGATTAGTGCCCACAGGAGCAATGTACAACTAACAGAGGCAGGAGCCTTCACTGCCGCTGTCACCCCACACTTCAGGCAGACATCCCTGGAAGGTGTTCTGCAGGCTACTTGGGAGGTCCTGGTGGAATCCAGCCCCAGTGCACGACAGTGATCCCAATAACACAACCTCATACTGGATTTTCCTCATTTCTTGTCTTGCTGTCCTCGGGCCCTCACATCTGCTCCCTGGGATCATGTCCCAAATAAAGCACCCACTTCCAACTACCTGCCTCAGGCTCTGTTTTGGGGAGAATACCTGACATTGAGTCTAAAAATGTCTTGAAATGCACACTTGAAGCATGCAGAGTATGACCAGGCTGTGGTAGATAAGCAAAGAGGGCTTCCTGGAGGAAGTGAATGCTCAATTTAATTTCAGAGAAGAGGAATGGGGATTGGCAAATCAAAAAAATTTAAAAATTTTAAAAAAAAGCCCATTTGGGCTTCAGGGATTCAACTCCCACAGACTTAACAGGAAAGAGCAGAAAAGTGAGTCTACATGGACCACAAGGTTTTTCACTCTAGGAAGATGGTAACCATGGCTGCCAGATTTCATGCTTTTCCATCTTAACCCTTCTTCATAGAGACAGAATTTATAAGAATGCTTTTGCCTTCCTAATGAAAATTTAGCCTTTCAAGTCTTATTAACTATAATGGGAAAAAAATACCTCATTCTCTTTTTTTCTGGAGGTAAAAGCAATGATATTAAATGATCCAATTTACCCATTTCTAATAGCACTCTGGTCACTAATGAAGATGCATCTGCGGCATAATGTGTGGTTCACACACAGGGCATTACTGCTCAGACGGAGAGCATGCAGATGACTCTGTAGAATAAGGAAACATTGGACACAAATTAAATTTTTGTGAATCAAATATTGCTCTCCTCTTGATTCACATCATTATTTAAGAATCCTAGTTTCTAACAGGCAGGGCCTGAGTGGAGTGTCTCCCCCATGCTCCACCTCTCCTCACTGCCATGTGGCTGATGCCCATAAGGAAAAACGTGCACAAGGGAAGAACACTTTTGTCAAGTTTGATGTAGTAATTAAAGCAGTATGGTATTGGCATAAAAACAGACACATTAATCAATGGAACAGAAGAGAGAGCCCATAAATAAACTTACATATATATAGTCAATTCATTTATGACAAAGGGGGCAAGAATATACAATGGGAAAAGAATAGTCTCTTCAATAATTGATATTGGGAAACCTGGACAGCTACATGCAAAAGAATGAAACTGGACCACTATTATACCATATACAAAAATTGACTCAAATGTACCAAAGATATGTATGTAAGACCTGAAACCGTAAAACTGCTACCAAAAAAACAAAACAAAATAAGACAAAAACCCATGTAGGTGATAAGCTCCTCATTGGTCTTAGTGGTGCTTCTTTTTTTTTTTTTTCTTTTTTTTCTTTTTGGATCTGACTCCAAAGGCAAGAGAAACAAAATCAAAAATAAGTAAGTGGGAGTCCATCAAACTAAAAAGCTTCTGCGCAGCGAAGGAAATCATCAGCAAAACAGAAAGGCAACCTACTAAATGGGAGAAGATATTGTCAAATCATATATCTGACAAGGAGTTAATATTCAAAATATATTTTAAAAACTCACACAATTCAATAACAAAAAGAAAAACAATAATCCTATTTAAAAATAGACATGATCTGAACAGACATTTCTCCAAAAAAGACATACTAATGGCCAAAGGGCACATGGAAAGATACTCAATATCACTAATTTTCAAGGAAAGGTAAATCAAAACCACAATGAGATATCACATTACACCTCTAAGAATGGCTATTATCAAAAAGACAAGAAATAACAAGTGTTGGCAGGCATGTGGAGAAAAGGAACCCTTGTGCACTGTTGGTGGGAATGCAAACTGGTGCAGCCACTGTGGAAAAGAGTATGGAGGTTCTTCAAAAAGAACTACCATATTATCCAGAAATTCCTACTGGGTATCTATCCAAAGAAAATAAAAACACTAACTCAAAAAGATACATGCAACATCATGCTCATTGCAGCATTATTAATAATAGCCAAGATGCAGAAACAAACTGTGTCCATCTTTGGGTGAATAAATATTTCTCAAATAATTATGCAATGCTAGGTACTGGTATATAACTTTCACCTTTGACTAGCATATTTTAGGTGACTTTTTAAAAAAAGATTTTATTTATGTATTTGAGAGAGAGAGAGCACACAAGCAGGGGGGGAGGGGTAGAGGGAGACAGAGAAGCAGAATCCCCGCTGAGCAGGGAGCCTGATGTGAGGCTCGATCCCAAGGACCCCAGGATCATGACCTGAGCTGAAGACAGATGCTTAACCAACTGAGCCACCCAGGCACCCCTTTCGGTGACTCTTAATGTCTCGTGTCCTATCTCATGTAATCCTCACAATAATTCTTACTCTTATCCCCACTTTACAGATGAGGAAGCAGATATAAAGAGGTTAAGTTCACAGGCAAAGTCACATAGCTAGTAACTGAGGAGCTGGGATTCAAACCCAGACACATTAGACCCCAGAGTCCTCTTCTCTGCCTAAACTCTAAACTCCCTTTCAAGGGGAGGAACTAAAATTCAAACCTGAATCTTATGATTCTGAAGCTATATTTTTGCTACTATGTCACAATGTAACAAAATTCACAAATGATACTATGCACTTAGATCTGTTTATACTAAATACACAGTTATGGCTGCATTAGCAGATGCTTAGAACATATTAAAGTGATGGCCACGATTTTTAAAAAAGATTTATTTATTTGAGAGAGAAAGAGAGAGAATTAGTGGAAGGGGCAGAGGGAGAGAAAATCTCAAGTCGACTCTGTGCTGAGCGTGGAGTCTGATGCTGGGCTGGATCTCACAACCCTGAGATCAAGGCCTGAGCCAAGATCAAGGCCTGAGCCGAAATCAAGAGTCTGACACCCAGGCAACTGCCTGACTGAGTCACCTGGGTCCTCCATAGCCACCATTTTCACAACTGAAGTCATCTGTCTGGTCCAAGACCCATCACAAGTGAGAGTTCTGATGCGATGTTGTTTATGCCTCTGTTCCACTCACGCTGGAGGCATGCTGGATAAAAATTAAGGCAGAATTCTGGGAGAAAAGCCCAATACACATGAGCCAAGGATATATACCAAAACTTTGACCTACTGGGGACACTGGCTTGCCAGAGGGAATCCAGTATCATAAGAGCAAGGCATGAGATATGAGGCAGCTTCTCAAACTCAGGCTGTATGCACTTGTCCCTGCCTCAGACAAATCTTGCTCCCATGAGGCATCCAGCTGCCTTTGTGGTTCTGGCTTTATTGGAAGCTCTGCACATATTCCTCTCAAAATGAGCATCTTTGTAACAAACCCCAAATGATTATCATTTCAAATGCTAATATGTGAGGTGAACAAAATAAAGGAGATGAAAAAAATCATCTGAATATATTTATTTGTGATGATACATGAAGTCTGGTGTTTCAGGGAAACCATTTTCTAAAAGGAAAGCTACCCATCATAATGTGAGTTGTCGGACAGCTAACTCAAAAGCAGAAGATGCATGGGATTTTTCTGCATATTAAATGCACAATCAAAGAGCCATCTGCCCCAGATGATAGTGATGGAAATTGACAGACAATTCCATTAAGTATAATCTTCAAATTGAGACTTTAAGGAACAGCATGCAAGAAGACGGTATGTTAAAGATTTATCATGCTTCTGAACTATTTTTGTACAATTATTCAAAACAGACTGAGAGTAAATTATTTCATAAAATGTACTTGAAATGAGTGTGTACATTTAGGCCTTTAAAGTGTATATATTTATTAAAGAGCTCTTAACATCCTGCTATTTTATTTGGCATGCAGTTTTTGTTTTTAAACATCAGTTAAGTATTTCTTTGTTTAGGGATATTTTTCAAGCATTTCAGTAGGAAATGGAAAACATAATACGGCCGCTAATTTAGTAAAGTTACATCTGGAGGAACATTGAACTCTGGGTGTGTGCTCTACCTCTTTTATAAACGGCAGTATATCAAATAGCGGAGGCGGTTGGTATATGTTAAATATGATGGGAAATAAGTAAGACAGGCACTAATATCTTTATATATTATTTACAATGCCCTAATCTCATGCTTTCAGGAACTCCTAGCCACACTCTTGTGCCATAATTCAAGCTAAACTTCATTCACGTTCACATCTGCTTCCCCAGTGATCTTTCTCATCCCTTTGTGTCTCCAGGCAGATTCTGACACTTCCCATTACCTCCTCCATTCCATTACTTTGATCTTGTAGGACTTGAGTGTAATGGAGCTTGTTTCTCCTTCCTCTGAAGAGCCAGCTCTGAAATATTTGGATTTGATATATACAATTATACTCTCGACTCTGGTCCACTGTGTGCCTTCTGAGAGCATGTCCCTTTTCACGGGGGGCAGGACCAGTGCCAGGGAAAGAGAAGGGCTATATGCTGTTTCTGCTCTCATGGCCAAGCAATACCTAAGAGTCTCTTGCCGCCTTCTCCATCCCCAGCTCCTGCATTCTTGAGGAGTGGAGCCACAGTTCTCATGAGTGGACCTTCTGGCAAATCTTTTGGAGGCTTACCACTAGCTATAAAATAAATTCTCTTAGAATCAAATATCAGATTAACTAAGAGAGAATGAAGAGGAAAAGTGAATTCGGGGTTGTTGTACCATCAGAAACAGACATGAAGAATGAGCTAGATTATTAATATTTTTTGTTTAATATTTGACAAACTACAGCTCTCCACTTGCCAAAACTGCTCCCCGGGTATAAATCTGGCCCAAATGGAACAAGAGGTTTCTTTTCCCTACTGCAAAATCTGATTTTTATCGTTCTCTTTGCAGTCCTAGAAATTGTCATACGCTCTAAATTTACTCTCTTCTCCATCCCAGTATACCAAAACTCAGCCTGTCCTTCACTTTGCCCTTGAGTTAAATACATTCCCAGTCATTGAAATAGTTTGGAGCATTTCCTACAGAGCTAGCAAGTCTCCTGCAGTTTTTTCCTCCTCTGTCTCATGGTGACTTCAGACACAGGGAAAGAACAGGGGCTTGTGACCAAATCAGAAAGTTAGAGCTGGGAGAAGCTTTGTAGAAATCAGCCAGGGAAACCAAAGCGCAGAGGGGAAGCAATCAAGCGAGGGTCACGTGGCCAGCATGACCTGGGGCAGACGTGCCAACATGGGTAGGGATGCATTAACTCTGGGATCTGGCTACCAGAGGTCCAAGCCTAGTTCTACCACTTGCTAGCTGAGTGTCCTCTTGGAGTCTCAGTTTCTCCACCCATAAATTGCGGATAGTAACTGATATATACCTGCTGTGAGAGTTTTGTGATATAATAGAGGAAGAATCCAATCAGTGTCAATGATTATTATTAAATATAGAGTGACTACCCATTTCATTAAAAAAAAAAAACCCTCTTTACCCAAATGTTGCTTCTACAGAACTCAATTTTTCTTTTTACCACCATGGGCTTTAGCATACTCACTTATGATTCAGCCTATAAAATTTGAGAATAAATGCTAGAGCAGCAATCTGTCATTCCTTTTGTCCCAGGTATTCCCAAAGACATTAAATTAATGTTCTCTCTTGCCCTTGGTGACTTGACAAGCATGAAAAAAAAAATACGGGATAAGATTAAGGAAGAAAGGGAAAGGGGAATGAACGTCATAGGAGGGGAGTGCACAGAATGGGGAGGGAAAGAAAAAGAGGGTTCCACAGGAGCAGGAAGAATTCCTTTCTGCTAAGAACTTAAGAAATCATCTAATCCAACGGTTCACTTTACATTTGGGGAAACTGAGGCACAGAGAGGGGATGGGTCTCCATGGGGCAGAGGTAGAATAAGAACCTAGGATCCAGTTTTCCAAATGCCCTTCCCCCTGCCTAGAATGCTTTTCATTCTGCACCACTCTCCCCATACCACCCTCTTGCCTTTTTAATGCCTATTAATTTTAAAATCTCAGCTGAAACATCCCTTCTTCTGGCAAGTGTTCTCTGACCTTCCCCCACCACTTGATCTAGTCCTTGCTATGCACTTTCATAGCACCTGCCAGCGTGTTTCTTCCCCATTTCCCCATTCTCTACCCACCACACAGGGCTGGTAATCTGCACTCCATAAACACACGAGTCAATTAGGGAGCAAGAAACAGAGCATGTGCTCCACATAGGATGCTTTTTACTACAACAAAGAAACATCTCCATATAATTCATTCATAAAGCAACAGACAGAAATAGTTCCCATTGATGCATCTTTCAATAGCAAGGTTAACATAGGATTCATTAAAGGAGACTGTTAATTGTGATGTTCCCTCCTGAGAGTCAATGTGGCTCTTTCTCTCTAACCAGTTCCTCCTTTCAAGGCAAGCAGTGCTAAAGAGAACAAGAACTAATAAGCAAATTCTGTCAGTTGTTCTAGTGCTTTATTTTTTTTCTAACACTTGCACTTACCACCCCAGACATACTCTATGTGGAATAAATTGATTAAAACATAAAACGAGGATTCACTTTCTGTTAGGCTCTGCTGTGTGTAGTTATTGGGATGTAAAAAGATCCAAGTGGCTTAACTAAATCCAAAAAAATCCATCTCCTACTGTCTTATCTTCAGCTGTAAAGTTTAAGCTCCTTGCTGAGAAGGGCAGAGGAAGAGAACTGACATTTATTGAGTACCTACTACATGCCAAGCACTAGGTGAGACAGCATTCATCATGATTATTCAGCATGAATGATTACTCAGCACTTACTTACGTACAGCACTGTCCTAAGAACTGGGGAGTCAAGGATGAAAAAACTAAAGTCCTGCCACCTCTCAGTTTCCAGTCCAGTGAGGGGAGACAGACAGTAAGCAAAGGAAAAGACCACATGATGTCAGATAGGAATTATTTCCATGTAGAGAAATAAAGCAGATTGAAGACATAGGAGTAATGGGAAATATTTTCAACTGAGTGGTCAGGAAAGGCTTTCTGAGGAGGAAGCCCTGAAAGAGTGACCTGAATCATGTGAGTGACAAGGCTCATGACTACTGAGACGAAGAAAATTCTCGTCGGAGGAAGCAGCCAGCACAATGGTCCTGAGGTGGGAATATGTCTGAGTAGCTGGAGAAAAAGGAAGGTGGACCAACGTATGGAGAGTCCAAGAAGCGAGACAATAAGGATCAGGAGATGTGGACCGAGGCCAAATCATGTTGCCACACTAAGGACTTTGAACTCTATCACAAACTTCACAACATTTTGGAGGGTTTTGAGTGAGGGCATGCCATGATCTGATTTACTTTTTATGTGGTTGCGTGTCATTTAATCCTCAAAATAACCTTAAGAAAGAAGTAGCATTAACCTCAGTTTATAGAGGTAGAATTGGGGGGTGGGGAAATTAAAAATCTTGCCCAAGTTGGTGTGGCTTGTAAATGGTAGATTTGCAATTCCAACTCAGGGTTCCCAAGCTAAGGCTTTTCACACCTTCCCATGCCACTTGTGTCCTGTGTGATTTTGAAACATGGTCACAGCACCCAGCATGCAGCCGCCACTTGGTAGGTATTCCCTAAATGAATGCAGGAGGCTCAAACTGCTAAATGCCTGGGACAGCTGGGTGTTGGGGTTATTGAAGAGGTAGATATGGAGAATAAAGGGATTTTTATTATCAAAAAAGAGAACAAAAAAAATTAAGATGTTTTGATCTGTGCTCTATTTCAGACCCTATTGGTCCATGGAAAACCGTGATTTTTTTTCAGTGCTTCAATGTTTACTTCATTTGATGTTTAAAATTCTGTCTTCTACACACAGTGCTGTGCATGCATACACACATCGACTTTGAAAAGGGTGATCTCTTGCTGTTCTGTCCAAGGGTTTATGGAAATGACATCCATTAAGATTTGAGTTTGCTCCTAATGGCTGTCCTGTCAAGATGAGTAAACCATGACTGGATGGTGTGCTCTTTCTCCTTTTTACATCCATATAACCCACCTTAAAGTGGCTCCTTTTCCATACTTTTGCCAGGGTAGCTGAAAGAGAAAAGACCATTTTCAGGTGAGTACACATTATGCACCCCACCTCTGACTCAAACCCACCCTGAACACCTGAAGGCTAGTTCCTCATAGTTGTTCATGCAATAAAGACTAATAAGGAAAGGGATACTTCGAGTTAGGAACTGTCCTTGGTGCTGGAGTACTAGTGCGCTAAGGCAGGCGGCCCTTGATCTCAGGAGCCTGTAGGCTTGTCTGGGACATAAAGCCAAATACATTCTCACACAAAAATTAAATGGAAATGTGGAAAGGCACTGAAGGAAACAAACCAGAAATTCTAAGACCTTTCAGCAGGGCCCTCACCTAATCTGGGGTGGAGGCACAGAGGGTTCTCTGATGAGTGACTCACAGAGGATGGGCAGGCATTAAGAATATGAAGAGGAGAAAGGAAGAACAGTCCAGGCTAGGAGCTTCCTTGGAGCTCTGAAAAGGGCAGAATCAAGGGATTCTGGAGGACATGAAGAGGGCTATTGTGACTGTGGCCCAGAGAGAACACAGGAGGACTTCAGGAAGGAAGCAGAGACTTTCAGGTTCTGATCTCCTCATTGCTTTTGCCCCTAGTACCCACCATACTGATTGTTGACAAAGCCTCCAGGTGAGACAGCACAATAAACAAGCAAAACAGGCTCAGGGGAAATCCTAAAAGCTCCTGGGGTGTCTAGACATAGTGGTTCTCCAAACCTGTAAGGAGACAGGGGGTGGAGAGGAATTTGCAAAGAAAGCCATTAACATCACTTCTCCAGGGAGAGGAGCTCCAGGTGAGGCTCTCTGGGAACCTGGCCATAGTGAATAGTCATTTACTTCCTGGGGCTCCTGTATGAAATGAGAAGCAGTCATTAGCACAGCAAGCCACCCTCATCCTTCCTTCTCCATAATAACACTGTCACCACAGGACAGAAAACTACCCTGACGTCTCTATATCTCTAATTTGCACTTTGGAGACAGACTGCGTAAGGCAAACAGACCACGAGTGAAAACCTCCTGGCTAGACTTCCAAGCCAAGGACTAATAAATAACCATGAAATATACAATCTGACTGCAGCGTTGCTCTGTAGCTGGTGGCTTCTGCCCTAGGGAGGACCATGAATTGCAGGGCCTGACAGAAGGGTCAGAAAAGTGGTGTCTGCCTAGTGGGTTGAGGACCTGCAAATTAACCCCATGGTGGTCCTTTCAGAGCAAGTTGGCCTGCTTAGGCAAAGACTAACCTCAACTAGAGGAGAAGGCCTAGAGGCAAGGCCTCCTGGGCATGAAAGGATCAACTCCAGCCCACAAAGTGCAAGGATGAGACATCCTGCCTGAATGAAGGAGCTCTATGAATCACAGAATGGAAGATTTTTAGCAGTGATTGAAAATGCTCATTAGGGGAGAGCCTGTATAGCATTAAGTGAGCCCAATTGAAAGGTGCAAAATTTTCATAGTCTGTATTTTTCTTTCTCAGTCAAAAACACTCTCAATTTGCCAAAGCACTTTTGTAATCATTTGTAAATTGGTCTGCCAGGGTCTCCATGAGAATGTTAAATGACAAGAAAAGAATCAATATCTCATCGCTGACTCGGGGGTAGGCATCCATGTGAAAAACAAGATTCAAAGCACCATAGAACGATGCAAAGATGTCAGTCTCCTGGGATGAAAAATAATTAAGCAAAAGGTGCCAAATGCCAAGCTAGAGAGAATGATCTAAATAACGAATGCAAGTAAATCCGACATAAGGTATCTATAAATGTTGAAGCTTTTTTTTTAATTTGATTTTGTCAGGGACTACTGAGAAGAATTACCTCAAATAAGATTATCAAAAATAAATTGACTCGCACAGAAGCAATGGCTGCAAAAAATTGTCATGCGAATTATAGAGAAAATAAATGAACAACTTTGGAAATAGGGAATTTACAGAGAAATTAGTACAAAATCTGCATCCTGGAAGAGGCACTGCTTTTGGGGTGGAGGACTGCTATTTGGGAGTCAATATTGTTAGTGTTTGTCAGGTGTTCACTATATACAGGTACCGTTCTGAGGGTTTTTTTTTTGAACGTTCAACAAGCCCTGAAGCATACAGGTTATTATCCCTGTTTTGTAGTGAGGAAACTGTGGCACAGACAAGTCAACTATCTTATCCAAAGTCACACAGCAAATCAGAGCTGGGATTCCAAGTCTCAGTCCCAGAGCTGTTGCTATTTGAATCTACTTTTCATAATTTCCTATCCATTTGGCTCAGAAAAAGGGAATATTGGAGGGACTAGCTGAAATTCCTACAAGAACAAGAAAGGAATAGTTAGATAGTTTTAACCAAGCAAACTGTTTTCTTGGGGAAAAAATGAAATGCCAATGGGAAGAGAAAAGACCGGCATTGTTTTGGGCATGGCCATCACCAAGGTTATTATCTTTCTCCTCAATGACATTGCAGAGGCTTCAAGCTTCTGGCTGCAACTTAAAAGAGAATCCTGGGTTTTTCTCTAAACACAGTTATATTTGGCAAAATAAATATAAATTGGAAAGCAAGATATAGAAGTATTACTTATACACGTTTTCCCCAAGCTCCTATAGGAAAAGGAAATTCAACAAAGTAATAATTTGAAATACTTTTAAATAATTGCACAACAACAAGGCAAAAAGCAAAAACATCCTCTTCTTTTTCGAGATACTCTGACTCCTTTTGCATTCCTACTTCTTGGAATAACAAACCATTGTCTCTTTTTATTTCTTTTCTATTTTAGAAAAGCTGCACAAATGCCTTTCAAGTTCATGTCATCCTCTTCTCAGCAAATTATCAGTGTGTCCTGAAATATTTCCTTAAACATTGCAAAGGCTAGTAATGAGATCCTTCAAGAATAAACAGAACTTTTTTTCTTTCTTTTTCTCTTGTGGTTTTATACCACCAATGTCTTCTCTTTCCTCCAAATAAATATATGACTAAAATTCTCTTCCCAAATAACACATGACCATTTTCATGTTTTACTTTAGGGGGAAGTTCTGGAGTGATTGTTGACACAGTCCAGGCCAACAGCTTCCACCAGTGGATACCAATGATCCCATTTTCTATGTACTTAGTAGCCACATTCCTTTTTTTTTTTTAATGGCTCTTTTATTATGCAGACTGCTTGGCAGTGAAGGAGGGCGTTAAGTCAATCAATTGTGTTTGGATGCAGTGGGTCTTGTATTCTGTGAGCCAGCAGAGGATTGCAAGCTTGGCTGAGAAAAAAGGGTCTCAGAAAGGGGGAAAGAGGATTAGGTGGTTTTCTGGGGAAGGTACTGAAAGAGAGCCCACTGCCCAAGTGGCTCAGATGTGAATTGAATGGTGACAGGGAGAAGCCAGGCCTGCCAGAATGAGCCACCCTGGCTCAGTGGGGTTTTGCTTCCAGCCAGCAGCTCAGTGCTTCCTTCATGATATCATGGTACACTCTCTCCTCTGGGTCTTTCTTTCTCTTTCTCTTCTGTTTCCTCAGCCATTCAGAAAACCTTTCCCTTCACTCCCTCCTCCCTTTTCTCTCCCCTCCCTACCTCAATCTCTGTCTTCTCTCCCACCTTTCTTTTGTTACTAATGTTTTATAGGATACACTCCCTGTGGTTGGCATTTTCCCCCCAGGGAATTGATGTGCAATCTTTTGTTCTTCCAAGCTGTTTTTGTTTCCAAGAGACAAAATACCTACTTGTGTCATGTTCTCTTGTGTGTGACTAATGATAACAGAACAGTTATGAGCTATATATTTGTATTCTTAGAAAGCTTATATTAGTGCCATTTTTAATATAACAATTATATTAGCATAATTTGTTTGCTTCTAAAACAAAACATTTGAAAGCAAGTTAAATGGTTTAAATTATAGATGTCCATTGACTATAAAGCGTTAGAAAATAAAGACTAGTAACTGTCAATCCAAACTGTGGCACTGTTTCTGTTACCTACATGTTTATAAGATGACTTCCTCTGCCTTCTAAGAACAAAAGAATATCTGGGTGGGAAGAAATAGCAAATGCCATCAAGGCCAATCATGTACACCTGTTCTCATTTCTGATATTTACTTTCTGTGTTTGTTCTCTCTTTTGACATTTTTGATATAACAATTAATATTAGTCATAAGATAAAAGGCTTTTAAAACTAAAGATCTTGCCATAATTGAACTTTTAATAAACATTACTGAGTGAATGAATGAATGGATGGATGAATGATGTTTGGGTAGATGAATGGTGGGTAGACAGAGGATGTATGTTGAGTAGATGGCTGGCTGTCTGGATAGTAGATAGACAGATGAAGATGGATAGGTGGATGGATGGATGGATGGATGGATGGATGGATGGATGGATGGTGGATGTAAGTTCACTCTTCTCATCGATTAAATCAGATCATGTGAAGAATCTTACCATTAGGTTTGTTCATTGTCAGTCAAATGAGTCCCTGCTTTGTCTTCATGCAAGACATGAAGGTGGGTGGATGTTTTGAGACAATATGTAGGAGATGTGGTATCAGCCCTCCAAAAAAAGTTGCAATCTAATTCAGAAATAAGACAATATATAAATTACAATACACTTTTAATTAAATGCAAAATTATGTAGTACAAACTGTCCAGAGAAAACTCAGGTGGAAAAAGCAAATGAATTTCAAGTAGAGAATGGAGTATTCAAGGAAAGCCTTACAGAAGAGACCTAATCTGAGCAAGAGTTTAAAGGACAGATTAGGTTTGGACAAGTGGAGAAGAAGGGCAACTTCTAGGAAGTAACAAATGAAATTTGGTGGCACCAAGTAATTTCTCTTTTACTGATAGTTTTCCTCTGTTCAAGGGCTTTCAGTAGGAGGCATGATAACCTTGTCTTTTAATTATACACTCAGTCCCTAGCATAGTATCTCGCACAAATTAGGATCTCAATTGATATGCAGTGAATGAATGATGAATGAGATGAATGAAGAGCTATACCTAAAGTCCCTATCCAGGCTATCATCCCTCCTTGGGATTCTTGGCATAAAATGAAGTTCAGCTACACCTTGGCTAGTATGGATTATATTTGGTTAGACTCTTCCTGCATAAGAGAGTCCTGATAGCAAGTTTACAATTTGGATTGACAATAGGTTGATTAAATAAAATTTGTTCTTTAACAATAATGGAAACAAATATTTTTTTACATTTTTCCAAAAGGAACCCTTTCATATTTGAAATAAATAGAGAAAGGCCAAAGGGAAAAATAAAGCCATGCTTTGACAGATCTTAATTAAATAACCTAACTCCCGGCTTTTTAGAAAAATCAAATCTAGTAATATTTTTCCCACAGAATGTTCTTCAAGAGGATAATAACAAATCACTCCACTGGCTTTAGCCTTGCAACCAGCAACGTACAGTAATTTAATTAGCTGATTTGCCATATCAGCACTTTAGAGACTGCAACTGACTACTCAGAACTAGACAGAAAACTTGACTGGGAAGTGGTAGTTGCCTTTAAAGGTCCTGGGCAGGAAGTAATGTGGGGAGTTTGTTAAAGACTTTAAGTGTTCTTAAGTGTAGAGCCCTTGATTCCCTAAAGTCCATCTGTTTTTGATGTCCCTTTGGGAACCTTTAGCTCCAAGGCTAGAGAGAAAATAATGGAGAAAAAGGAAGGAATCTTATAGCCTCCAAGAAGATCCTGACGGCCTCAGGGCCTTTGCATTGACCATTCCTTCTGTTTAGAAGGTTCTGCCCATAGCAGCCCAGCCTTCCCTCACTTCTTCACTTCCCTCTGGCCACTATCCAAATGTCACCCCAACAGAAAGACTTTCCCAGGTCTTCCTATCTATTTTGACATTCCCTCTCCTTCCTTTTCCCTCCTGATCACCTTTATTCTCCATACCCCTAGACTGCCTCATTTTTTCCCATAGTACTTATTCACATGATATAAATATTTGTTTGCTTGTTGTGAGTTACCTCACATGAGGATAGATGGGATAAAAACCTTATCACTTGACAGTCATAATCAATACTTAACCTTCACTCGAGGCTAGAAGGGGCCTGCCACACAGAAGGCACTAATGACTGTTTAAGGGCTAAGGGAATGAATTTATTGCATTTTTGCCTTGCATATTTAATCCCTTTAAAGAGCTAAGGTAAAAGGAAAGCTCTCATAGGACTTGTAGTTAGCATTTCTTGAATACCTACTATATGTGAGGCCCTGGGCTAGTCACCTTATATTCATTAGCCCATCCAATCTTCACAACTTTATGAAGTAGATTCTATTATGCCCCTTTCATAGGGAAGCAAACTAAGGTAGTCACTGCCTGCCACACAGAAGAATTATATTTAGGATCATCCCCTTAATAACCCATGTGTATTGAAAATAAAGAAACTACTTGAACGAGTGATAATAAGCTGACATATAAAGTATTCACTATATGTTGGGTACTTTCCTGAGCCTACTATATTATGTTGCACATCATTAATTCATTTAATCCTCCCACAGCCTTATGAAGTAGCTTCTGATATGATCTCCATCTTCCAAATCAGGAAAATGAGCCAGAGAGAAGGAATTGTTCAAGGTCACACATTCAAGCTAAATGTCAGAGTCTGGCTCCAGCATCATGTGGAAATGCCATTAAAATGACAACAAAAAAATGGAACCCCAAAGAAGAGAGGTGCTCAGGACTGGAATCTGAGTCAGCTCCACAGATCCACAAGGACTCAGCAGGTGCTATCAGAGGGGTGTTACAAAGGACCCAGAGACTAGAGCATTACTTTTCCCTGAATAAGCTTATGCAATATTTACAGAAACTGTTCATTGAAAAGACCATTAGAGATGGAATCTCTTACCAAAAGGGATTTTTATACCTAATAATCACTAGATAAGTGAAAAAATTCATGCTCCATGAAGCTAAAAATTCTTTCCCAAGGGGAATGGAAAAAGCAGTCCCCAAAATAAAAAACAGAGATGTAGGATAATCATTATGCTAAATAACGTACATGACCAAAAAAAAAAAAAAATGCCCAGTCCCTTGCATTTAGCTAAAGACTTTTTTTTTAATGAGGTTTTTTTTACTTGCATCTAAGAGATTTCTTTTTCCGCTTGAACTGCCACAAAAAGAGTGAGTCAAAAAGAAAAGTTAGTGGGAATGGAATTCAATAATATTTAGGAAGAAGAGAAATTAAATATTATTTGATGTCTCAATTCCTGGTTGGCGACACATAAGTTCCTGGCAGGGAGCTTACTTAGCTAAGCTTCAGGAGGCATGTTCAATGGATTGTGATTCCACACACACATATACACACACATACATACAGGAAGCGGATGGGGAGGTAGAAGGGAAAGAAAGAAAAAGTCTGAATTCTCTAGTAGCACCCAGCATGCAACTCAGAAACTGTAGTTCAGATTTTGTGTCTGTATTCTTGTCACTTTTCTTCAGCCAACTAGAATCTTAATAACTTAAATATTAATAGTTATCTGTTGAGCACTTTCAATGAGCCCAGAACCATAGTATACTAAGTGCTTTCTGATTATGATATCATTTAAATTCTCACAATCCCATGAAAGAGATGAAGAAATCAGGACCCAGAAGGGTGACCAAGACTAACCCCACCTTACAGCTGGTAACAGGTGCAGCTGAGATGTGCACTGTGGCAGATCCCACTCAAGATTCTGAGTTGTCAACCATGCCACAGTAGGGGTCAAGAACCCTTTTGGGGTAGCTTTAGTTCACTTCAAATCCCACTCCCAAACCTCACAGAATGAGGCCAGGTGAGAAATGTCTTCTCAAAATGAAGAGGTAGGCTCTTGTACCAGAATAGGCAATGCTGGGAGAAGTGACAAACCCATTCCAGTAGCTGTTATTTACACCTGTCATGTATTTGTTGAGTAGGTGACCGGCCCTGAAATGATTGAAGAATAGTCAAGGGACACCATCCAGATGTTATGCCTCCTGATAGTCCTAAGCAAGGGAGATCCATCTCAAGGCATGACAACCCTAAAGACAAGCCCCATGCTGCTCAATGATGCCCAAGGCCAGTTCTGCACTGGGAAAAATTGTTTGTCACCTGACTTTTTGAGAATCACCAGAGATGTGATCTCAGAGGACACTGGAATAGGAAACATCAGGCAGGTCAGGGTCAGCTATAGAGTCCTCCTTTCATTTCCCTTTTGGAAAATTCAAGCATATTGTCTCAGGTTAGGATCCCCCAGAAACAAGTCCTGAGATGATTATTTAGTACATGTCACTTATTTGGGAAGTGATCTCAAGAAAACCAGGAGGAAAAGGATGGGAAGGGAGCCAATGCAGAGCATTTACCAGCAGGTCCCATTGGGGTTCAATCCTGCTGAGGACCTTAGGGATCACTTAGATTGTGCCTCAGATTCAGGGCATTTATCTGCCAACTCCTGTCCATCATTTTTTGAGAGCTGCTCCCAAGGGCAGCTCAGTGACATTTCTGGCCTACCCTGTGGGTATGCTGTGAATGCTCAGGTGGCCAAAGAAAGCCAAGGGAAAGAAGGACAGGTCAGATCAGTCCAAATCTGTCTGGCCGGGGTGTGTGGGGATGGAACAGGCCCCAAGGAAGTGGGTCAGGGGTCAACAATTCCTGCCACATGTACAGAATACTAGTTCTGTGGGAAAGGCAACAGCCTGCATGTCAACAAGAACCTGTAGCAGCTACTTGGCTCTAACCAATTGTTGGCCATCCGAGAATGTGGACCCAGTGTTCAAGGAAATCACAAATCTAAGTTTTATTTGAAATCTCTTGGTTTTCAAATGTGTTGGTAATTAATTCAGAAATTTAAAAACACTATGCAGGCTAAACAAAGCTCATCTGCTGGTCCCAGTTTATAGCTTCGGATACAATAGGTACCTGTCACCTCACAAGGCCTCTCTCACATCCCAGGGAGAAGCCCAGCTTGCAAGAGGTTCCTGCACAGAGCACGTCTCAGAGTTGTCTGATCTGTTGATACAAAGGTCTGCCAGCTTCGGTTGTCTTTTCCCCCAAGCCAACCAACTGTTTTGTGACTCTACCACTTCCTGCAGATGAGCCCTCATCAGGGGTATCAGTCTTAGATCAGGAGCTTCTGAAGGAATGAAGTTTTCCTATTCATTTTTCTTTTTTTTTTTTTTAAAGATTTTATTTATTCATTTGAGACACAGAGATACAGAGAGAGAGAGCATGAGCAGGAAGAGAGGCAGAGGGAGAGGGAGAAGCAGGCTCCCCGCTGAGCCAGGAGCCCGATGTGGGGCTCGATCCCAGGACCCCGGGATCATGACCCAAGCTGAAGGCAGACGCTTAACCTTCTGAGCCACCCAGGTGCTCCTATTCATTTTTCACCCATCACACAAAGATGGGAATTCTCAAGGGCAGGGGCACCATCAGTTGGTACCTCTTCTAGCTTGTATGCCAGGAAATCTGCTTTCATACCCTTTCAACACCATTCTAAAAAGAAGGGTCCAACAGTCACTACAGACAGTGGTAATAAAAATTATTTTCCAGACACCCGCACACCATTATGCACCTCTTTAAACTTCCAGAGAGGCCATGGTCAGGGAATGAGGGTCAGATTCATTTACTCATTCAACAGATAATTACTAGTGCCCACTGTGTTGTATTGCTGTTGTAGGTACAAGGCTGAATAAGATGGACAAGCTCTCTTCTCTCCTGACACTTACATCCTATTCAGGGAAACACACACCCACATTGAAGAAGTTGAGAAAGCACCCCATTCACTATCTATGGGACCTCCTTGACCAGAGGAGGGTAATACCACCTGACCTGCCCACCCTACATATCTGTGTCCAGGTCAGGTGAAGCCAAGGGTGTGGAAGGAGTTGGGAATCTGAGGACAGTGAAAGCATGTTCATCACTCACCTGGTCCATCCCCGTAGCTTCTCCCAGGTGGAGAAGAGCTATACCTTCCAGTACATAGGAGGAAGTGGTTAGGTAACATCTCTAGTGTTTACCTAGAAGTTATACCTGGGTTGGACAACTGCTGTATCAATGTTTAGAATTCACAAGAAAATAGACCCCCATCCATAAAGATTCACTGTTTCACAGCAAATTAAGGTATTTTACCCTAAAAATTAGTTTTGGGGAATCTACACCAAAGCCTGTAGCTTTGTGTTTGAATGTTTCTTATAAAAGTGGGTTTAGTGAATATTAATGGTATTCAAAGATGGGAAAGTCTGGAAGTATCATCTTGGCCACTCTCCAATTTTATAGCTTGGAAAACTGCAGTCTGGAGAGAGGACCTGACTCATCAGAGGCTGCCCAGCTGGTGAGAGCAGAGCAGAACAGGACCAGGACTTAAGAAATCCACAAGATGTGGATTTCTCCACAAGAAATCACAAAAATGGCCTTCCCTGTGAATCTCTCTGACTCATTCAGTACATTCCTACTGAGCACCTTTCAATCCAGGGTCCCTGGGTAAGCACTCAGGACAAGAGTGTTCTTAAAATAAGTTTACCAGGTGTTTTTGTGGGAATTCTGATTCAGGAGCTCCAAAGTGGGCACCTGTATTTATAACAAGTGCCCCTGAGTTATTCTGGGAACCAGCCAAGCTGCAATACCAGCCTGACTGGCTTGGGGCATTGTTCTCATCCAAGCTGAGCATGACCATCTTAGAGCACACATCCCTGGGATCCCCTCCAGTGACGCTTCATAATCATTTAATTTTATTTCAAAAGCTTTCCTGGGTAAGCCTGATGCACACCATGTGCCTGGGAACTCCTGACAATATAGGTAAGACCACTGTTACAGAGACCACACACCTGTATTCAAATCCCAGCTCCCTAGTTACAGACTGTGTCACCTGGGGTAAAGGCACTTCTCTGCTGCAAACCACAAGAAGAATGGCAATGGAACCTATCTCTGAGGGCTCTTGTGAAAATTAAATTAAATGGTTCATGTTGAGCACAGTGTCCAGCACATGGGCACACAATGAATGTTAGCTATTGTTTTTATTTTTTGTAGTCTGGCAAAACTACACTTACCCGATAGCCTAAACCTCCATGTGAAGCTACAGTTCCATGGTGTAATGAAGATAAGCAATGTTGGAAGAGAGCATGTAACCAGACATTTTGTACTAAGAAAACAAATGCTAAGAGCTCTATACATACGGACTTTCAATATTGAACGAAGAGAATGTATTCCCCATTGTGAAAACTGCCCCTCCCTTCTCCACATCTAACCAACAGCCTTCCTGCGTCCCCTCAACTTAGGGACATTACCTAACTTGGCCTTGGTAAGGACAGCCTTCCTATGTGTCCCCCCAACTTAGGGATGTTACCTAGCACAAGCATTTCAGTAAAGGAAGCATTTGGAGTTACCTTTACACACATTATGGACTTCTCAGAAAATCCTCGAATCTTTCAAGGTTACCCAAGAACACTGTTGAACTGATGGAGATGCTCTGAATCAGGCCACTTTTTTAGCAACTTCCCTGATTAGGGGTTACTGAAAACCATCCATTTTGGTGTTCTGCAAAGAGATTATCCCATTCCAGGGAATAAGACTATTTCAAAGGAGCTAAGAAAATAAACAGACTTTTCCTGTATTAAAGCGTCTGCCTTCTTTGAACTTCTCATTTTTAGAATATCTCCACTGATAAGGACAAATGCAATTTTCACCATCAGTGGATCTGAACAGACAATTACATTAAGGCAAATAAGACAGGGTGAGGGCAATGATGTAAATCACACTGTGTGCATCTAATGTGCAAACAAACCCTCAGATAAAAATGAACCCTCAAAAAGCAGTCAACAATTATTACTCTTTTTTTTTTCATCTAATCAGGATGCAATTTGCATAAACATTTCTCTACCTACAACCTCCACAAAATCATTTGCTGGCATTGGAGTTCTGGGGAGAAGGTAGAATTCAGCCAATTTGCAAAAGATTTTTCCTTAGGAAACCATTCAACCTCCTGGGGAAGGGCTTACAGGCGGCTAATAAAAAGAATGTCCTCACTATTACAGCATTTCAGGCCCACAAGGTTCTCTCACATCCAGTTGCCATTCCGTCCTCCCCACAATCCAGTGAGTTTGACAACAGAGAGCCTCTCTTATCTTTATAATGGAGATAACTGGTCTCACAGTAAGTGGCAGGACCAGAACTGGAGTCTTACTTTCCACTGGACCAGGCTAGGGTTGTCTCTAAAGTCTTTGCCCAGGTGATGAGTATTAGCCCATCCAGTAGATTCTCCCAGGCCTGATGCTGCTCTGACTCCTCAGCACAGAATTGAACAATGCTATAGAGCAAAGCAAGGAACTTGGAAAGGGGCAGCAAAAACTGCACTCAGCATAGCTGAGATTTACATTTTTTGCAAGGGGTGTTTGAGCCAGCCAAGCGGGGGAAGCAAAAGGTCAAGCTCATAGAATAAACTCGTGTTGAGCTTTTGTGTTGCTGGAAAAAAGGGAAAGAAATGATATTCAGGAAAAGAGTGTCAGGGAAACCACGGGGAGGGTTAGATGGAGCAAGGCATGAATGCACAGGCAGAGAAAGGCAACAGCCTGCTCTTTAAAACCTCCCCAGTGCTTGGCATCAGAGAACAGAGACCCAGGCTGATATGCTTCTGAAAGGAAGCTGGAAGCTCATGGGGTATTATTTGTGGGCCTCAAAGTCATGGCAGTCCATGTTTGATGAAGATCTGAGTTCTAGCCAATGCTGGTGTGCCAAAAAAAGTGTAGGCTCTCCACAGCCCACCCTACTACTTGGCCTTTGACATGCTTCTGCATCCCCCTGGCTGCTGACAGGGCTGGTGGAGGACACTTTTGCTGCTTCTCTGTGGAAGAGGCAAGCACAGGGCAAGCATGGGACAGAGAGAGGAAGGGATTGGGGAAGAGGACTCCAGTCTCTGGCGAGATTTGGCTTCCCCAGAAAAACAAGGGAGAATCCATGAAAGGGTTCAGCCAGAGCAACCTTGCTCTGCTGCTTTATGTATCATCTCCAGCTAAGAAAATGAAGGGTCCAAGGATGACAAAATGGTATCTATCATTGCTGGGGGGAAACAACAGCTTGCAAAACACTGCCTATGTACTTACTAAGGCCCTTTCCAGATCTGAGGTTCTAAGATTCTCCCCTCTCCAGCAAAAAAAGGATCTGCTTCATTCTTTAACCCAATATTTTCCTGAGGTGGGAATTAATGTATTACCAGGCATTTTATATGGTACTTAGAAAGCATTGAGCGCTGTGAATTGTGCAAGACTGTTGAATCACAGATCTATACCTCTGAAACAAATAATACAATATATGTTTAAAAAAAAAAAGAAAGAAGAAGATAGCAGGAGGAAGAATGAAGAGGGGGAAATTGGAGGGGGAGACGAACGATGAGAGACGATGGACTCTGAAAAACAAACTGAGGGTTCTAGAGGGGAGGGGGTGGGAGGATGGGTTAGCCAGGTGATGGGTATTAAAGAGGGCACATTCTGCCTGGAGCACTGGGTGTTATACACAAACAATGAATCATAGAACACTACATCAAAAACTAATGATGTGATATATGGTGATTAACATAACAATAAAAAGTTTTTAAAAAGAAAGCATTGTTTAACAATTATGCATTTATTTTAAAAAGGTATCTCATGTTTATAGCAACTGACACTGGGTTTGCATTTATGTTAATGACACCAAATGTCTTTTTAAAGTCAATTTATTTACACTTTTAAAAAGTAAGTCACTTTCATTATTCAGTAATTGTCAAGTAATAGCATGTGTTGGCCATGGAGATGGCAAAAACCATGCAGTCTGATTCCCAGCAGTTGGGGAGTTGCTGTGCTGATCCTGTCGGTGGAGTCAGCTCAGCACTGGCATGGAAGCTAGTGGAGTGCCCAGCAAGCCACACAGACCCACTGAGAGTCCTAGACCAAGTCACTGTGAAGCAGTGACCACTGTGTGAGAATTCACAACTGGCCATTGCATGCCTCCCATCCCAGGGGCAAGGACAAGCTAAATACACAAGTCACAAGATAAGATAGCAAAGTCAAAGATCCTGCCCACAAAGGGTGGAGTAGGGGAGGCACAGTAAGTGAAAAGAATGGATACCAACTTTTTGTGAGCTTGTGTCCAACGCAAACTCTACCCTCTAGCCAGGCTGGTCTAGCACTGTCCCATAACCGTGCTATTAACTTTCATCCCCATACCTTTATGTTTTCCTGCCAGAAATGACCTCTGTTTTCCTCTCTATCTTTTGGACCTCATGTTCTGCCTTCTCCCTGAAGCCTTCCTTGATCATTCCAATATTACAAATATTCTGGTGCCTCCCTTTGCCATTTTCCATGCACTTACCCCTATTGCTTCAACCCAACCTGCTTTCCCCCCAGCAGGAAATGCACACCACTGATGATGTGTGGGATGATTTAAGGGTAAACTGACTCAACCTTAAAATAAACTGAGGGCTCTAGAGGGGAGGGGGGTGGGGGGATGGGTTAGCCTGGTGATAGGTATTAAAGAGGGCACATATTGAATGGAGACTGGGTGTTATAGGCAAACAATGAATCATGGAACACTACATCAAAAACTAAAGGTGTAACGTATGTTGATTAATGTAACATAATAAAATTAAATAAAAAATAACATTAAATCACAGAGTGAGAAAGTCACTTCTTTTTTGCTTCTATGTCAATGCTTCTGATTAAGTCAAGAAGAAAGTCTCAGTTTGGTACTAATATGTCTTTTTTTTATTATTATTACGTTCAGTCAGCCAATATACAGTACTATATGTCTTTAACAACACTTGCTAATCTCCCTTCTTAACAGAGAGAGAGTTCTGGATGAGAACCTTCATCATGCATTAATATCCATTTAGAATTTAATGATATTATTTTGTTTTTATTGTACCTGTTTTTAATTAAAGCAAAGTTATTCTGCTTTTTCACTTGGCATCATGATTTTTAAATCAATATATTTAAACAAAAGTCTAATCAATTTACAGAAAATATTATGTGCATATAACAATGCATTTATACATAAGGTGCCATGTGGACATAGCAAATATTGGGAAGGTGGTATAACAAGGACTGAAATTTGGAAAAACACTCTCAGACTTTCTTGTGAGCATGGTTAATCTGTTCATCTTCACATGGCAGAGGTCAACCAGGATGAGCAGGAGTTAGAACATGGCACTAGCTTGTCCTGGCTTCCTGATCGACTCCTTCATCATCTAGACTCTCTTTCCAATTCCAACACCTCACTCATTCTTCTTTTAGGAATAGTTAGCGTGCAGGTGACAGAAACAACCAACAACAGCAACAAAAGACAAGTAAACAGAGAGACAAAACAAATATATTGGAAGGAGAATGGGGACCCACAGAAACAAGAGGTAACTTCCAATTAAGGCAGCCCCTGAAGACCAAAAAGAGGAAGCACAAGAGTTTCTGGCAGGATGAAGCCATCATTGCCATGAAAGAATCTTAATGGACCACCCATCTGTGTGTCCCTCTCTCAAGATTCATAGGCTTGTGGGGGGTTTAATTGGCTGAGCCTAAGTCACAAGCCAGTGTGCTGGCTGCCCGAGGGAGGGAAGAGGAAAAGCACTATTCTCAGCTTCCCCAGCCAGAGGCAGGGCACTGTCTCCTCCAAGACCATACTCAATGGGGACTTCCTCCAGCACAGAAGGGATGGGTAGAAGCTGAACACCCCTAAACATGGCAAATGTTCATAAACACACACACACACCCTTGCCTCTGCTCTGCATCTCATCCCTGTCCCACTTCCTAAAGTTCTTCCCTCTCTTAACCACCCTCTCACTCCCTTAGCTGTATTTAATCTCTCCCTCTGCTGGCCCTTTTCCTTTAGCCTATGAATATGTTTCAAACTCTCCTATCATTAAAAACCTCCTTTACCCATTCCCTGCTTATAATCTATTATCACCTAATCTTTCCCTACCAAGAGTATAAAAACCATTCACTCACTACCTACACTTCCTCTCCCCACTTACTGCTCATCCCACTGCAGTCTGACTTCTGCCTCTTCCATCCTGGCACTTCCCTGAAAACTACTTTCCAAAGTTATGAACTTCAAGTTATTCAGTCTAAAGAGCACTTTCCAGTCTTGATGTCTCCCAGGTATTGATCACTCTCTGTTTTCCTGAAACACTCTTCCACGTTGGCTCCGGAGCACCTTCATCCAGTTCTTCATGGAGTAACTGTTCATGAGTCATCACTACACACCAGAGCAGACCCTGAGGTCAGAACTGGGGACTCAGGAATAAGCAGGATACCCAGAGTCTTGCTCTGAAGGTACTAAGAACTTAGTGGGAAGACCGGTAAACAGGCCAATGTCATAACTTTTGACATTGATGTGGCAGATTGGATTATTGTCTCTAATGCTTCACTCCCTTCCCATGATGGAATTGTATGTATTCCCATGCCCTCTGCCTTGTGAATATGTGCTGTGGGTATCCCCTGCCCCTCTGACTTTGGGCTTGGCCATGTGGCTTGGTTTGGCCAATGGAATGTGAGCAGACATGAGGAGGTAGAGGCTTTAAATGTGCTCACACTCCTTGGCTTGGCTTCTTGCACTTTGGCTGCCTGCAATGGTAAAGAGCATGTCCTAGAAAGAAGACATGAGGAATAGACCTTGCCAACTACAGCCTGTTGCAAAACTGCCCCAGGTAACACCTCTACCCATGAGCAAGGAAATTCAATATTATTGTGAGCTACTGAGATTTGGCAGTTTGTTACACAACCTTGTAGCAGAAATCTGGCTCTCTGTGTGAAATCACTGACCCAGAGGGAGCACAGAGGGTGGGACTCAACCTTACTGTGGTTGATCAGGGAAGGTAGTGTTGATAACTAAGATGAACAGGTAAGAGCTGGTCAAGGGAAAGTGGAATGGGAATGGGGGCAAGGGATTCCTGGTGGAGGCAGCAAATGCGCTGAGAGGAGGGAATGAAACAGGCTTGAAACATACCCATTGTTTGCTTTAGCTAGAGCATGGACTGCAGGACCTTTTCATCCATTTCTCTGAGCAATCTCAGCTAGTCCTGTGACTTCCTTTATCATTTTTGTGCTGACTTCTCCTAACATACATCTCCAACTCAGACTTCTCTCAAGCTTCAGGATCCCTTCTCCAACTGCCATTTTAATGTGGCTTTCATAGACAACATGTCCTAACCTTTCTTTCTCAGTTCCCTTAAACCTGCTCTATTGTGCTTCTGATCTTACCAGTAATTACCCCTGCCAGGGGCCCAGGCCAGAAGGCTTAACCTCATCTCAGTTGCTTAACCTCTCATCCAAACCACATCCAATAGATGATGAGGTTCTGTTAAGCATACATCTTTATCTCCCAAATTTGCTCCTGACTTTCCACACCTCTTTCCACTGCAAATTGTCATAGCATTGGTGGGCATTTTTACCTTATTTCTTTTTTTTTAAATTTTTTATTGTTATGTTAATCACCATACATTACATCATTAGTCTTAGATGTAGTGTTCCATGATTCATTGTTTGTGCATAACACCCAGTGCTCCATGCAGAACGTGCCCTCTTTAATACCCATCACCAGGCTAACCCATCCTCCCACCCTGTTTTTACCTTATTTCTGATTGTTAGAGGTTTCTGATGGCTACGCTTTATCAAGTTGAATAATTTTCCTTCTATTCCTAGCTTACTATGAGTTTTTTTTTTTAAGACACGGGTGTTGATTTTATAAATTTTTTTTTCCTGAATTGATTGCAACGATCACATAGAGTTTATTCTTTAATCAGTTACTGAAGTAGATGTCCTGAGGCATTTATCAACCATACTTGGTCATGATGTTGTGTTCCTTTCACTCAATGCTTAATTTCATGGAGGAGTGGGTTCTATTACCATTTCCACATTGATTTCTCCTAGCCATATCTCCAACTCAGACTTTTTGCATCTATGTTCGTGACTTATATTGACTTATGTCATTCAGTCTTTTAAGATTATCTAATATTACATGAAATATTTTAATAATACCATGATAAATTCAGACAATAGGTTAGAACCCTTTACATCATTTTCTATAATCCCGAAAGTGTATGTATATGGATAATGGTCACTATATATGCATAAAAATGGATAATGGAAATTATCCATTCCTGAATGGTTTAGTAGAATTCACTTATAAAATTAATTGGACCTAACATATTTCTAGGGTTATATATCTTTCATTGTCTTTCCAATTTCTTGCATGATTATTGGTCTTCTCAGATATTTTTTTAAATCTCTACTCAATTTGATTTTATTAAATTTTATTTTATTTTCTATCTCATTAATAGAAATTAATTTTACCAAATTCATTTAGGCTTTTAACTTTATTGGTTTATTTGTTATTTTTTCTAGCTTCCTATATGAAAGATTACTTCATTAAATTTCAGTATTTCTCAGCTTCCAGTGTATGCTCTCAAAGCTATACATTTTCCTGTAAGTACCATACTTGCCATCTCCCATTGGTTTTGATTTGTAGTGGTTTTATTGTCATTCATTAGAAATGGCTTATAAAAATCTGGCTATCTTCTTTTTTTTTTTTAAGATTTTATTTATTTGACAGAGAGATACACAGCAAGAGGGGAACACAAGCAGGGGGAGTGGGAGAGGGAGAAACAGGCTTCCCGCCGAGCAGGGAGCCCAATGTGGGGCTCGATCCCAGGACACTGGGATCAGGATCTGAGCCGAAGGCAGACGCTTAACGACTGAGCCACCCAGGCGCCCCAATCTAGCTATCTTCTATGGCAAACTATTTCTCATTGTTTTTTGGCTACTTTTGGTTATTTTTCTCTTCCTCATATGCAATAGACAACACATTTTAAGTTTCCTATTGTAATTTTAATCAGGATTTTTTAATTGAGAGTTTTTAGTTTAACTGGGAAGAATTCATATTAGATTGCATGTATCTCCATTTGTCTAGATCTTCTTTTATGCCCATCAGTGAATTTTAGCATTTCTCTTACATAAGTCTTAGGCATCTTTGGTTTGTTCTTGCTATTGTGAATGGGATCCTTTCCCCTTTATGTTTTCCAATTGGTTATTCATGATACAAGGATAACTAACCATTTTTGGGATGTTTGTATTTGACCATATTCCTAAATACTTTTGAGAATCAATAGTTATTTGGCTTATCCTCTTGCATTTTCTGTCAGAGAAAAGGCAATCAAAGTATCTGCAAACTATTGCTCAAAATAAATGCTAAATAAATATTTGTTGAATGAACATTTGTTGACTTTCTGAGCTTGTCTTCCAGGAAGTATAGACGATCTTATGCAATTTGGATGTCCTTTAAGAACCTTGCCCTATAGGATTCTTTCAACTTTTCTGAATACACTCTGAATTTTCTCCACAAATTCTTTTTTTTTTTTTAAAGATTTCATCCATTTATTTGAGAGAGAGAGCACATGAGAGGGGGGAGGGGCAGAGGGAGAAGCAGACTCCCCGCCGAGCAGGGAGCCCGATGCGGGACTCGATCCAGGGACTCCAGGATCATGACCCGAGCCGAAGGCAGTCGCCCAACCAACTGAGCCACCCAGGCGCCCTCTCCACAAATTCTTTGTACCTCTGTGATTTATTTTACCACATCACACAAGCTATTCTCTGGTCTTAAATAATTTAGAGGAATCAGAATGTAAAGAATTCATAGAGCATTCTCACAAATATTAGGGCCTCAGTGATGAATACTCTCATATTTCTGAAAGACCTTCCACTTCATATCTGAGCATCAGAAGTGGGAGTATCTCTATTCTTCCTCATTGCAAAAGGATATTATGGGAAACTGCCATCTCCTCTCAGAAAGCACAGACTAACCTTTTGTCTCTACATGCTCTTTCACACAGAGACTCTCTCCACAGAGAAGAAGCAGAAAAAAGAAATGCTGAAACTTATCCTACTGGCAGCACCAATCCAGGAGGACTTGAAAGAATTGAGAAATACAAACTGCCCTCCAAGAGACAAATTTGCTTTTTCTATATTTGATTTAAGCAATCCAAACTTAAAAAAAAAATCAATGAGGGCTAGGGAGGAGAAAGGAGGCAGGAAAATGAGCCCTTTGAAAATTCCTCTAGAGAGCCAACTGAAGTCTATTAATATTAACACAAGGCACCTCTACCCTTGGATGCATTTGGAGATTCATGGGCTGGCTCTCGGGAACCCTGCTGTGCATGGTTCTTTTTGAATGTTAGGAATAAAACCCACGCCTCTGAGTAAGGCAGAAAAATGTCCATTTTCCTTTGTGTACACACTTTCATAGGAAGCTGCTGGAGGCATAGAAAAGAAGAAGGAAAACAATGAGAATTTTTAACCACAGGTTGTTCCTTGGCAAGGAAAATCCTTATTTAAGAATATTACAGGGTGAAGAATGAATAGGAGACAATGAAATAAAGCTCAAATTCATCTCAGAAAATTATTTCTTCCTGAGATGGACTCAATTACTGATGCTGCTTGGTGACTTGCATCCATTTGTGCCCAAAGCAGTTCAGTGAAAGCAGCATGGAACCTTGGGCTGTAGACAGAAAATGACTGGAGGGAAGGAAGACTTTTAAAAAATTGGAGGAAAGAAAAGTAAGTGCTTCAGCCATTCCTTAGATACATACGGTTGCTTAGTAGGAATTCAGACTTGACCTAGAACACAAACAGATTCTTAACACTAGGCATCCAGACACTTAGCCACACTGCTCTACCTTGAGTTCTCTGCACAAGCACACTTGTTTGCCTGTCTCATTGCCTCGTAACCTGCTAAATCCTACCAGTCTTTTTTTTTTTTTTTAAGATTTTTATTTATTTATTTAGTTGACAGAGAGAGACACAGCAAGAGAGGGAACACAAGCAGGGGGAGTGGGAGAGGGAGAAGCAGGCTTCCTGCGGAGCAGGGAGCCTGATGCGGGGCTCGATCCCAGGACCCTGGGATCATGACCTGAGCCGAAGGCAGACGCTTAACAACTGAGCCACTAGGCGCCCCTACCAGTCTTTTAAGGTCAGCTGACATGTCACTTGCTCCAAGAATTCTCCCCTAATATTCCAGACCTCATGACTACTTCTATTGTAGTACCTATCACTCATGGTTATAATTGCCCACTTAGTCATCTCTCTTTCCCCAAAGACTCTATGTCCATGGCATTGAATATTGCTCACCTGACACAATGCCTGGTCCATGCTAAGAACTCAATAAATATTTCTTGAATGAATGAACAAGGTATAGACCAGCACAGCATTTCTGGAGGCAGTAAGTCACCCTCACACCCTGGGGCTGCATTTCTGTTTGAAATGAAAGCATTTTCAAGGTTAAATATATTCCTGGAGTCACATTTAATTGGCCAGCATCCCAAACACTAAATCATTTAGTTCCAGGAGGAAGATTTTTTTTTTCTCCCTCAGCAAACATTTCCTAAAGAAAAGCAGATGAGGTGACTGCTGGAAGAAAATGAAACATTACCATGGAGTGTGCAAAGACGTCCAAACACTGCCAAAGATGTCCCACCAGTTTGCCCACTCAGGGAATATCTACAAATATTTTCCTTGGTTAGGCTATTAAGACAAAATTATCTTGAAAACATCTTCTAAATGTTAAGTCACAAATGTTTTCTAATAATTCATTGCCCTTCTTTCCTCTCCTTTCAACACAATTGAGTGTCCTTCATTTCAGGATTACATTGGAAATCTTTGGCCTTCCTTACCATTTCTTTTGAGAAAAGGAAAACTTAAACAGTCAAGCTTTAGAGTTTGGTCAAAACAATCTCGACCCCTTAAATGAGGTATATTACTTTGCTAGGGCTGCCATAACAAAGGGCCACAGACTGGGAGGCTTAAACAGAAGAAATGTATTTCCTCACAATTCTGGATGCTATAACTCTGAGACCAAGGTGTCAGCAGGTTGGTTTCTTCTGAAGCCTCTCTCATTAGCTTGCAGGTGACCACCTTTCCCCTGTGTCTTCACACAGTTTTCCCTCTGTGCATGTCTGCATCCAAATTTTCTCCCCTTATAAGGACATCAGTCATATTGGAATAGAAACCCTAATGACCTAAACTTAAATAACCTTTTAAAGACTCTATTTTCAAATATAGTCACTTTCTAAGATATTGGGGGTTAGAGTTTCAACATATGAATAAGAGGGGGTGGGGAGACACAATTCAGCCCATAACATCAAGATAGAGTTATTTCCTCAGATATTTTGGGCAGAAATGGAAGACACAGGAGCATGAACTCATTGGCTACATTTCTTCAAGGTAAAAAGGGAAATGGAACCTGTCCACTCAAGATATGATCTCCAGTGGGAAGAGCAGTGATTTGATGCTTCCATGGTTTAAATTTCCCCCTCCCCATCAGAGTAGGAATAAGATAACTCAGACTTTGTTGAACTTCTAGTCTGGATTCCCCTTTCTTTTCCATTTCCAAAGTACCAGGAGGCTGAGGACAAAGAGTGAAGTTGTCAGGGATGGGTGAGGGGTGATTCCTTCCAGTCTGTTCCCCATGACGGAAATGCCTGATATTATTAGTGCATCACTTTCCTCCAGGATTCAGGGTGAGAGTGAGGGGTTGTTTCTCTCTAAGGGAGAGAAAGCAGAATGAAAAGTGACTTTTCAAGGTTACAAATCACATCTGCCCTGACTTTGATTAAACACGCTGCTGACTGTTTTTAGGAGATAAACAGTATTTAATAAGATAGCCTAAACATGCCATCACTCTTCACCCAGACATGGAGATTTTCCTGAGCAGATGGGAAAGCAGGCTGTCAAGAACATCACTTAGCCTCATTTGACAATCACAGAAGACTTGGAAAGAAATGTCAGCGATGCCCAGAACATGGCCCTGAAGTGGATGCTTCTGAGTGCTCTTAGTGCCTTGTCTTATGCCCACCTTAGATGTTCAGAACACTCTGATTTTCCTTTGGGGAAAATCTCTGGTGTTCCTGCTCCTGAGAAATTGCAATATTTCCTGTCTTTTCCAAATCTTTTTTCCATAATTACCTTAGGTTCTGTTAGCTATTTACATCTCCCACCCAGACTTCTCCCTCAAACTCCACTCATATATCCAACACCTGTACTCAAATAGCAGGCACCCCAAACTCCAATGTAACTCCTGATCTTCCCCCTAAACTTGCTTTAGCCACAGCCTTCCTCATCTCATTGAATAGCAACTTCATTCTTCCAGTTGTCCAGGCCAACAACCTTGGAGCCATCTCTGACTCCTGTCTTTCCTTACGTTCCACATGCAACGTAGAGGGCATCTTGAAGTATATTCAAAGTATATTCAGAATCCAGCTCCTGACCACCTCCTGCCACCATCATCTTTTGCAGAACTTAGTGCAACTGCCTCATAATTGGCCTTCTTGCTTCTACAGTCTACTCTACCAAAGTATATCTTCCAAAATGATATTCAGAGCATGTCACTCCTCTGTGCAGACCCTCCAGGCTCACCATTTAACTCAGAGTAAAATCCAAAGTCCCTGCCACGGCCAATAAAAGCCCACATAATTTGAGGCCCCTTTTTATCTCTCCAACTTCCTCTATTACCACTCTCCGCCAGCTCATTCTGCTCCAGCACATGGCCCTGTTTGCTGCTCCTGGAACACACCAGGCATATGTCTGCCTTTGAGAGCTCTGACTGGCATGGCTGACCCCTCACCAACTTCAAGCTTCCCCTTCTCAGTGTGGCTGGCCCTGGTCACCCTGCCAAAAGTGCTACCTCTGACACTCTTGCCTTGCTCTACTTCTATTTGTTTCATATAACTTGTTGCTTCTCATATATCCTGTAACTTATTTATTCTTCCTTATTGTTTACTGTCTGTCTGCCCAGCAGCCCTTTCCCTTCCCCAGCAAGAGACTAAGTTCTACAAGTTCAGGGATCTTTGTCTGTTTTTTCTTCTCTGAAATATCCTAACACCTAGAATAATGCCTGGCACATATTAGGTGCTCATAGTTTTTCAATAAATAATAATAAAGCACATATCCTTCCAATGAACCTCTTTTAATTCAATCTAGCCCAAGTCTGTTACTGTTGCTTGCAAGCAAAGCAGTCCAGCAGAGAGAATGCTCTGCTCTGAGCACCATGGCCCCAAAAGAAAACCTGTTATATTTTTGTGTGTCTAAGAAAAAGGATCGAAACCAGAAAGAAACAGAAAAGATACATATTCTTCTGCTTGTCTCTATATTGACCTGAGCGATTGGTCCTTTCTGCCTTCCATGTTGGTAAAAATCAATTGAAAAGTCACTGGACTTGGAGCCAGAAAACTCAGCAGGGTGCCTTGACCCTGCTGTTTATGAATGATGTGATCAACTTCCTTGGACCTGTTTTTTTTTTTTTTTTCCTGTAGGGCAGAGCTAATAATCCCTATGCCTCAGGGTTGTTGCAAAGATTAAATGAGATAATGAATGTGACTCACTCAGCCCAGGTCCTGGGACTGGGAGGAGGGACCCCTGCTCCTTACAGTCAGAGCGTCTCAGCACCATAAGTAAGAGCATGAGCTCTGGGCCAGACAAACCAGTTCAAATCCCACCTCTACTACTTACTATGATGAACCCTGAGCACATCCCCTGGCCCCTCTCAGCTCCATCGCCTCGGAGGATGAGCAGAGGAGTCACTGATTCATGCCCATCAAGTGTTGAGCACAGCACCTGACACATACAAAGTGCTCAATAAATATTTGTTGTTGCTATCGCTGGGGCTCAGTAAAGGTTTATTTTCCCCCGCTGCGATGAGAGCTTCAGCACATGAGCCAGATCATTTATTTCTTTTTTCTCCTTTGATGCCAACAATGACACAAAACTTGCCCCCAACAACCTGGCTCCCCTGGAATATTTTGATGGGATAAAAAAAAAATGCGTTTCCTGTGCTCTCTACAACTACAGTCCTATGACATCCGGCCTGGAACTTTCAAAATAAACCTAAAACACAGGCTTCATGCCAAGTCCTCTTTGAGAGGGAAAGAGTTAGCTTTCAATCCTTCCTTTCTCCCTGCACCGGCCCCACCTCCACCCAACCCAATTCTTCTGCAGCAGCACACTGTGTCAGCCGTGCTTGAGAGGGCTGGTAAAACAAGGGCTTATTTTAGCTACATTGGCAGAGCACAGGGTAGTGTGTGGAGAAGGCTCATGGATAGAGGCACGTGAGGACAGTTCAGAAATGCCTATGAGATGCCATTTGGCTGCACTGGGATGGTGTGCTCTCGAGGCTGACTTGGAGTCACAACTTATGAAACCCTGCAAGCTAATGAGGAATCAGAGCAGCTAAGGACAGACAAGGATACCTGTCCACATTGGAGTAGGTCTAAGAGTTGCCAGGGACAGCACTTGGCTGCCAAACCTTGTTGCCACATCATCATAACTTCTTTGTCACTTCTGATTGTGACATGAGTCTTGTAAAATAGACACCCTCCTGCTGCCTAAGGCCTCAGAGTCAGCAATCTATAAAACCAATTTCACCTCATGCTCATACAAACACACCATACCCACAGCCTCTGGCCCCCTGTTCTGACCAGGAAGTCTAGGCGATCATAGGTTAACCCTCCACATGAACAAATTGGACCCCTCTAAAAACCACTGTATTCTATCCATAAATTATAAGCTACACAAATGCAGACCTATGATTAACACAGAAACCACTCATTCAAATCTCCAGCAAGCATGCACATTTAGAAATAACTCATGGTCTTCCTGAGGTCCCCTTTCTCACTTAGACAGGTTTATATTGGTCATGATTCTTGGATGCAGATGACAGAAACCTAACTGAAATTGGGTTAAGCAAGGAAGGAGATATAGTGGTCCCTGTGACTGAGAAGCTCAGTGATAGTCCAGCTTCAGGCATAGCTGGATCAAAATGTCCAAAAACCACCCCAAAACATTGGTTTCTCTATTTATTCCATGTTACAAGGATGGATCCCAGCAGCTCCCCTTCCCAAGCTTTCATCTTGCTGGTAGAGCCTCCTCAAGAGAGATGTTTTCTTTGCTAATATTTCCAGCAAAAATCCCAGCAAAAGATGGCCATGGCTCTGATTGACCCTACTTGGGTGACATGCTAACACAACTGTGACTAGGCGCACATAATATTCTCACACAAACCCTATTTTAATAGCTGCTCTTAATTGTCTACTGTGTGCCAAGACTTGAACCACATTATCTCTTTATCAGCCTACTTTCAGATGATGAAACATAATTAAGGAGGTTAAATAACTTGCCCAAAGTCACATCCTGAAAGTAGAGAAACCAAATTTGGCCCAGTTCTTCTGAACTCCTTAGAGCACCAATCTCTTTGCTGCTCTGGAACAAGTGAACTTGCTCATAGAATATGCATCTATTCCACAAACAATTATTAGGCACCTACTGTATGCCAGGCACTGAGCTAAGACACCAGTTATGACTGGAAGATCATGAGGGCATTTCAGCACTCCACGCACCCGCTTCCTTAAACCTTACACAGGCCCTTTCTGGGAAGTGACTTTGTAGTGCTAGGATGAGACAAGGTTGATCAGGTACTCCTGGGTAGCACAACTTCCCCAAAGAAGACTAAGTCGCAGTTCTCAACTTCTGCTCTACCTGTTTGATTCATCCTTAAAGGGGCTCACCATCTTAGGGAAGATAGAAATGAAAAAAGGGTCACAAACTGTTTTGGTCCCACACATATTTTTCTCATCCTACATGATATTTTTTCTAAACTGGTTTGTTGCTGATATGAAAAAGACAGGACATTTTATGTTCAATGCCACACTTCTAGCTTCTAAACATATTAGATGTGGCAATAATGTTCCCACACTCCCACATGGTGACATTCAGTAAGAACTGACCAAAACACTGGCTACTGCTTTTGGGTGGGGCATGTGCTCCCTAGTTTGCCCTAGTCCCCTTCATTCCCTGTTGCCTTCCACCCAGGCTGCTTTACTCATTTCCCTGCAAAGTGAACAGAATGAATTAAATGCTAAAGAGTACAAACAAGAGTCTATGGGCATGCAGAGAAAGAAGCAATGGATTCCCCTGGGTAGAGAAGAAGGAAAAATCAAAAAGACGTTCCAGAAAGAAGTCAAGTTCCAGCCAGGCCTTAAAGGACCAGTAGGATTTTAAATATGAAAGTGCTTGTCATACATAAGATAGGTTGTTATCATGAGAGTGGAATAATGTGGTGGTGTGGGAGAGCAGTTGGCAGAGGTGAGTGAAGGGCATAGGGAAAGATATAGGCAGAATGCCCAACTGAGATTTGGGAGAGCCCTGTCTGAAGAGACAGTATTTTAGGAGTTACTCATGGATTCAGAGATGCAACTGAGTCCAGCTGGCCAGCCCACCCTGTGGACCAGAGCAGGGAACCATGCTCCAAACTCAGCATCATCCCATTGATGTCTATAAATGTGACTGTTTCCTCAGCAGGCCTGATGAGCATCTTGACCCACATCTTGCTAGGGTCAGGCTCTTGCTGCTTCTGCCAACTTCTTTTCTGGCTGTCCTGGCTGCTTCTGAACCCTTAAGGCTCAGACACCTCAGCCCCACCACAGCCTCTTCTCAGAAGAGAAAGTACCCCAGCTGAATCTGGGTCCCCAGGGTTCTGCACTGTTGGGTGGGGGGCCCATGAGGTGGATGAAGGGAGGTCGGGGCAACAGGTGACAAGGTGCTCAGCATAGCTGGGTGCTTTCTTCCAGTGATCTTGGAGGGTTGGTAGGATTATCCCAAGTTTACAAAGGAGGAAACTGAAGCTTGGAATGGTTAACGACTATGACCCTAGGCAAATCCTCTCAGCTTCCATTCCATCCTCCAGATAGTGAGGATAATTTATAAATCTAGGTTGTTTTTTTTTTGTGTGTGTGTGTGTGAAATTTAGAAATAGTGTGTAAAGTGCTGGCTTGATGCATTCATGTTTTTTTTTTTTTATCAGCCTGTAAAAAAAAAAAAATTAGAGAGCTATCACATCAATTGGCATCGAAATTTATTTATTTATTTATTTATTTATTTATTTATTTATTTATTATGTTATGTTAGCCACCATACAGCACATGATTAGTTTTTTTAATTCTTTTTTATTATGTTATGTTAATCACCATACATTACATCATTAGTTTTTGATGTAGTGTTCCATGATTCATTGTTTCCAGATAACATCCAGTGCTCCATGCAATACGTGCCCTCCTTAATACACATCCCCCAACCCCCTTCCCCTCTAAAACCCTCAGTTTGTTTCTCGGGGTCTGTAGTTTCTCATGGTTTGTCTCCCCCCTTTGATTCTCCCCCCCTTCATTTTTCCCTTCTTCTCTAAATGTCCTCCATGTTATTCCTTATGTTCCACAAATAAGTGAAACCATATGATAATTGACTTTCTCTGCTTGACTTATTTCACTTAGCATAATCTCCTCCAGTTCCATCCATGCTGATGCAAAAGTTGGGTATTCATCCTTTCTGATGGCTGAGTAATATTCCATTGTATATATGGACCACATCTTCCTTATCCATTCGTCTGTTGAAGGGCATCTCTGCTCCTTCCACAGTTTGGCTATTGTGGACATTGCTGCTATGAACATTGGGGTTCATACGGCCCTTCTTTTCACTACATCTGTGTCTTTGTGGTAAATACCCGGTAGTGCAATTGCTGGGTCATAGGGTAGCTCTATTTTTACTCCTTTGAGGCACCTCCACACTGTTTTCCAAAGTGGCTGTACCAATTTACATTCCCACCACCAGTGTAAGAAGGTTCCCCTTGGAGCGCCTGGATGGTTCAGTCATTAAGCATCTGCCTTCGGCTCAGGTCATGATCCCAGGGTCCTGGGATTGAGCCACACATTGGGCTCCCTGCTTGGCAGGAAGCTGGCTTCTCCCTCTCCCACTCCCCCTGCTTTTGTTCCCTCTCTCACTGTCTCTCTCTCTGTCAAATAAATAAATAAAATCTTAAAAAAAAAAAGAGGTTTCCCCTTTCTCTGCATCTGGCCTGATGCATTCATTTGTTTCAAATAATTAGGAAATATCTTATGCCCGAAGCATAGTGCTGGGCACAGAGTTACAACACTCAATAAGATAGACACAGTTCCTGCCTATGGGGAGTTATAGTCAGTGTGTGTGTGTGTGTGTGTGTGTGTGTGTGTGTGTGTGTGTGAATGTGTTGGGGTGGGGAGAGTGAGTGACAACCTCCAATACAGTGCATAAGTGACCCTTGAGAGGAGTGTTCAGGGATGATAATTCTGGATTTGGGAGTTCAGGGAGAATGTGCCATTTCAACATCAGGTTTACAAAACAGAGAAAGTCAGTGTGACTGGAGCAAAAATGTGCCTGGGAGAGAGGGAAGACAAGAGAATGGGAGGAGCAGGGGCCCAGGAGAGATCAGGTGAGGCAGGACCTTAGACATTATGTTCAGGGAGTTGTACTTTATTCTAGAGGCCCTAGGGTATTGTTTTAAGTGTAGTGGGGAAGGAATGAGGAGAAATGGGGGTTCCATGCAATAACCTTCCAACTGGTCCTTTGGCCTACTGCAGTTCATCTCAACTCCACAGGCAAAGCAATCCCATTAAAATGTCAGTCAGATCATATCATGCCTCTGCTCAGTACCCTCCAATGGCTCCCCATTTTCCTCTGCATAAAAGCCAAAGTCCTCACAAGGCCCCCCCCCATGACCTGGCCTGTTACCTACCTGCTCACTTTGGATGGCCTTCCCCATCGGGTTTTCTCTCTGGCTGTTGCCTCCACCTGGGATGCCCTCTCTCTTCCCCTCATCACCTTCACCTCTCTGCACAAATCTCTCCTTCCCACTGAAGCTCACCATGACCACCTATTTAATACTACGATTTGCCTCCAGGGTACCTCTAATATAGCCCCTTTATACCTTGCTTTGCTTTCTTTATAGTACTTCCCTCCTAAATGTCAATACCTTCGTCCAAAGACCAGGAGACTGCTGTGGGACATGCTCAGTTTATTACTTTTGCAATGACAGACATGATATACCAGGAGAAATGTGGGGAAACTCCTTTGGTGCAATGAGCAATAAATCCAACTTGCTCAATTACACCTGTGTTCCTGGTGGCCTTTGCCTGGAGGACGTTGACAATGGTATAGGAATTACTTGATTGTTATGTTTCTTTTGTCTCCTCTTCTAGTTTCACAAAGGTAAGGATGTTCTAACTATTCTGTTAACTGATAAATCCAAGGGCCTAGAACAATGTGTAATGTGCAGTAGAAGCCAAATTCATATTTGTTGAAGGAATTAACTAAGTAATCCAAGTGCTTACAGGACTTGGTGATTGGTTGGAAAAGGAGGCAAAGAAGAGTTATAGATGGCACCAGACTACTGGCTATCGTAATGGGGTGGGTGAAAGTGTCTGTTTGTTAAGATGGAGAAGACTGGAAGAGGGGCAGGTTTTGTGGATGGGTATGGAGGCGGGGAGGAACTGACAAGCTGGAGCTATTTTCAGTCACAGAATCATTAGCTCATCTTCCTGTGTCAGCCTCACCCACCTGCTGGCTGGGCTGTAATCACAGCCTCCATTCCCACCCTACTTTACTCCCAGGCATGCCCCAGCCCTCAGTGAACTTCCCCAGCAGCACGAATAATAACACCATTGTAACATATGCTAGGCACTGCTCTAAACACTGGACATCGATTATTTCACTTAGTCAAGATCCTTATGATTTTAAAGATAAGGAAACCAAGGCACAGGGAGGCTAGGTAAATTGTGCGTGTCCAAGCTGAGATTTGAACAAAGTTGCTGCAACTTGAGGCTAAAACACTGTGGGACATTCAGCAGCCCTGAATTCAGATGCTGGGAAAAAATATAGGGCTGAGGAGATGACATGGCACCAAGGCAAACTTGACCTTGGGGTGTAGCAAAGGAGCCCACGTTTTCATCTGTTAAGAGGGGGCGGTTTGCAACAAACCCTGCCCTGTGTCCCGCAGGGAACCCCAAAGACTGCCCTGCACCTTTACAGCTGCCCGGTCTCATTCAGGCGTATCCTGCCCAATTGAGTGAGTCAGCCTTGCTGGTTATGTAACAGAAAGGGACTGGTGCCTCTGACACGATGCACCAACAGGGAAATCCATAAAAATTTAAAAAGGGGCCAAGCCTGGTCCTTCTCTCCCCACCAGAGGAGAGCAGCTGAGATCTGAAAAACAGGGTTATTAACTCCACCAGCCACCCGTGTTGCCATGGATACCACCAGCCCAGCATGACGCTTCTGCCCCTTGGTCCTGAAACTACTTTGTGCTTCAGCCTTGACTCATGCTGGCAGAGAGAGGATTTTTCTCCCCTCCTCCCGAAAACTAGTCCCAAAAGCGTTAAGAGTGATTTGACGACTCAGAGCTGGAAGAGCTCATTCTATTCCGTGTCATCTTTTTAATCACTGACTTCTTTCAAACTCTGTAGTGCAGGATGCTAGTTGCATTCACATTAACGAAAACTTGTGTGTGAGTACAATTGTGCTCTTTGAAAGTATGTATCTATGTATTTCTACTACAGTTGAGGATTAAATGCCTTGGAGGTCTGATGAGAGGGAACGAAGAAGCAAATTAACACGTTCAAATGTCTGCGTATGGGCCTATTACAAAGATGGTCATTGATGATTCTGAGGCTAAATTAAAATGACAGATATCAACATAACACAGTAAAATGAAACCTAAACATTGTCCTGATGGTGAAGCCTCCAAGTTCCTCCAACACAGGGTCAAGTGATTGATCTTTGTTTCCCCAAGACCTCACACAAAACTATGCCTATCACTGACATTCTCAATAAACATTTATCAAATAAGCACATTTGACTACTTTTAACTTTCCAAAAATTCCTTATCTCAATTGAGCTTCACAACTACATGAAGTCAACATGAAGTATTATTGTCCAACCCAAGCCAAAATCAGTAATATAAATGATAATCATCTAAAAATGCCAGAATAGAAGTTTACTTGAAATGTGCCAGTCCTAAGTGGCTTGATGGATGGGCAGAGGAATGACAGAGAGAGATGTGAACAAGCAAATATAGCAGAATATCAGTGGTAAAATGCCTGGATTGGACAAATCTCAAAGCTCCTTTCATTCCCCCAAATTCTGTTTTTATATTGATTTCCTAAGCGCCTATCAGATACTTACTATAAAATGAAGATGAATTGACATTGGTCTGATAAGATCCATTTAAGATTAAGCTTTGCAGCTGCTCAGAATAGAGCCAAAGTGTATCATTCAGGGGCTATCTTATGCTGTGCTAGGGATCAGGACCAAAACCTCAGGGCTTAAAACTACAAAGGTTTATCTTTTGCTCACGCTATGTGTTCACCACAGGTTAGCTGGGGGCTTTGCTCCAGCATCACCATTGACATTGTCATCTTCGTTGCTCTCACTCAGGGCCCAGTTGACAGAGAACCTCTGTACTTACCTGAGGGAAAGAAGAAAGTCCAACAAAGCACCAGTGGCTCTTAGGCTTCTTCACATTTCATCAGCTAAAGCAAGTTGCACGGAGCCACGTGACCAAGGGAGGGGAGCAGGTCTGCCGCACCGTCATACAGTCCTTTTGGCAGAGTAATGCACATGCTTTTTGCCCTTCCTCTCCTTTTAGATTGTAAGCCCCTTAAAGTCAGTCTCCATTCTTTTTTTCCCCTAATTATGCAAACCACGTCTGAAAAATTTCCACCTCTCTGACACACCCAGTGCACATTTGCCGTCATCTGAGACTGAATTTCTAATAGCTCTACCCTCTGAGAAAAGAAGCTCTTCCTTAAGTGTGATACCCTTATTTTGCCAGCTCCAGGATGAAATCCCACGGACAGTGATCAAGGTGGGTCTTAGAACCTGTGGAACAAAGGCCTTGAATGGCTTTCTTTGCCTGGTTGAGATGAGAGGCTCAGCGGTGGGACTGTCTCTCTTTCTGGAAGCTCTCAACCTCACACTCTACTACTGTGCCATTTCAGCAGGGAACAGGGAAAGAGGGAATCATTTCAGGACCCCAGGGGCTTATGCGGAATTTCCGCAAGACAGAAGTGATAATAAAAACTCAGTGGAGTGGGACAATTGTGAGGGAGAATACGATTAGCAGTCCGAGTGGGAGGGGGAGAGGATTAAAAGGACCCCTGAGGTTTGTTTCCAAGGCAAAGATCTCATCTCCCCACTTGTGTGGCCCCCTTACCCCCAGTGCCCTTTCCCTCCACTGATGTCTTTTAGTCTACGCATTGCAGTGCTGTCCAAGGCCAGGCCCCTCCCCAGAGGCCATCGAGCCAGATGATTCATGCTGTACAACCGAGTACATTCTTTCACAGGCTTCTGTGAAAGCCATCTTGGCTCTAAAGCGGTGAAGTACAAAGCTCTTCACAGCAAAAGCCAAACAGGTACATAAATGAATCAATACTCAAAGCGCTCAGCGCATTCACACATATTTACTACAGAAACATGCTGGCCCAGGCCCAGTACCTAGGCCCCTAACTGTGCTAGTCAATATCACTGGTCAATTAAAAACTAAAGGAGTTTTATCCCTCCCCCCAACACCCCAGACTCCTGGCTGATGAAATGGATTTCGAGTCAGTGTGAATAGCTTGCTTGCCCAGCAGCTGTGTTCCTGAAAAGTTTCTTGTAAATCAAATCCTTTTAAAATGCATGAAACTTTCTGTTTAAAAGGGACCCTGTGATTAATCCTTTTGTAAGGCAAAAGAATCTTTCTGTAATATAAAAACACCACACCACCTGCCCCCCATCTCACTCTTTCTCACCCTGCCACTCTACCCCTCCTGTGGCCACCTGCCCCCACCCATTCCGTTCTGTAAGGTCAGCTTTAGGCATAAATAACATTTTTTTTAAAGATTTTATTTATTTATTTGACAGAGACAGAGACAGCGAGAGCAGGAACACAAGCAGGGGGAGTGGGAGAGGGAGAAACAGGCTTCCTGCTGAGCAGGGAGCCCGATACGGGGCTCAATCCCAGGACCCTGGGATCATGACCTGAGCCGAAGGCAGCCGCTTAACGACTGAGCCACCCAGGCGCCCCATAAATAACATTTTTAAAAGAGGACTTATGTCTTTGTGACTTGGAAGCAAACCAAAGACCCATCTTTTTAACATGTATCTTACAGGCATCCTGATAGAGAGGCCTGCAGAATATATATCACTTGTTTGCAGATACCACAATGCACAATCACCAGAAATGCTGATGAGCTTGGCTATGAAAGGAACTAGCTGATGTTCTCTGCAAGAATGCCTCATCATTCCTCACTGGGGACAAAACTGAAGACAGCATTGAGGAAGACAAGCGGAGACACAGTGAAGACGCCCTTATGTCCCCTCCTCAGCTCCCCCCATACCTGCTAGTGAAGACTGAAATATAGGATGAATCATGCAAAATACCATGCTCTGAATGTTATTGGTAACATCAGTCTATAATTTTGCCCAAGGGTGAGGCCAAAGACTAGCCTGATGTTTCTCAGTCTTCAGCTATTTGGGATTTTTACCATGTCCATGTACCACCTGCAGTATTACCTACTAGATATTTTCGTTAAATTGACTCGCTGCTTTTTACTTGGCCCCATGGGAAGCAATGAGATTCATGAACACACAGTTTTAAGATGCAGTTATATTTTTTGCACACATTAAAATAAATGTATAATTATTTTTAAAAAAAGGTGTCCATCTAAGCTGCCACCTAAAAGTAATCCTGTGGATCACTATTGATACACAAACCATGCTTTGCCAAGACTGGGCTGGGTGGCCTCACCAAGTCTGATTGAGTCATGATAGTCTCAGTTCCCTTACTGTGGTTTGCATACCTGTGCCCACATTCGTTCAACAGGCATTACTGAGTACCTACCATACATGGGCTCTGTGTTAGGGACGGGTGACAAGAGGAAGAGCCATGTGCCTTTGGGAGCTTACAATTAGTGGAGGGAGCAGGCTGTAAAAACACAGTCCCAAGTTAGTGTGTTGTACAAAGAACTGGTGGAGCACAAATAGAAATGAACTCTCCCCGAGGAGCAGAAGCCTTGAAGAGAACATTTTGGGTAAGCTTAGAACAATGGATGAGACTCCCTCTGATGGGAGAAGTGAAGGAAAAGTATTCTAGGAGAGAGAAGAGACGTGTGCAAAGGCATGTGACAGGACAGTATATGGTTAGGAGGGGTGAGTGTTCTGGGTGCAGGAGAGGCAGCAGATTCTAAGAGCAAATCATAGAGGTCTTCTGTGTAGGATATTAAGTGATAATGTCCTCAAGGCTCACCCATGTGGTAGCATGTGCCAGGATTTCCTCCCTTGTTAAGGCTGCATAATATTTTCTTGTGGGTTGTTATGAACTCAATTGTGTCTCCCCCAAATTCTTTTTTATTTTATTTTATTATGTTATGTTAGTCACCATACAATACATCATTAGTTTTTGATGTGGTGATCCATGATTCGTTGTTTTCGTATAACACCCAGTGCTCCATACAGTATGTGCCCTCCTTAATACACATCATCGGGCTAACCCATTCCCCCACCCCCCTCCCCTCTAAAACCCTCAGTTTGTTTCTCAGAGTCCATAGTCTCTCATGGTTCCTCTCTCCCTCCGATTTCCCCCCCTTTATTTTTCCCTTCCTTCTCCTAATGTCCTCCATGCTATTCCTTATGTTCCACAAATAAGTGAAACCATATGATAATTGACTTTCTCTGCTTGATTTATTTCACTTAGCATAATCTCCTCCAGTCCTATCCATGTTGATGTAGAAGTTGGGTATTCATCCTTTCTGATGGCTGAGTGATATTCCATTGTATATATGGACCACATCTTCTTTATCCATTTGTCTGTTGAAGGGCATTTCGGTTCTTTCCACAGTTTGGCTATTGCGGACATTGCTGCTATGAACATTGGGGTTCATACGGCCCTTCTTTTCACTACATCTGTGTCTTTGGGGTAAGTACCGGTAGTGCAATTGCTGGGTCATAGGGTAGCTCTATATTTATTTTTTTGAGGCACCTCCACACTGTTTTCCAAAGTGGCTGTACCAACTTGTATTCCCACCAACAGTGTAAGAGGGTTCTCCCTTTCTCCACAACCTCTCCAACATTTGTTGTTTCTTTCCCTGTCCATTTTTGCCCTTCTAACTGGTGTTAGGTGGTATCTCAATGTGGTTTTGATTTGAATTTCCCTGATGGCTAATGATGATGAACATTTTTTCATTAGTCCATTAACCATTTGTGTGTCATCTTCAGAGAAGTGTCTGTTCATGTCTTCTGCCCATTTTTTGACTTGATTATTTGTTTTTTGGGTGTTGAGTTTGAGAAGTTCTTTATAGATCTTGGATACCAGCCCTTTATCTGTAGTGTCATTTGCAAATATCTTCTCCCATTCTGTGGGTTGCCTCTTTGTTTTGTTGACTGTTTCCTTGGCTGTGCAGAAGCTTTTTATCTTGATGAAGACCCAAAAGTTCATTTTTGCTTTTGTTTCACTATCTTTTTCTCCCCCAAATTCTAATGTTGAAGCTCTAACTTCCATGTGACTATATTTGGATATAGGTCTTTAAAAGAGGTAGTTAAGATTAAATGAGATCATGAGGGTGGAGCTCTGACCTGAGGGGACTGGTGTCCTTAAAAAAGAAGAAGAGAGACTAGGGAGGCACGGGCACAGAGAAAAGGCATTGTGAGGACACAGCAAGCGGGCAGCCTTCTGCAAGCCAGAGAAGCCGCAGGAGAAACCAACCCTGCTGGCACCTTCATCTTCAACTTCCAGCCCCCAGAACTGTGAGAAAATAAATTTCTGTTGTTGAAGCCACTCAGTTTGTGCTATCTTGTTATGGCAGCCCAAGCAAATTAATACATATGTATGTACCATATTTTGTTTATTCATTCATTCATCAGTGGACATTTGGGGTGTTTCTACCTTTTGGCTATCAGAAATAATGCTGTTGTGAACATGGGGGTACAAATATCTCTTCAAGACATTGCTTTCAATTCTATTGGATATGTAACCAAAAGTGGAATTATTGGATCATTATGATGATTCTATTTTTAACTTTTTGAGAAAACTACATACTGTTTTCCATGTGGCTGAGCACTTTTTCATGGTATTGTAAATGGAACTGATTTGTTAATTTCCTTTTCTGATTGTTCATTGTTAATGTGTAGGAGCACAACTGTTTTCATGGGTTGATTTTGTATCCTACAACTTTGCTGAATTTATTTATTAGTTCTAACAAATTTTTGTGTGAAATCTTGAGTTTCCTACATATAATATCATGTCATCTTCAAACAGAGATAATTTTATTTCTTCCTTTCCATTTTGGATGCTATTTATTTATTTATTTTTCTTGGCCAGTTGCTCTAGCTAGGAATTCTACTTATTCAACTTTGTTGAATAAAAGTGGTGAGAGTAGGCACCCTTGTCTTATTCCTGATCTTAAAGGAAAAGCTTTTGTTCTTTCACCATTGAGGATCATATTAGCTGATAGCTTTTCATACATATCCTTTATTGCATTGAAGTTGTTTCACTTTATTCCTAATTTGTTGAGTGTTTTTATCATTAAGGGGTGTCAAATTTTGTCACTCCTTTTTTTTTTGCACCAGTTGAAATGATCATGTGTCTTTTTCCTCTTCATTCTGTTAATGAGGTATATTAAATTGATTGATTGATATTTTTGTTGTTGAACCATCCTTGAATTCCAGGAATAAATCCCACTTGGTCATGGTGTGTAACCATTTTAATATGGTGTTGATTTAAGCTTGCTAATATTTTGTTGAGGATGTTTGCATCAATATTCATCAAAGATATTTTTTTGTAAGCTTGTTGGGTGTTTAGGGAAGTTTTCTATTTGTTTTTGTTTGTTTGTTTTATCTTATAGTATCTTTGTCAGGCTTTGGCATCAGGGTAATGCTAGCCCCATAGAATGAATTTGAAAGCTGCCCTTCTCTTCAGTTTTTTGTAAGAGTTTGAGGAGAATTGGTGTTAGTTCTTTAAATATTTGATAGAATTCTCCAGTGAAGTCATGTCATTCTGGGTTTCTTTGTTGAGAGGTCTTTGATTACTGCTTTAATCTCACCAGTTATAGGTGTATGCTGATTTTCTATTTCTTTCTGATTCAGTCTTGATAGGTTATGTTTTTCCAGTAATTTGTCCATTTCTTCTAGGTTATCCAATTTGCTGCATTTAATTTTTCATATTAGCCTCTTATAATTATTTTTATTTCTATGGTATCACTTGTAATGTCCTCTCTTTAATTACTGATTTTATTTATTTGAGTCTTCTCTCTCTTGTATTAGTTAAACTAGCTAAAGGTTTGTCAATTTTGTTGATCTTTTCAAAAAGATTCTTAGCTTCCTTGATTTTTTCTATTGTTTTTCTATTCTCTATTTATTCCTGTTCTAATCTTTAATATTTTCTCTCTTCCACTAGATTTGGGTTTAGTTTGTTCTTCTTTTTCTAGTTCTTTGAGGTATAGGTTAGGTTGTTGATTTGAGATCCATACCTCTTTTTTAATGTAAGCACTTACAGCTACAAACTTCCCTTTCAAAATTGCTTTCACAGAATCCATAAGTTTTGCTATATTGTGCTTTCATTTTCATTTATCTTGAGATTTTCTAATTTCTCCTGTCATTTCTTCTTTGACTTATTGGTTGTTTAAGAGTGTGATGTTTAGTTTCCACATATTTGTGGATTTTCCAGCTTTCCTTCTGCTACTGATTTCTAATTTCATTCCATTGTGATTGGAAAAGATACTCTGCATGGTTTCAGTTGTTTTAAAGAATTTAAGATACTACAATGTTAATTAAAATGTTAAGAGTTGTAGGGCACTTGGGTGGCTCAGCTTGTTAAGTGCCCGACTCTTGATTTCAGCTCAGGCCATGATCTCAGGGTCATGAGATTGAGCGCCAGGTTGGCTCCTCGCTGGGTGTGGAGCCTGCTTGGGATTCTCTCTCTCCCTCTCCCTCTACCCCTCTCTGCCACCCCACCACCTCCCCACCCCCTGCTCACATGTGTATGAACACTCTCTCTCTAAAAAAAAAATTTTTAAGAGTTGTTTTATGTTCTAACAGATGCTTAATCTGGAGAATGTTCCACACCTACTTGAGAAGAAGTGTATTCTGCTGATTTGGGGTACAGTGTTCTGTATGTCTGGTAGGTTTAATTGGTCCATAATGTTGTTCAAGTTCTCTGTTTCCTAATTGATCTTCTGTCAGGCTGTTCTATTATTGAAAGTTTCTTACTATTACTGTAGAAATATCTATTTCTCACTTCAGTTGTGCCAAGTGTGCTTCATATCTTTAAGAGCTCTGATGTTTGGTGCATATAGGTTTATAATTGTTATATATTCCTGGTAAATTGACCATTTTTTATTATTATATAATGCCATACTTGCCTCTTGTAACAGTTTGTGACTTAAAGTCTGATATTGGGAGAGCTACTCCTGCTCTCTTTTGGTTAATATTTGCAGGGAATATTTTTCTATCCTTTCACTTTCTGCTCATGTGTGTCCTTAGATCTAAAGTGAGTCTCTTATAGATGGCACTTAGTTGAAGGCTGTTTTTCTATCAATTCAGCCTGTCTATGTCTTTTGATTAGGAAATTTAATCCACATATGTTTGAAGTAATCACTGATAAAGAAGGACTTCTATTGCCATTTTAATTGTTTTCTGTATATCTTCTAGCTTTCCTGTCCCTTCTTTCCTCTCTTACTGCCTTCTTTTGTGTTTCATTGATTTTCTTGTGGTGACATGACTTGACTCCCTTCTCATTTCCTTTTGTGGATATTTTATAGGTATTTTCTTTGTGGTTACTATTGTAATTACATAAAACATCTTAAAATTATAATAATCTATTTTAAACTAATAACAGCTTAACCTCAAGGACATACAAAATCTCTGCTCTTTTGCAGCTCTACTCTTACCGCATTTCATGGTATTAATGTCACAAATTATATCTTTATATATTATGTGCCCATTGATACAGATTTACAATTATTTTTATGCTTTTTAAAAACCATATGCAATAATTAAAAGTAGACTTATGCACCCAATTAAAATGCTACAGGTTTCTCTATTTTTCTGTATATTTATCTTTACTAGAGAACTTTACAGTCTCATATAGCTTCATGTTAATGTCTAGCATCTTTTCATTTCAGCTTGAAGGATTTCTTTTAGCATTTCTTGTGGGACAGATCTAGTGGTAATGAACTTCCTCAACTTTTGCTTATCTGGAAAACTCTTAATTTCTCTTTCATTTTTGAAGGACAGTTTCTGGATATAGTATTCATGGTCGACGGTTTTTTTCTTTTTTTCTAGCACTCTGAATATATCATCCCACTGCCTCTGGCTTATAAAATTTCTGCTGAGAAATCCACAGATAATCTTGCAGAGGCTCTCTTGTATATGATAAGTCACTTTTCTCTTGCTGATTTCAAGATTCTCTTTGTTGTTGAATTTGACAGTTCGATTATAATGTGTCTTGGTATAGGAACCTTTGGGTTTATCCTACTTAAAATTCTTTGAATCTCTTGAATTTTTATGTCCCTTTATTTCCTCAGACTTGGGGAGTTTTCAGACATTATATCTTCAAACAAACTTTCTGCCCCTTTCTTTCTCTCTTCTTTTTCTGGGGCCCCCATATTTATCGGCTTCATGGTGTTCCATAAGTCCTCTAGGCTCTCTCCACTTTTCTTCATTCTTTTCTTCTTTTGCTCCTGACTCGATAATTTCAAGTGACCTGTCCTCAAGTTTATTGATTCTTTCTTTTGTCTGATCAAGTTTACTGTTGAACCTCTCTAGTAATTTTTTTTTAATTTTTTATTGTTATGTTAATCACCATACATTACATCATTAGTTTTTGATGTAGTGTTCCATGATTCATTATTTGCATATAACACCAAGTGCTCCATGCAGAACGTGACCTCTTTAATACCCATCACCAGGTTAACCCATCCTCCCACCCCCCTCCCCTCTAGAACCCTCTTTTTTTTTTTTCAGAGTCCATCATCTCTCATGGTTCCTCTCCCCCTCCAATTTCCCCCCCTTCATTTTTCCCCTCCAGCTATCTTCTTCTTTTTTTTTTTAAACATATATTGTATTATTTGTTTCAGAGGTACAGCTCTGTGATTCAACAGTCTTGCACAATTCACAGCATTCACCATAGCACATACCCTCCCCAATGTCTAACACCCAGCCACCCCATCCTTCCCACCCCCACCACTCCAGCAACCCTCAATTTGTTTCCTGAGATTAAGAATTCCTCAAATCAGTGAGGTCATATGATACATGTCTTTCTCTGACTGACTTATTTCACTCAGCGTAACACCAGCTCCAAAAATTTTGTTTGGTTCTCTTTTATAGTTTCTATCTTTCTGTTGATATTCTCATTCTGTTCATGCATCTTTGTCCTAATTCTGTTTAGTGTTCTCTTTTATGTCATTTTCAAGACAGTTGTTTTAATTTTTTTGTCAATGATTCAGAGATCTGTGTATTTTTAGGGCCAGTTTCTGGTGATTTATTTATTTATTTTTTCGTTGGGGTGACTATCCCTGTTTCTGTGTATGCTTTGTGATCTTTTGTTGAGATTTGAGCATTTGACTAAACAGCCACTTTCTCAGTCTTTATAGATTGACTTTGTGCAAGGGAAGACCTTTACTAATCAGCCTTCCTGGAGGTTCAGGGACCTCTCAAAACTTTTCTTAGTATTCATATTCTCTGGGCTTGTGTGTGTGCTTTTATTTCAGTACAAATGACTGCTTTCAACTATCTTAATTTCTCTAAGAGGATCACCCCTGATTCTTTTCAGGAGTTTGTGTTTCTGCTTCTATTGTATTCCTCTGCCTATAATCTCTTGCTCCCCTGATGCCTGCCTGTGGAACTTCAGACTCCCTGCTGCTCTAACATGCTGCAGTGCTTGCCTCTGTTTTCAGCATGGCCTCCAACCTGTTATTTAAACAATGCCACTGTTGCCATCAGTGCTCCAACTCACTCAACAGAAACCAGTCCCTCAGGCAGCCACCAGACTGAAGCCAGAATGTTGAACACAAATTCCACTCTTTCCTTTCTTTCCCAAGGGAGGAGCCAGGACTTCAGAGTTTTTCTCCCAATTGGGATGCACCACACTGGGTGGGGAAAGGGCTAAAGTGTGCAAAATGCCACAAACTTTCCTAATATTTTCAGTAATTTTTTTTCTTGGCTACATGTTCTCCTGGGTTCTTCAGCTACCCAACTGATTTTTGGAATACTCATAATAGTATTTGGGCCAATATATCGCTGTTAATTTGGTGTCTCTGGTGTGTGTGGGAGAATGATGGCCAGAAGCTTCTTATTCTACCATCTTGCTGATGTCACCCTCATCTACTGTTTTTTGCAAAAGGTAAAAAACCAATTCAAAGGTAAAAAACCATTTCATTAAATGGTCTGGGCTAATTGGATATACATATGCAACAAAATGAATCTTTACCCAACCTTCACACCATGTGCACAAATTTACAGATTGAATTGTAAGCAAAATTGTTAAACCTAAAACTATAAAATTTCTAGAAGAAAGGAGAAAATCTTTGTGACCTTGGGTTAGACAAAGGTTTTATGATATGATACAAAAAGCATGATCCATAAAGAAAAATCTGATAATTTGAACTTCATCAAAATTTAAAACCTCTGCTCTTCAAAAGACTATGTTAAAAAGAAAAGACATTTCAGTTGGTAGGTTTTATGTAAATTAGAATGGATAGATGAAATTGGTGTGAACTTAAGGTTTTACATATATATATATAAATAGATATGGAAATAAATATAGATATAATGTGTAAATATAAATTCCCTAACTCATCACTGTAAAGGCCTGGGAGCAGTAACACCCTAGTATCAGTAGTCACACTAGATCTGGGTTTCTAAATACCGTTCTTCTGTAAAAGGGCCAGGGCTCCTTGAAGAAATTATTTATTTTAGGGCTGGGGTAGGACAGGTGCAACATAAATCTAGGTGTTCAAATTGATGGGGACATGCCAATGGGGCACAGAAGCCATCTCAAAGGGGCTTCCACTATTCAAATCTAAGATAATTTGTGCAACAAAATGAGTGATAGTAACAAGCTATTGTTAATTTACTAAATAAGAAATTGATTAATCCATATCAATGGACACAATAAATTGAAAGTTTGAGGAGAAATAAAATATCAACATAGTCTCAAAGCATCTCCCTCCCAAGAAAAACTTGTAAGTTACACAGGGAAGAAAAATAACTTTATAAATCCTAATAGATAGCACTTTATTAAATGATCAAAGTTAACATCACCAGTAATGAGATGAATCATTGTGTGCCACCTAATAAGATACAATAAGAAGCACATTTTATCACTTCTGTCATATTCCTGCCAAAGATGCATAACCTAATCATGAGGAAACATCAAACAAATCCAAATCAAGGGACATTTTACAAAATAAGTGGTCTATAATCTTCAAAAGTGTCAAAATCTTAAAAATCAAGGAAAGACAGGCACTATTACAGTGTGAAGAAGACTTAAATAGACATAACAACTAAATACATGTAATCCTGAACTGCATCTTTTTACTAAAAAGGACATTGGAACAACTGGGAAAACTTGGAGTCTGAGGATTAGATTGCAGTGATGCATCAATTTTAATTTCCAAATTTGATGGTTGTATTATGGTTTTCACAGTTACCAAAATATTCAAGGATAATGGAGCATCATATTAGCAATGCATTCTCAGATGGTTTATATTGTTTTTACAACTTCCTGTAAGGTTGAAAAATGAAGGCTGATTGTAACAGTTGTTCAGATAAGCCTCAATGAAAATAGGAGGATGGAGTCATCAGAACTCTTCCCAGAGAGAGGACAAGATGAGGAGGGTGAAACTGGCAAGACTGTTGAGATGAGGGGGCAGCAATAGCAGGTGGAGACTAAGATGACTGTCAGTTTGTAGGCCTGGAAGATTGAGAAGATATTGGTGCCCCATTAGAAAAAAGTAGAAATGTGTAAGTCAGGCAGAAGATTAGGGTTGAGTGAGGACAAGAATGAGTTTGCGTTTTGGATATTTTGGACATGTTTGAGTTGAAAGAGTAGTTCACAGCCTGTTCAGACTCCAGGTTCCTCTGAGGATTTGGATAAGAACAGATGCTAAACACAATATGTGTGCGTTGGAGCGGGACAGATCAATGCTGGGCTTCGCTTGTTCTGGGTTCACCTCCAATAACTGTCTGAATGTGCTGCATTCCTACATGAGTTATCCTCTTTCCCAGGACCCTGATTGTCCACACCTGTGAGGAATGAGCCTAAATATATAACTGATTATTCTTGGAAGTTTGCCAAGAGTAAAAGCTAAAGCCAGAAACTCCCCAAGCTGTCTCCAGAGCATAATGTATTTTCAGCTCACACAAACTGCTTGTTGCCAAGTGATCTGTCAATGGCCTGGATAGTTAAAGAGATGGAATGCATTTCAGTTGCACAAATGTGTCCTTTGTTAACCTTGTTATTTAGATTCCTATATAAAGGCAATTTGTGGCCCCAGTACCTTATCTTGGCATTTGAGACTCTCTCTAAATATAATTCCATAGCCCCATTTCCTTTCCTTTCCTATCTAAGACCCCATTGCAGCCAGCCCTCTGTCCTTTCATTGTCAAAGCTTGTTTTGCTTTTCCCCACTTTTGAGACTTTACTCATCTTGTGGGTTGAAATTCAACTCATCGTGTCTATAGAAAGCATTGTGCTAGGCACTCTAGAGGCACTGAGTTGATTAAAACATGAACTGTGTCCTCAAGGAATTTGCAGTCACAATAGAAAAATATAAGGGAGCAGAGGACCTTTATGAAGGCAGATGTGGGAGAGGAGTGGGCATGTGGACTCAAGACTGGACAGATGCTTACTTTTACAATTATGATGAGAAGACATCAAACCAACCTGTCCCCCAAATCTCCCATTTACAACTGGCTGCTCCCACTGCCTAGAGAATGTGTACTATATATACCATCCTCACCATCCCTCATTCTTCATGCCTCAACTAAAAATAAACATGTCCCTTAGAGTGGCCTTTCCTGATCCACCCCTCCCACCAATTACAGTATGATAAATGAGAAGATCTACATTCACACTTTTTTTTCTCACCAGGGAAAATGGCCAGGTGCATTATAAAGAATTGGAAGCAAAAGATCAAAAAGTCTCAGAATCTCAAAGCTGGAATGGAGTTTAGCCAGCCCAGGCCCTTGTGTGGCAGATGAAGAAACTAAGGTCCAGACAGGGAAAATAATTTACCAAATACGACATGGCAGTTCAGATGTTTTTGGTTGCAAGAAATACAAATCTCAATCCAAACTGGCTTATGCAAAAAGAAGTTATTGGCGCATGTAATTGAATAGTCCTGTGGCATATCTAGCTTTAGATAAGACTTGATTTGGGACCCCAATGATGAGATTGGGATTGGGATTAAGATCTCTCTCTCTCTCTCATTCCCCCTCCTCCCTCCCTCTCTGGCTTCCTATTGTGGCACCAAATCAGGCCCTAAGACACCCCAGAACTACAACTACATATTTTCCCACTGGACTCCATTTCCCCAATAATTCAACCCATGTTCCAGAAGCATTGTGCACATTGTTGGCCTTAGCCTGGCCCTCACATGGTTTGGTATGTGGTGTACCTCTGAACTCATCATGTGGCCACTGCAATGGGATATACAGACATGTTTGAGGCAAACTGGGCCTAGCCCTAGAGCTGGAGGTAGGATCAGTTCACCCAAACCTCATGGCTGAGAAATGTTGGATGCTATTATGAAGAGGAGAGAAAATGGATACTGGGGATACAGTCCATAGTTGTCCGCCATAGAAAGTTACTGGCAAAGTCAGGGCTACAAGCCAGGTCTCCAGTCTCCCAGCTCTATTTAATGGTGTCATCACATTCTGGAAAAGCCTGCTAAGGTTCTGTGGCACCAAGACATAGCCACACGGCTGATGGAGCTTTGCATTCAAACAATTCTGTACTGACTCTGGAGTGGCAATGCTAAATTCACCATTCCTCAGGCAAAGAGAGAGTAACTCCAGGACCTGAGTCCAGAGGGAGATGAGGTGCAAGAAGAAGAGAGGTGATCAAAACAAGCTGCAGATCTAAATCAGGAATGAGAGGTAGAGAACCTGGTAATAACTGTCCCACATGTGCTGCCAATGGAATTGAATCAGCATAATTGATTTGATCTACACAAAGTGAGACAGGTCTCCTGGAAACCTGCCCATGAGTAGATCAGCAAGACTCAATAGGCATATCAAATGAAAATAAAGTGAGACTAAAGGTGGAGTTCTTCCAACCTGAAATACCCAGAGCAAATGGAGACTGGCTGGTTGGAAGAGAGCAGGGAGAAGGATGGCAGGTGTGATTTATTCCAAGGGACCATGGTTCAGAGCTGGCTCCATTGGCAATCTTTATTTGTGTATTTATTATATTAAAAGTGAAGTTCAGACAGAATACTTTTTATTCCCAGTAACATACAATTTAAAATGTGCTTATTTCTTGGTTTAATCACAAAAATATTGTATCTGCTAATCCTCTCAGGGATTTCCAGTCCCATAATGATAACCCCTTTTGGCACATAATACTATCTATCACCAAATAAGCAGGAATGACTCAAGTCTTTTGATAATTTTCATCTCCATCATTCCTAAATGTTCTCTTGGAAAGAAGGGCTAGGGAGTTATAGGACAACTCTACCTTGCAAGGACCCTTTTCTGGCATATACTCAATAAGAAGGAAACCTCCAATTCTTTGGCAAGTCTCTTCCTAGTCCTGGCCCACCTTTCAAATTCAATCTCTCAGTTCTTCCGTTCAGTCTCTATTGCAACAAGCCCGGAGCCGTTTTTCTATACAATTTCTATGCTTGTCTGATGTGGTCTCATGCAGGCTATCCTTTATCTTTCCCACATCTATGGGCCAGATTCAGATGTTGGCTTCTAGTTTGTGATCTCTAGATTAAAATTCCACCTTTTTGGTGAAGCCTTCTTTGGTTCCCAACAAAAAGAGATGACCACTCTCTCCTTTAGGTACCTCATCATTTTGCTTCTCTTTCTCTTAGACCACTTGTTACATGTCCTGCCTTAAGTTATTGTGATTCATGCATCCATCTTATCTTTCATTTTGATCTCTTGATCTCTTTGATCTCTTGATCTCCAGGCAGAAATGACAGATGATTTATCCCTGTGGTCCCATGATACCTAGCCTGGATGGATTTCTTGAAGACCTTTCATAGGGCAGAAACTGTGTGTATTTTATTAACGATAGCACCTTGAACAAGTACAGTCAGATACCACAGGAAGGTAAATAAATGGGTAAATAAATGGAGAGAGACCCTGGGTTCATTCTCTGATGGCACTCCCTAAGATCTTATTTTCATTGCCCTAGCCCTGAGCCTTTCAATGTGAAGGATATTTATCATCCTCAACCCAGAAGAACCTTCACTTATTAAATTACCATGACCCTGGACAGTTACTAATCTGTGAGGCAATTTCAGGCTAACATTCTTGGTGGCACTAATCATTTGGAAAAGTTATTGTGAAGTGACATCCAGCTGGTAACATGCCCTTGAGTGGGATGTTCCCCAGAAAGTTGTCTAGATTTAAAAAAATAGACTCTGAAGCCACCAGTTATAGAATTAGATTCTGGTACAAGGGACCATTTGGGGGGTTTTGTTTTGTTTTGTTTTCACCTGTGCTCCTGCTACTAACTTACCCCAGGACTCCAGCTACCCAAACTGCCCTAATCTCCCAGGAGTAAATGGCATACAGAAGATCTGAAGACAAAAGACTCTTAGCTTCAGGCAAAACTAATCAACAACCCATATGTGTCATTAAAATTAAAGTGGAAGTCAGTGTTATGCTAACCACTAAAAATATATATTCTAGAGTTAAAGTTTAAGGTTTGGAACTAGTTCCCTTATTTGAGGGACCTTTAAAAAGTTATCCGACCTCTCTGAGCCTCAGTGAATTTATCTGTAAAGTAATGACAGCAATAGTGTCTACCACATAGAATTGTGTTAAAAATTAAGTGAGATCATGCAAGGAAAGTCATTTGCACAGTACCTGGCACATAATGGCATCAAAAATGTTAGCTATTATTTACCTGCTTTATCATCATTATTACTAAAATTCCTTGTGCTAAAATTCCTGGTTGATAGCTAAGAAGAGCCATAGGACAGGTTCTTAACCACCATGTTTCCTGAAACTGAAACACTCATAGGCCGTCAAGACCCTTCTTTTGCCTGCAGGAATGTCTGTTTTCACATGTCTTTGAAAGAATGTCCCTCATCTTTTTGTCAGGTACCCCTGGATCTTTCATTCATAGATTCCAAGGACCAGATTTCCAACATCAGTTGGAAAAATATGCAGAGGCTTAGTTTCAGCTCAATATAACAGAAGAACTTTCTCACAAGTAAGACTGTCTAAATATGAGACAAACGGCCTCTAGAGGTAATGAATTCCCCATCACAGGAAATATTCAGGCAAAAGCTGGGTGAACTTATTGGAAATACTGTGATATAATTCAGGTATCATATACAGAATTTAACTAGAAGACCTATGAGAACTTGATTAACCCTAGGATTCAATGCTATCTCTTTTTTCACTCTTAACACTTCCATACAGAAAAATAATTTGATAACATTGAAAAGCATCTAAAACACATTTCAACTAGGGACCTTCTTTGTGGAGCAGAGCATTTTGCAAAGCAAAGATCCCCAAACTGTTATCTTTGGCTGATAGAAAAGAATGTCTAGCAAACATACTACTAACACCTACAAAACTCAAACTTGAGAAGTCAAAGAAAATTCTGCTTAGTAACTCTTATTTTAAAAAGGGCATTCACTGGGTGCCTGGGTGGCTCAGGTGGTTAAGCGACTGCCTTCAGCTCAGGTCATGATCCTGGAGTCCCGGGATCGAGTCCCGCATCAGGCTCCCTGCTCGGCAGGGAGTCTGCTTCTCCCTCTCCCACTCCCCGTTTGTGTTCCCTCTCTCGCTGTGTCTTTCTCTGTCAAATAAATAAATAAAATCTTTTAAAAAAAATTTAAAAAAAATAAAAAAAATAAAAAGGGCATTCACTGAATTGCTTAGCTATATGCACCTTGAGCTGAATTAAATTCAGGAGCAAAATGTATTTTTTAAAAAAATGCTTTCCTTCTATCTTTTACTATAGCATGCCTTCTGGCTTTGAAACGTGTCTTTTATCTTCTGGGGAGGATAGAATCTCTCATCCTAATCAAAGAGTACTTATTAGATGTTGTGGTGCTCTGGGTCCCAGGTTCCTGGCAGGGAGCTTCCAAAATCCTTGGAATTTCTTAAGTGACAGGAGTATCTTTGTAATGCTAATAAGGTGACTAATGGTGGGTGCTTAAAGAGCTTTAGAATGGACCTTGGTCACCATAAAGACCACCAGGTGATTAAAAGGTAGTGACATTGGGCCAGAAAAATCTCTGGGGAGAAGTTGGGGGCTGGAGATTGAATTCAATGACATGGCCAAGGATTTAATCAATCATGCCTATATAATGAAACACAATTAAAAATGCTGGGTGCCAAAGCTCAGTAGAGCTTCCTGGTTGGTGAACACATTGATGTACCAGGAGGGTGACATGGCCTCAATGGACAGGAAGAGGGCATGGAAGGTCTGTATTCAGGACCCTCCCAGATCTCACCCTATATGTACCCTTTATAATAAAGTTGTAATTGTAAGTATAGCACTTTCCTGAGTTCTATGAGTCATTCTAGTGAATTATCAAAACTGAGAGGGTTGGGGAAGCCCTCAAATTTATAAGCAGTTGGCCCTTAAGCCCTTAACAGTTGGTTATAAGTACAGCCTGGGGACACTTGAAGTATGGCTGGAACCTCAAGCTCTGCTTTCCAAATTTTGCAGTATTACTCAGATATATTCAGAATGTGCTACTTAGGGGTAGCTGGGGACCTGGATGGTGGTCCACAACCAAAGTTCATTTCTCAAAGTTAGTCAGTATGCTGTTTAGAATCAATCCACACATTTGCAGCTTGGAGGTTGGGATCCAGAGCTCACGCACAACAACTTCATGGGATCCCTTTGTCAAGCTTCCTCCTCTCCATAGCTTCCACACTCTCTCCCAGGAACCCCTTTCTGTCCTCTGGCTAGAAATCCAGTGTTTTTGTCTCCCTAAAGTGCTGTGCATTTCTCACCATTGGGTTTGCTGCCAGGGACAAATGGTGGGAGGATAGAGAGCGAGAGAAGCAATGGGAACCTCTCCTACTCCTCAGACAACAGTTAGGGTTCAGAGAAGGATTCGTCTTCCTCAGAATTTTAGATGCCTGCTTGGCCACTGATGCCACCATTTGCCTCCACCTGATTTCACTTTCAGGACTGGGGAGAAAAAGAAAAAAAAGGGGGGGGGATTTCCCCCATTCTCTGTGTAATAAGGGTTCCTCTTCCCACCCTTCTGAGATGAAAGAGAGATCTTCTCTTAGAGTGCTTTCTATCCACATTATGTGAGCTGTTCTAGGATTCTGGTTCCTTGGAACTAATACCAGAATATACAGATGAGGGAAAAGGCAGGAAAATCACCAACACATCAATCTTACTTCAAGTTCACATTTTTTTTCCTCAGTCAGCCTGATACCAATTACTCTTTGGAGTCCTCAGCCATTCCATCTATTCTGCCTCGGGGCTTTTAGTTATGTTCAGTGGGAGAAAAATCTTAACTGGAAGTATTTTGTATATCTCTAAATTTTAGTATAAATAGTCTCAGATTATATCATTCACTGAATTTAATATTTTATTTAATTTTATATTACCATATTATCTCATATACACATGTGTGTTAACTGCTATATGTATTTCCTTACTAATAAATGTTTAGCTTGTTTCTAACTTGTTACCATTATAAACAATGTTGTAATGAACATTCTTAAAACATGTTTTCTTGTGTCCATTGTAAGAGTTTTTCTAGAACCTATGCCTAGAAATGTCACTGCTGAGTAAAAGGATATATCCTGTGTATTATAAAATACTCTCTAAAGTACTTGTATCAGTAAAAACTCCTGCTGGCAATGGATAGACATTCTCTACTCTTTCCCCACACCCTTGCAAACAAATAGTGTTGTTATATTTTTAAAATATTTTCTAGCCTGATGGGTGCGAAATGGTATCTTGGGATGATTTTATTTTGTATCTCTCTTTTAAATCATTTTATAACTGCAAAAGAATATATATACACTATAAAAATAGTATAGCTAATATAGAAATGTAGAAAACTTGAGAGAAGATAGAAAAGTATAAAGAAGGTTTTTTAAAAAATCCAATACACCAAGCTAATATAAGTGATTATCTCAGAGAGGGAGGACAGATGGTTAAGACTGAGCACCATGGTCAAAGGGGATTTAGCTATATTTTTTTAAATTAAAAAAATGTATTCATGCATTTCTTATAATCAAAAATTAATTTGCTATGTGTGGTGATAGATGTTGACTAGATTTTGTGATGATCATTTAGCAATATATACAAATATCAAATCATTATGCCATATACCTGAAACTAATATAATGTTATATGTGAACTATATCTCAATTTTTAAAATTAATTTAAAAATAAATTGTGATTATTTTGTTTGGCTATCTTTCCATTTGATGTGTTATTATATGTTTATATATTATTACATAGATACGAATAAACTATATTTGCAACTTAAAATTTGGGTTTTAGTAATCATGCCATAATAATTTATTTTTTAAAAACTTTGTAAATGTTTTTAAAAATCTGCCCATAGAAGTTTTATTTTTTAAGTTGAGACATAACTGACATATAATACTATGTAAGTTTAAGGTATGCAATGTGTTGATTTGCTACATTTATATATTGCAATATGACTGCTACCTGTGTTAGCTAGCACTTCTGTCACATCACATTATCATCATTTCTTTCTTGTAGTGAGAACATTTAAGTCTACTCTTAGCAGCTTTAAAGAACACAATATACTGTGGTTAACTATAATCACAATGCTGTGCAGTAGATCTCCAGAATTTACTCATCTTCTAACCCTTTGACCAACATCTCCCCAATTCATCACCTCCATTCTTTGTTTCTATGACTCCCATGTAAGTGAAATCATACAGTATTTGTTTTTCTCTGCCTGACTTACCTCACTCAGCATAATGCCCTCAAGATCCATCTATGTTGTCCCAAATGGCAGAATTTCCTTCTTTCCTTTTTTTACGGATTTTATTTATTTATTTTTGTGAGAGAGAAAGAGAGAGAGAGAGAGAGCACAAGAGCAGGAGGGAGGGGCAGAGGGAGAAGCAGGCTCCCCGCTAAGCAGAGAGCCCAATGCAGGACTGGATCCCAGGACCCTGGAATCGTGACCTGAGCTGAAGGCAGACGCTTAACAAACTGAGCCAGCCAGGCACTCAAATTTACTTCTTTCTCATGGTTGAATAATATTCCTCTGTGTGTGTGTGTCTGTGAGACCATTTTCTTTACCTGCTTATCCATTGATGGACACTTAGGTTGTTGCCATATCTTGTCAAATGTGAATAATGCTACAATAAACATGGGAGTTCAGGTATCTCTTTGAGATAATGATTTCATTTCCTTTGGGTACATACTCAGAAGCTGGATCATATGGCAGTTCTATTTTAAATTTTTTGAGGAACCTCCATACTGTCTGCCTTAATGGCTATAGCAATTTACATTCCCACCAACAGTGCACAAACTTTCCTTTCTCTCCACATCTTCACCAACACTTATCTCCTGTCGTTTTGGTGATAAGTATCCTAACAGGTAACAGGTGACATCTCATTGTAGTTTTGACTGACATTTTTCCTGATAATTAGTGATGTTCAACATCTTTTCATGTATCTGTATCTTCTTTGGAAATATGTCTATTCACTTTCTCTGCTCATTTTTAAATTGGTTTGGGCTTTTTATTGTTGTTGTTACATTGTACACATTCTTTATATATTTTGATATTAGCCTCTTATCCAATATATGGTTTCCAAGTATTTACTACCATTCCATAGATTGCCTTTTCATATTGTTGATTGTTTCTTTTGCTGTGTAAAACCTTTTTAGTATGATGTAGTCCCAGTTATTTATTTTTGTTTCTTTTTTCTTGTGCTTTTGGTATCATATCTAAAAAATTGTTGCCAAGACCTGATGTTTTCTTCTAGCAGTTTTATGGTTTCAGATCTTATGTTTAAATCTTTAGTCCATTTTGTGTTAACTTTTGTGAGTGGTATAAGATTGGGGTCCAATTTCGTTCTTCTGCATGTGGTCATCCAGTTTTCCCAACACCATTTATTGAAGAGACTATCCTTTCCCCATTGAATATTCTTTGCTCTTTGTCAAATATTTTGACCAAATATGGAAGGGTCAACTTCTGGGCTCTCTATTCTCTTCCATTAGTCTATGTGTCTATTTTTAATGCTAGCACCATACTGTTTTAATTATTATAGCTTTGAAGTATAGTTTGAAATTAGGAAGTGTGATACTTATGGCTTTGTTCTTTCTCAGGATTGCTTTGGCTATTCAGAGTCTTTCATGGTTCCGTACAAATTGTAGAATTTTTTTCTATTTCTGTGAAAAATGTCATTGGAATTTTGATAGGGATTACAATGAATCTATAGATGGCTTTGGGCAGTATAAACATTTAAACTATATTAATTCTTCTGACCCATGCACACAGGCTATTTTTCCATTTGTTTGTGTCTTCTTCAAGTTCTTCCATCAGTCTTGTAGTTTTCATTATATAGGTCTTTTGCTTCCTTGGTTAAATTTATTCCTAAGTATTTTATTGTTTTTGTAAACTAATGGTTGCACAAAAGCCCATCTGTATAAGTGTGTTATAATTTACTAACCATTCACCACTTAAGGGCATTGGAGTTGTTTAAGTTTTTCCTCCTTGGAGGGAAAAGTAACACTTTAAAGGACATCTTTGTCAACATTCTGGGTAATTTCCTTAAGTTAAATTCCCAGAAGAAGAATTAATGTATTGAAGCGTATAAACATTGCTAAGGCTCTTGATATATTCTGCCTGTTGTTCTCAGAAAGATTGGGTCACTTCAACCAGCAGTACATGAAAGTAGCTTACCAGGATTGGGAAGTTTTACTTTTTAACAATTCTCTAATTTTTTTTTAAGTTTCTTGTGAAGGAAATCGATAAAACAGGTCTTCAGTTTATCTAAGATATAGCTTCACTGTAGAAAGAAGGGTGTGTATGTGTGTGTGTGTGTGTGTGAGAGAGAGAGGGAGAGAGACAGACAGAGATAGAGAGACAGAGACAAGAGAAATAGCTCTCTTCTCCCAGCTGAAATAATGGCAGTGGCAAACCCTGACTGAATCAGCTCCCAGGAAGGGCATATAGAACAAAAATAACTTTCTTCTTGGTAGAAAGCTTTGTGTTTCAACTACATATTACTTCAGTTGTCATGTTACTTCTCTTAATCTAAGACCACCCTCTAAGCCCCAAATGTCATTGGTAATAGCATCTGAACAAAGTCCACTTGCCCAAACCTGCAGGAGAGTGGAAGAAACAGGAACTCCAGTCCGGTATGGCAGAACTAACCTTTACCCCAAATACCACAGAATGCTCATGTTATTTTACAGCAAGACATTTTAAATCCCCTGAGAAGTGCTTTTATCAAGTGGTTGAATTCAAAACATCGTTTTATATTATATAAACAAAAAAACAGCTTTTTGCCCCCAAGAAACACACTCACAGTTGGTTTTGTTGTTGTTGTTGTCGTTGTTTGCACCTTGCTTTTTTCAGGTAATAATATGTTAGCTATTACTCCATAGCAGTACAAAGAGGGAGTTCTCATTGCTTTATTTAGAAACAAATTTTTATATTGAGGTAAAACACACAACATAAAATTAACCATCTTAACCATTTTAAGTGTATAGTACAGTAGTGTTAACTATATACACATGGTTGTACAACAGATCTCTAGAACTTATTTATCCTGCAAAACTGAACCTCTGTATCCACTCAACAATTCCCCCTGCCCCAGCCCCTAGCAACCACCATTCTATTTCCTTATAGGTTTTCTTTGAAACATTTGCATCATATGAAAATCAAAAATACATAAGATGTAGTCACATAAAACAGTTCATAATTCCAGAAGCTAGTATAAAACACTGAACATAGACCCACTTTGCAAAGATGAAAATAATTTGTGAGTTTACTGTTGAGAATACTGTTCACAATAATACTTCCAGTTTTTCACTATGCATATTTTTAAGTTATTGGGATAATAACATTTAGACAATTTTTTATCTTCTTTTTTATTTAATTTTTAATGTAAGCATTTTACCTGCCATTCATCACTCATCATAACACTATTTTTAATAGCTGCACTAAACATTATAATTTGCTACTTGTCTTTAGTTATCTGGAGAGTTCCTATGAGGCAGGTACCAAGATCATCTCCATTTTACATATAAGACTGTTGCACAGAGTTTGGTATCCCACATCAGGGATGAAAGAAAAAAAAATCTAGTGATTCTTGACTGCTAACTGTGATTTCCATAGAAACTGAGAGTCCAAATAATAACTGTTTTAAAACCTCAGTTACCTTGTTTTAGTTGAGCTGGTGTTCATTTCCATGGAAACAGAAGTGATAGCAGCAAAGGAGTGAGAATTGGCTTTGGTGAGCATCCGAGACAATTGCTGCCTGAGAGCAGGACTGTTGCTTCCTAAATTATACCTGCCCAGCCCGCGGCATAAGCCACACAGCTGGAGTCTGTAGATTATTGACTTTGGAAAGTAAAAAAAAAGAGTTCTGCCATATTTGACACCCAACTCCCCAGCTGAGCCTTGCAAGTCAGTCTAAATAATTTAGACAAAATTAGATTTTTTTAAAAGATTTTATTTATTTATTTGACAGAGAGAGAGCAAGAGCGAGTGCACAAGCAGGGGGAGTGGAAGGCCAAGGGAGAGGGAGAAGCAGGCTCCCTGCTGAGACCGACAAAGGGCTCAATCCCAGGACCCCAGGATCATGACCTGAACCATAGGCAGATGCGTAACTGACTGAGCCACAAAATTAGATTTGTTTTTAACCCGAAGTTTGCAGAGAGACTATGTAGTTATCATCAACATTTTTGAGATAATTGATGATATTCTACTTCATTCATAGAAAAAAGCTTATTTTACCAAAATGTGATTATGATTAAGTGACCTGTGTTCTGTGCATAGCAACAGAGGGTAAGAATTTTATAACTATGGTTTCACACATTAAGAAATTATCACCTCTAACTTCAGGCACACATATTTTAATGTTTTACTATGAAAAATTTAAAACGTCCACTAAACTAAACAGAATAAAGCATGGAAAGGCAAATTTTATCCTACAGGCCAAATCTGGCCTGCCACCTGTTTTTGTAAAGTTTTACTGGAACACAGCCTTGTTTATTCATTTACACATTGTCTATGATTGCTTCCATGCTACAATGGCACAGCTGGGTAGTTGCAACCAGGACTATATGGCCTGAAAGCCTGAAATATTTACTATCTGGTCCTTTGAAAAAAAAAGCGTACAGGCCCCTGATCTAATGAACCCCATATATCCATCACTCGGCTTCAGCAATTATCAACACATGAGAGGCATACGCAAACAGGTGAGCTTTATTGTTTTAAGTCTCCCTGTGTGCCACTTAAAAAGCATTCAGTGATTTATATAACATAAATATCAAGAGTCAAAAATAATTGCAACTCCAAACACAATAACTAAATCAAGCAAATGTTTGGATAGCAACGTGGTCTTGTTGTCATTCCTCTTGCTCTTCTTGACTGGTGTCCCTCTGGACTTGGCACCGAGGAAAAGAGGGCGGGGTGGACAGAACACAGGGCTGAGAAGATGTAAAGGTGCTTCAGAAAGGTATGTGGCAGCTTAGAAGGGAAGGAAGAACTGAAAGCTGACAAGGAAATCTCCAGAATCTTCTCCCCATCACTGCAAGCCCTAGGAGCCTGCCTGCCCAGCACACACTGCCAGCACTGATTTCAAGATTTCTTTATACCGAAACTTAGTGTAGGCATGAGACTGTGGGGTATGTGGATAGAACACATAGCCAGCGGAGGAGGGCTCTGCTCTGCTGCTAGTGTGTTGTGTAAGGTTGGGCATGTCATTCATCAGTTCTGGACAAATTAGTCTATGGGAGACTTGCTTTGCCAGAAATAAAAGGGCATCATCCCTGCTTTCAAAATTTAGATGATCAGATGGGAAGGATATGCATAAATGTGCTTTTTAAAGCACCGTAGTTTGCCTACATGGTAGATATGAGGGATAACTTGTTGAGACCATCTAAAAGATACTCAAGAATTTGGAATGAAATAAACTAACAACAACAAGACAAAGGGGAAAAAAAAACCTTCCTTTGTTTTCCCCATGTCTTTTAACTTTTTCAATGTGCTTTTAGTTTTATCCATTTATTTTACCCTCAGAACCTACCTTTAAGGCATGTAGGCAATTTATCTAAACCCGTATTTTATAGATGAGAAATATGAGGCACTGAGAAATAAATGTCATTTCTCAAAGCCACTTGAAGGCATGATCTTGTTCACAGCACAGACGGCGGGAGCTTGCCAGTCAGACCTAGATTTCTGACTCTAACACATGCCATCTCTGTCTCCTGGAACAAATTTCTTAACCCCTTTTTTACCACTTTTCTCTCCTTTGAAAAATGTGGATAATAGCTAACAGGTACTTAACAAATATTTTCTTCCCATAATGTGTATCCTAAGGGCAAAAAGCTCAACATGATTTTTGTTGATGTGTTTGGGGCTTTTTCTAGGAGAGGTGTGTAGGGGTGCTGTGAAAGCAGAGTCCAGTCCTAACTCTGCGTGACAAGTAAAAATAAACCACCACTTTGAATGGCAGAGAACTATTCAGCCTTTTAGAGAATGCTCTCTGTTCTGTTCTTTTTTTTTTATGTTATGTTAATCACCATACATTACATCATTAGTTCTTGATGTAGTGTTCCATGATTCATTGTTGGCGTATAACACCCAGTGCTCCATGCAGAACGTGCCCTCTTTAATACCTATCACCAGGCTAACCCATCCCCCACCCCTTCCCTCTAGAACCCTCAGTTTGTTTTTCAGAGTCCATCATCTCTCATGGTTCGTCTCCCCCTCCGATTTTCCCGCCTTCATTCTTCCCCTCCTGCTATCTTCTTCTTTTTTTTTTTAACATATAATGTATTATTTGTTTCAGAGGTACAGATCTGTGATTCAACAGTCTTGCACAATTCACAGCACTCACCATAGCACATACCCTCCCCAATGTCTATCACCCAGCCACCCCAACCCTCCCATCCCCCATCACTCCAACAACACTCAGTTTGTTTCCTGAGATTAAGAATTCCTCAAATCAGTGAGGTCATATGATACATGTCTTTATCTGATTGACTTATTTTGCTCAGCATAACACCCTCCAGTTCCATCCACATCATTGCAAATGGCAAGATCTCATTCCTTTTGATGGCTGCAAAATATTCCATTGTATATATATGCCACAGCTTATTTATCCATTCATCTGTCAATGGACATCTTGGCTCTTTCCACAGTTTGGCTATTGTGGACATTGCTGCTATAAACATCAGGGTGCACGTACCCCTTCGGATCACTACATTTGTATCTTTGGGGTAAATACCCAGTAGTGCAATTGCTGGATCATAGGGTACCTCTATTTACAACTTTTTGAGGAACCTCCATACTGTTTTCCAGAGTGGCTGCACCTGCTTGCATTCCCACCAACAGTGTAGGAGGGTTCCCCTTTCTCCACATCCCCGCCAACATCTGTCGTTTCCTGACTTGTTAATTTTAGCCATTCTGACTGGTGTGAGGTGGTATCTCATTGAGGTTTTGATTTGGATTTCCCCGATGCTAAGCGATGTTGAGCACTTTTTCTTGTGTCTGTTGGCCATTTGGATGTCTTCTTTGGAAAAATCTGTTCATGTGTTCTGCCCATTTTTTGATTGGATCATTTGTTCTTTGGGTGTTGAGTTTGATAAGTTCTTTATAGATTTTGTATACTAGCCCTTTATCTGATATGTCATTTGCAAATATCTTCTCCCATTCTGTTGGTTGTCTTTTGGTTTTGTTGACTATTTCCTTTGCTGTGCAAAAGGTTTTTATCTTGATGAAGTCCCAATACTTCATTTTTGCCCTTGCTTCCCTTGCCTTTGGCGATGTTTCTAGGAAGAAGTTGCTGTGGCTGAGGTCGAAGAGGTTGCTGCCTGTGTTCTCCTTTAGGATTTTGATGGACTCCTGTCTCACATTGAGGCCTTTCAACCATTTGGAGTCGATTTTTGCGTGTGGTGTAAGGAAATGGTCCAGTTTCATTCTTCTGAATGTGGCTGTCCAATTTTCCCAACACCATTTGTTGAAGAGACTGTTTTTTTCCATTGGACATTTTTTCCTGCTTTGTCGAAATTTAGTTGACCATAGAGTTGAGGGTCCATTTCTGGGCCCTCTATTCTGTTCCATTGATCGATGTGTCTGTTTTTGTGCCAGTACCATACTGTCTTGATGATGACAGCTTTGTAATAGAGCTGGAAGTCCGGACTTGTGATGCTGCCAGCTTTGCTTTTCTTTCTCAACATTCCTCCAGCTGTTTGGGATCTTTTCTGGTTCCATACAAATTTTAGGATTATTTGTTCCATTTCTTTGAAAAAAGTGGATGGTATTTTGATGGGGATTGCTTTGAATGTGTAGATTGCTCTAGGTAACATTGACATCTTCACAATATTTGTTCTTCCAATCCGTGAGCATGGAACGTTTTTCCATTTCTTTGTGTCTTCCTCAATTTCTTTCATGAGTATTTTATAGTTTTCTGAGTACTTTGCCTCTTAAGAACAAGAAAGGTCTCAAATACAGAACCTAACACTACACCTAAAGGAGCTGGAGAAAATACAGCAAATAAAGCCTAAACCCAGCAGGAGAAGAGAAATAATAAAGATCAGAGCAGAAATCAATGAAATAGAAACCAAAAGAACAGTAGAACAGATCAATGAAGCTAGGAGCTGGTTCTTTGAAAGAATTGACAAGATTGATAAACCCCTGGCCAGACATCAAAAAGAAAAGAGAAATGACCCAAATCAACAAAATCATGAATGAAAGAGGAGAGATCACAACCAACACCAAAGAAATACAAGCAATTATAAGAACATATTATGAGCAACTCTATGCCAGCAAAATAGATAATCTGGAAGAAATGGATGCATTCCTAGAGATGTATCAACTACCAAAACTGAACCAGGAAGAAATTGAAAACCTGAACAGACCTATAACCACTAAGGAAATTGAAGCAGTCATCAAAAATCTCCCAACAAACAAAAGCCCAGGGCCAGATGGCTTCCCAGGGGAATTCTACCAAACATTTCAAGAAGAATGAATACCTATTCTTCTGAAACTCTTCCAAAAAATAGAAATGGAAGGAAAAATTCCAAACTCATTTTATGAGGCCAGCATTACCTTACTCCCCAAACCAGACAAGGACCCTATCAAAAAGGAGAATTACAGACCAATATCCCTGATGAACATGGATGCAAAAATTCTCACCAAAATACTAGCCAATAGGATCCAACAGTACATTAAAAGAAATATTCACCACGACCAAGTGGGATTTATCCCTGGGCTGCAATGTTGGTTCAACATCAGCAAATCAATCAGTGTGATATAATACATTAATAAAAGAAAGAACAAGAACCATATGATCCTCTCAATAGATGCAGAAAAAGCATTTGACAAAGTACAGCATCCTTTCTTGATCAAAACTCTTCAGAGTGTAGGGATAGAGGAAACATACCTCAATATCCTAAAAGCCATCTATGAAAAACCTACAGCAAATATCATTCTCAATGGGGAAAAACTGAGAGCTTTCCCCCTAAGGTCAGGAACACAGCAGGGATGTCCACTATCAACACTGCTGTTCAACATAGTTCTAGAAGTCCTAGCCACAGCAATCAGACAACAAAAAGAAATCAAAGGCATCCGAATCAGCAAAGAAGAAGTCAAACTCTCACTCTTTGCAGATGATATGATACTTTATGCGGAAAACCCAAAAGACTCCACCCCAAAACTGCTAGAAGTCATACAGGAATTCAGTAAAGTGGCAGGTAATAAAATCAATGCACAGAAATCAGGGACATTCCTATACACCAACAAGACAGAAGAAAGAGAAATTAAGGAGTCGATCCCACTTACAATTGCACCCAAAACCATAAGATACCTAGGAATAAATCTAACCAAAGAGGCAAAGAATCTGTTCTGTTCTTTTCAAAACAGCAGCTCTAAATGATTAGACTACTTAACCTGAGCTACCAGCCTTGACTTTAGGAAACTTAATCTTCACCCAGAACTTGAGCCTGATGACTTTGGGTTGGCTGAGTAAGGTGACTTCTCCATCCAAAAGTTACCAAGACATTAGGAATTCAAGGATATTCATGCTCACAGTCTATAGAGAACTACACCTCCCCAGCCATGGTACCCTCCTTTTGGGAAGCAGATATTCTACAGGTTTTACTACAAAGACTCTCAATGCAAACAGAGGTTAAGGTAGACACCCACAGCTGCTATGGCACAAAACTAGCAGGACTGCAGCCTGGCACATAAATAGCCAAGCACACACACCATCAAAATCTTTCTCATCAGTCTTTTGAGGCACATCTCTGCATTCTGTTTGCAATGGTGAGATTTTCTCCTCTTCAGCCTATTATCCTAGCATTCATCTGTCCTGTCAACACATCATAAATTGTTTATAATGCATCGCACCAGAACAGCACTGAAGTAATGAGAATAAATAGATCCTGATAGACATATTGCTACCCACCAAAACTGAACCATTAAACAGCTCATGAATATTTAGAAAGTGTTGACTTGCTTCTCACCTCATAAGGCATTTGGGAAATTTTGCCACAAATGGGAATCTGCTGTTAGAGAGCCATGGAAAAGCAATGAATAGAAAGAGTTGGGAGTGGGGCATGTTCTAAGCTCTGTCACTAACTGGGGCAACTGGCTGTGAATTTATTTAGCAAGTCCCTTAAACTCTGTGTTTTAATTAATCAGAAAAGTATCCCTAAGGTTTCTTCTAGGTTTGAAATTCTGATTCTAGGGTAAATAGAGACTTCTCCTCTGGACCTCATGTGCCACAGTGCTTGGGCCACTTGTTCTAGCCCTAGCCATACAACACTGTGATGACCAACTCAGCTGGACTCAGCCTCAGCCTCACACAGATGCAGCCACAGGCCTGCACTGCCCACCATCAGCCTCTTGTCCCGGGACTTCCCCACTTGGTACTGAGGTAAGAATACCCACGCTGAAAGTTTGAGGGCATTCAAGCCCTGTTGGTCAAACATTGGACTGATGGGAGATGGGATCTGGCAAAAATTCTCCCTTACTCAACCAGATGGATTATTTTAAGAAGGATTTTTTTATTTGGCATTGTAGAAGATGGTCCCGTGAGATAGAACAATGAGTTACATTTAGCAAGTGGTGGCCAGTTTATTAAAAACACCTCATCCTGCCTTTCCCTCCTTCTCTGCCTCATCCCCTTTATTCCTCATGTCTGCTTTCTGGGATTTTACTCTCTAATAAAGAGGAAACCTGTGAGTTTGCCTCAGGCTTCGCTTAGGGGAAACTGAGCTAAGATACTGGAGCTATTCATGGATCAAATTAGACAATGTGAAATTTATGGTCCAATAGAAGCACCCAATGTTCTCTACTTGATTTGTGACTATTTTAGAAAGTAGAGTATCATTGAGCAATTGTTTTTGTTTATTTACCCAGAGAAAGAGATAAAATTCCTTTCAGAAATTTTAAGTGAAGCTAGAAAAGGTAAGACATGGACTTCACCATCACTGAGACTTCTGAGTGGGGGAAAATAGTCAATATTCTTTCTTTCACTGCTGCCTTGCTTGGCTTGAACCCAATAAAACAGTAACTCCTATCACTGGTTCCCTGAGGCTTTGCCTGTTCTCACCATCACCATTCACTGCCACCATATCTAAGGTTTTGTTGTTAGCTCTCTTCTAAAAATAATTCTGCCTGAAATTCTTATGCATTTCTATGTGGTCTCACTACGGTCCAGGTCATAAGGGAAAGTACGAATTCCATTAGAAAACTGGATTCTAAGATTGTACACAAAATGGCTTCACTTCAGTATACTTTGGATTATTACCTTGGACCCTGAAGATGCTCTCCTAGTTTGCACAAATGCATATTTGGGTGCTTTGGTGCTATTGTTATATCTCCCCAGCATGCTTTCTCCTGTTCCAGCCCCCACCTTCTGGTTATAAACCTTGCTCCCTGCACAGGGTTGGGTATATGACTCAGACTGGGCCAGTCTTAGTGCCTTAGCCTACTCCTCAAGCCAGAAACTGGTCCAGAGACAGGTACTTGACGCAATCTAGGTCAGAGTACTTCACTGTTGTTTTTCCTTAACAGAAGTAACATGAAAGACTCCCTTTTTCTCTGGATAGGAGTTTCAGAGATATGATTCTAGAGTTTCCAGTAGCATGATCACTGCCAAATAGAGAAAACTTTTCTGATATACAAAAGAATAAAGCCAAGACAGAGAGAAAAACAAAGAAATGGATAGAGGAAGACAAAGTCTTGGTACCAAGTCCTCAGTTCCAGTCTGAGCTTCATGTATTCCTGCAGCATTTTATTCTCTGAGATGCTCCAGTATCATGTTACTAAATCTCTTCTTTGTGTAAGCTGGCTGGAATTGGGTTTCTGTCACTTGCTATCAAAAGAATCCTGGTTAATATAAATGTGTACAAAAAGCAAAGCCCTTTCTCTACTTTAATATGGCTTGCTATTCTTTTCTTCTCTGTGCCAAAAAAAAATGAATTTGATGTAGAGATAGTAGGACCTTTCAGCTACCCTGTGATTAGTTAAGTTGGATTTATGGATCATCTTTGGACTCTGATCTATCATTCTTTTTTTTCATACCATATAGAAGTTTTATTTAGATGTCTACACAAACCAGAATAGCAAGCCATAGCTTAAGATGATAAAGAAAAATCAACCAAACCAGTTTGTTCTGCTTACTAGTCCAAAATTTTGTTCATGAGTATAGCAGATGGAGGAAAAAACCAAATGTTTAAATTTTATTTTTTCTGATTCAGACACATTGTCAGGTAGATAGAAAGCCCAGTCTCATTCTTTGGATGGGGGCTTTTCACTATGGACTTTCATGATTATTTATTTTCATATCTTTCAGAGACACAGATAGCTGAGTAATTATGCAGCATGGAATATCTAATTGTATTCAATAATTACATGGGAAGCTGCAGTGTGGAAAATAAAGAGTTACCAAAATAACACTTTATTTCTGACAAAAGAGAGGAAAGTATAGTTCAGGCTCCAGCAGGAACAGCTGCCTGCCATGAGGCTAGTGCCCTTTCTGCTCATCTGGGCAGCTCTGCCACCCATGTGCACAGATGTGAAACCACCCAAGACATTCTGAGAGCTGACTCTTGTGGCTGGGACATGTCTTTCTTTGAAAAAAATTATGTGGGCTCCTTTCATACTTGAAAAAGATTGTGTTTCAAAAAATTGATTCTCAGGCATCTGTCATTCTAGCTTCTGAAATGTTTTCTTCAAAGATATAAGCACTTCAGCATGGGACCTCACAGCTACACATCCTGATGTCTTAGTTATCGAGCACTGGCAGACCTGCCAGCCATGCACTCTGGATCCCTATGTGAGCCCCTTTGCTCCAATAAACAGCAGAAAATCAAAATCCTTTGCATTTGGATAGCATTGTCTCCTTCTCAAACTTCTTCCATTTTAAATTTGATTTCTACCCTATTTGGTTTATAAGGCAGGAGTTATTTTCACCATTTGATGGAGAAGAAACTTGTGGACTACGAAAAGGTCCAGGATGAGTTAGGATGCATCTTAGCTCATATAGAAAATATGACCTCCCTATTACTGTACACACATATGCACACACACACACATATACACACACATCAGTGGGAGGTATCAATTAGTAGTAATTATCTGCTGCCTGATTATTTTCCCCTGGAGATATGAGATCCTTCCCAGCTCTTCCTTATCTTGACCATGGTTAATCCACCACTGAATAAAAAATTTAACTATTAATCAAAGTATGAATCTGTGATCTCCTTCCTTCCTGTAATCACCAGCCAGTTTAAAGTTGACTATAAATTGTGTCAATTTTCACATCTTTGTAAGAAGAAAAAATTCATAATGCTATGCTCTACCAGTCTACTGTGAGGATTCCTAGCATTGGTGGGTTAATTCCACAAAACTTAAAATACCGGGGCACCTGGGTGGCTCAGTCAGTTAAGTGGCTGCCTTCGGCTCAAGTCATGATCCCAGTCAGTGTCTTCGGATCGAGCCCCACATTGGGCTCCTTGCTCAGCGGGGAGCCTCCTTCTCCCTCTCCCTCTGCCTGCTTGCTGCTCCCCCTGCTTGTGCTCTCTCTCTCACTCTCTCTCTCTCTGTCAAATAAATAAATAAATAATCTTTTTAAAAAAAGCTTAAAATACCAACAAAGATCTTTAGAAAATTCTTCTAAAGATAGTATAGAGATAAGCAAAGAAAATATAGACAAGGCACTAGATGGTCACTGAAAAAAAAAAAAACAATTCTCTTCAATAATTATTAAAAGAATACCAGCAAAATATTACCAAAAATTTTACAAAAAAAAATATTACTCAAAAATACTGCAAAGCCTCCTCTCATAAAATGAGACCTAGATTTCAAAACTCTCAAACAGGAAAGTTGGGGCACCTGGGTGGCTCAGTCGTTAAGCATCTGTCTTTGGCTCAGGTCATGATCCCAGGGTCCTGGGATCAAGCCCTGCATCGGACTCCCTGCTCAGCGGAAAGACTGCTTCTCCCTCTCCCACTCCCCCTGCTTGTGTTCCCTCTCTCGCCGTGTCTCTCTCTGTCAAATAAATAAATAAAATCTTCTAAAAAAATATTTAAAGTCATTATGGTGAAATCTATCAAGGAGAAAACAAAGGCAGTGATGGCAGTGGAAGGCCAACATCCAAAGTAAGGGAGGAATAGACCCCCAAGAGATCTTGATATACCTTTGTGGTTTTGCACAATATGAAATGTCATCACAAAACAAAACTACTAGAAGGCTGGTGTTCAGAGACATCCTCACTTGCTCTGATGAAGCATGGTGTCCACTAAGGGCCCATGGTGGTTCTACTACTTAATGTCAGTGGGCTAAGGAAGCTGTGACAAACTGAAACCTGAATTCATCAGACAGTGGGTCAGCGAAGAGGAGCTGTCCCTGCTGCTCAGTGTTCTATGACTTTCTAGTTACTGGTTATTGTTCTTCTGGGTGCTTAGAGACCATTTCTAGGAGGCACTTTGTAACTCACTAGCTTCAAAAGAAAAGGAAAAGAGGCTCTGATTAATGTTGTGAAGAAAATGGAAAAACAGTTTTCTGCTCAAAGAAGACAGTTTTAAAATGAGGGAGCAGAAAGGGAGGGAGTTGAAAAGAGAGAGAAAGAGGGAGAGGGAGAGAGGCGGAGAGAAACAATCTCTATTTTCTTTATGTTTAGGGTGTTGTATTGTATGTATTCAAATTGTCATTGTTGGTGTTTCAAGTCAACCCACATTGAGACAGAAGAGCCAGGACCATGCATAGATGAAGTAGGTAGATATCTACATAATGTGACTTAAGGGGTAGGCAAGGTCCAGACACTAAAATAGTTCTTCCCCAGGCTTGACAGGGCACATTAAGTAGTGATTGCTTCAGGTTCCTCTCTATTTAAATGCAAATAAGTCTGGAAAAGATAATATATTATGATAGTTATTAAGCATTAGTGTGATTAGCTTATCAGATCACTTCCCCACTAGATTCCTAAGAGATCCTGGTTCAAGATTTACCTTGACTTAGGTACTAGTTTGCAATCTTGGGTAAGTTTGCTAGCCTCAATGTGCCTCAGTTTCATCATGGTTCTAGACACCATTGTTTGCCCCATCTGCCTCTCAGGACACTTGTCAGAATTGAATGAGATAAAGTCACCTTGGTGGCTCAGTGGGTTAAGCGTCTGCCTTTGGCTCAGGTTATCCTGGGATCAAGTCCCCGATTGGGCTCCCTGCTTAGTGGGAAGTCTGCATCTCTGCCTCTCTCCCTTACTCATGCTTTCTCTCTCTCTCAAAAGTAAATAAATAAAACCTTTAAAAAAAAATTTAATGAGATAATGTATAAGTAATAAAGCAACATAGACACTAGTGCATCATCACACCTGGAATGGGAACAGCACTGAGGGAGAAGGGCCTAAAGGCCAAGAACCACTTTACAACCTAAGGACAAGTGCTGGACACATAGATATTTTCTTAACAGCTGTACCTTTAGTTCAAAGAAAGAGCATTGAACTTAGAATCGGAAGACCTAGATTTCAAAACTCTCAAACAGGAAAGTAGGCAAAGATTATGAGAAGGAAGTTAAGGAAAGAAAGATTCAAATGGCCCAAAATACTTTAAAAATATCTAATCTCACCAGTAATATTAGAAAGACAAATTAGAATAGCAAGATGCTATTTCCACCCATAAATTTTTAAAAATATATATTTTTAAATAGCATACTCAGAGTGTACGAGTATTGAGGAAAATGAGGTGCCAATGGTTGTACAAATTGGACTATTAGATCAAAAGACCTTAAATTGTGTGACCCAGAAGTTTCAATTTCAGAAATTTTCTTGAAGAAATAAATAAGAATATACATAAACATTTAGCTACAAGAGTTCTTACTACAATATTGCTTGTAATCACAAAGATAATAGAAATTATCTAAATGTGCCAATTGGTTATAAATTATGGTACAAACCCACAATTATATACTATTCACCTATTTGTAAAGCTGTGGAAATACACTTACTAATATAGAAAAAATATCTAATAACTCTCTAAGTGAAAAATATGGTTGTGAAACAGTATACACAAGATTAGATCATGTGTCTTCTTTCCCTCTATTTATATATCTTTACCAAGAAATATTTATCAAATGTTGATGGTAGTTCTCTCTGGGTGTGGGACCATAAGTATTTTCATTTTCTTCTTTGTTTACCTTTCTGAAATTTCCACAATTAACTTTTTTTACATATGTAAAAAATATTTGTTTTAAGAGACATCTGTCAAATGAAAGAAATTCCAATAAAAATAAAGCTTTTTTTTTTTCTAAAGTAGAGCTTTTTAGATTTGAGCCAAGGATTCCCAGTCTATAAAATGTAGAAAGAGGGACCTACTTTCCTTAGAAAGTTTACAAAACTCTCAGGAAGAAAACTAAGATATGTGTGAAAAGAGTTTCAAAACCCATAAATCTCTCAGTAGCATCAAAATGGAAGATGGCAGAAACATTATTTCTTCTCAGTTGCCTGCTATAAGAAAAATGTTTCAGAACCACAAATAGTGAAACTACTCAGTTACGTTGAAAAAACTAGCCATACCAAAGCAAGTAAAGGAAATTTTAAACCAGCTTTTAAGTGCAGGTGTGTGTCATTTAATGCAAGAACTTATTTCATTAAAGTGGTTGCAGAGTGATTAGTCAATCCATTCAGTCACTAAAATAACCCCTCTCTCCATAAGCATCTGCTACTCCTACTCTGGTGTGAATAGGTAACAGCTGGCAAGAAATCCTATTATGCAGGGCTCTCTGAGAGCCTCACAAAAGAGAGGACAGGATGTTCACAAGCAATTTGTTTGCTCAACAGCAACAACTACCCTTCCTGCTTTTTCAGACCTTACCTCTTGGACAAAATTTAGTTCATGCTTCACGTGAACACAATGGGTTCTAGAGTACAGTGCTGTTGCTGGTATTGTACACCACTACCCACTGAATAGCCCCCAAACACCTTGCAGAGAACAGCCACATGCATTTATCAGCTTTGAGATTCCAACCACAGCTCCAGGTCAGCAAGGGGTTCTAGCACCAGAGCTAAGAAAGGGTCTGCACTTTAGTAGATGAGGGAGAGGTAATCAGCTGCCTTCAGAGATGTTCTCTGACTTCCAAATTCCTACTCCCCTCTCCTGTTTCTACAAAGATCTGGACTTCACCTTTGAATATATTCATTCATTTTACAGATATTTACTGAGAATTTACTATGCCAGGCAGTGTTGTGGGCATGGGAGATACCAGCAGTGATGAGGGAAGATAAAGTCCCTGCAGAGGGTTTTATATCCTAGTAGGAGTGACAGGCAGCACACAAATAAATAAGATAATGATAAATGTTATAAATAAATGAAAAGAAGCTCAGGGAATAGAAAATGACTGGGAATGGGAGGCAGCTTTGGATTGGGTAATAAAGGAAGCCTTCTCAAAGGAGACTTGAAAAATGGGAAGTAGGCAGCCATGGAAAATATTCAAGGGAAAATCATTCCAGGCAGAGGGAATGGTGAGTGTCAGGCTCTGGGTTGTGAATAAGTCCAGTGTGTTCAGGGAACCAAAGAGTTTAGTAATCAAGAAGACAGAGGAATGAGATGGAGTCAGGGAGGCTGACAGAGACCAGATCATGTAGACCCTTGTAGGCCATGGTGTAGAAGTTGAATTGTATTCCATATGCAATGGGAAGCCAATTGGGAGATTTTAAGATGGGGAGTGATACTTAGGCTGTTGAGTGAACATATTTCAGTGACTTAAATGTTCATGCAAATACCCTTGATGGAGGAAGCATCTTAATTGGAATCTATTGATCATATCCCTTTTCCCATTCCCATCGCAGTCCAGGAAGGGTGAAAGCACTGGATGTCTGAGGTTCTGAATGCAGGGAGAAGTGTTTCAATAGGCAAAAACACATGTGCACCTAAGACCAAACAAAATTGCTAAGGGTAGACCTTGAAAACAGATCCTCTAGCATAGTGAGAGGAAGGAATAGTAAACTTGGGAATCAAACAGTATTAAATTTAAAATCTGGTTCTTCAGTCCTCCTACCTACTAACCTGGGACAAACTCCATCCTTAGAAAGTTGATTACAAAAGCACATAGAATAGACATCACTAGGTGTTATAAACTGAATGTTTGTGTTCCTCTCAAAATTTATATATTGAAAACCCCACCCTCAGTGAGTGCTATAAAAAGTGGGGCCTTTGGGAGGTAATCAGGATTAGATGACATCATGGGGGTGAAGCCCTCATGATGGGATTGGCATCCTTATAAGAGTCACCAGGGAGCTTGCTTCCCCTCTCTGTTGTCCATCCCATGAGAATACTGTGAGGAGCCTGCAACCCAGAAGAGTGCTCCCACCAGAACCTGACTGTACTGGCACCCTGATCTGGGACTTTCAGCCTCCAAAAAGATAAAAAATACATTTCTCTTGTTTATAAGCCACCCAGTTTATGGATTCTGTTATAGCAGCCTAAATTGACAAACACTTGGAAATGTACTGAAATTTATCTCAGTTATCCCTGTGAATTCCTGAATTGACTACTGCACTAGAGGAGCACTCTGATTTAATTCAATATCATAACAACTGAGTGTTTACAATATGCCCAGAACTATGCTAGGTGATGAGGTTTCAAAAATGAATGAGACAGCAATAATAGCCACATGCTTCCATGCACACTATTTTTCTCAGAAAGCGATGAAATTTTGGAAGCAGGCTTTGGCAAAGAAATCTTCTTAAGCTAAAAATAACAGGGTGGATATTCCAAGCATTTTTTAAATGTCTGTGTTACTCCCTACCAGTATGAAAAGTGTACTGCTTTTTGGGATATCTTCTTGTTCTGAATTAATTAGCAAGGTGAGTTGGAATCCACATCTAATTCTTAGCGCATTTGGCAAGATGGCAGGAGTTCTGCAGTATAAATTGTTTACCACTGATGCTAATGCCTGCTCATTTGATTTAATGCGTGGTGTGCTATTCAGTTGCTCCCAGGGAGGTGGGAAGGGGGAGGATGTCTCCTAATAGTCAATCTTGTCCATAATTGCAATGTCTGCCTGCCAAATGAATTCGCAAATATTAAAAAACAATCCTATGAAACAATGAATAGAGGAATTTGGAGAAAATTTGCTACAACATGAACAGGAATGTAAATGAAGAGACAGAAGCTATATGAGAAAGGATCCTGCTCGAGTTGAGGGTCAAAAGTTCTACCAAACATTTAAAGAAGAATTAATACCTATTCTTCTGAAACTGTTCCAAAAAATAGAAATGGAAGGAAAAATTCCAAACTCATTTTATGAGGCCACCATTCCCTTGATCCCAAAACCAGACAAAGACCCCATCAAAAAGGAGAATTACAGACCAATATCCCTGATGAACATGGATGCAAAAATTCTCACCAAAATACTAGCCAATAGGATCCAACAGTACATTAAAAGAAATATTCACCACGACCAAGTGGGATTTATCCCTGGGCTGCAAGGTTGGTTCAACATTTGCAAATCAATCAGTGTGATACAATACATTAACAAAAGAAAGAACAAGAACCATATGATCCTCTCAATAGATGCAGAAAAAGCATTTGACAAAGTACAGCATCATAAGAATAAAAAAAAAAAGTACAGCATCCTTTCTTGATCAAAACTCTTCAGAGTAAAGCGATAGAGGGTACATACCTCAATATCCTAAAAGCCATCTATGAAAAACCTACAGCAAATATCATTCTCAATGGGGAAAAACTGAGAGCTTTCCCCCTAAAGTCAGGAACACAGCAGGGATGTCCACTATCAACACTGCTGTTCAACATAGTTCTAGAAGTCCTAGCCACAGCAATCAGACAACAAAAAGAAATCAAAGGCATCTGAATCAGCAAAGAAGTCAAACTCTCACTCTTTGCAGATGATATGATACTTTATGTGGAAAACCCAAAAGACTCCACCCCAAAACTGCTAGAACTCATACAGGAATTCAGTCAAGTGGCAGGATAGTAAATCAATGCACAGAAATCAGTGGCATTCCTATACACCAACAACAAGACAGAAGAAAGAGAAATTAAGGAGTCGATCCCATTTACAATTGCACCCAAAACCATAAGATACCTAGGAATAAATGTAACCAAAGAGGCAAAGGATCTGCACTCAGAAAACTATAAAATATTCATGAAAGAAATTGAGGAAGACACAAATAAATGGAAAAATGTTCCATGGTCATGGATTGGAAGAACAAATATTGTGAAGAGGTCAATGCTACCTAGAGCAATCTACGCATTTAATGCAATCCCTATCAAAATACCATCCACTTTTTTCAAAGAAATGGAACAAATAATCCTAAAATCTGTATGGAACCAGAAAAGACCCTGAATAACCAGAGGGATGTTGAAAAAGAAAAGCAAAGCTGGCGGCATCACAATTCTGGACTTCCAGCTCTATTACAAAGCTGTCTTCATCAAGACAGTATGGTACTGGCACAAAAACAGACACATAGATCAATGGAACAGAATAGAGAGCCCAGAAAGGGACCCTCAACTTTATAGTCAACTAATCTTCGACAAAGCAGGAAAGAATGTCCAATGGAAAAAAGACAGTCTCTTCAACAAATGGTGTTGGGAAAATTGGACAGCCACATGCAGAAGAATGAAACTGGACCATTTCCTTACACCACACACAAAAATAGACTCCAAATGGTTGAAAGACCTCAATGTGAGACAGGAGTCCATCAAAATCCTAAAGGAGAACACAGGCAGCAACCTCTTCGACCTCAGCCACAGCAACCTCTTCCTAGAAACATTGCCAAAGGCAAGGGAAGCAAGGGCAAAAATGAAGTATTGGGACTTCATCAAGATAAAAAGCTTTTGCACAGCAAAAGAAACAGTCAACAAAACCAAAAGACAACCAACAGAATGGGAGAAGATATTTGCAAATGACATATCAGATAAAGGGCTAGTATACAAAATCTATAAAGAACTTATCAAACTCAACACCCAAAGAACAAAGAATCCAATCAAGAAATGGGCAGAAGACATAAACAGATATTTTTCCAAAGAAGACATCCAAATGGCCAACAGACACAAGAAAAAGTGCTCAACATCACACAGCATCAGGGAAATCCAAATCAAAACCTCAATGAGATACCACCTCACATCAGTCAGAGTGGCTCAAATTAACAAGTCAGGAAATGACAGATGTTGGTGGGGATGCAGAGAAAGGGGAACCCTCCTACACTGTTGGTGGGAATGCAAGCAGGTGCAGCCACTCTGGAAAACAGTATGGAGGTTCCTCAAAAAGTTGAAAATAGAGCTACCCTATGATCCAGAAATTGCACTACTGGGTATTTACCCCAAAGATACAAATGTAGGGATCCAAAGGGGTACGTGCACCCCAATGTTTATAGCAGCAATGTCCACAGTAGCCAAACTATGGAAAGAGCCAAGATGTCCATCAACAGATGAATGGTTAAAGAAGATGTATATATATACAATGGAATATTATGCAGCCATCAAAAGGAATGATATCTTGCCATTTGCAACAACATGGATGGAACTGGAGGGTATTATGCTGAGCAAAATAAGTCAATCAGAGAAAGTCATGTATCGTATGATCTCACTAATATGAGGAATTCTTAATCTCAGGAAACAAACTGAGTGTTGTTGGAGTGGTGGAGGATGGGAGGGATGGGGTGGCTGGGTGATAGACATGAGGGAGGGTATGTGCTATGTTGAATGCTGTGAATTGCGTAGGACTGTTGAATCACAGATCTGTACCTCTGAAACAAATAATACATTATATGTTAAAAAAAAAAAAAGAAGATAGTAGGAAGGGAAAAATGAAGGGGGGAACCGGAGGCAGAGACAAACCATGAGAGACTATGGACTCCGAGAAACAAACTGAGGGTTCTAGAGGGGAGGGTGGTGGGGGGATGGGTTAGCCTGGTGATGGTATTAAAGAGGGTACATATTGAATGCAGCACTGGGTGTGATATGCAAACAATGAATCCTGGAACACTACATGAAAAACTAATGACGTAATGTATGGTGATTAACATAATAATAAAAAAAATTTTTAAAGAAAGAAAAAAAGAAAAAAAAAGTGAGAACCAAGTCCCAGGAAGGATTAGAGTAAAGGAAGTTATGTTAATTCTAAAGAAAAAATGAAGGGAAGGAAGGAGGGAAGGGTCTGTCCTTCTAACAAGAACTTTCCCACTGACTCTACATGCCTTCCAATACCCTGCCATAGCCATCCACACCTCAAAGCAAGGGAAATGCATTGTTGGGATGGAACTTTCAGGGGCAAACACCACAATGGTTGGATGTCTGACTAACTCTTCATTTGCTATTTCAGATAAATAGTTGGCATCCTGGTCCATGTATTAAAAATCTCAAACATACTTTGGCCCTCTTTCCAAACCACAGCCTTGTCCTCAGTGACTTTCACTGATCTGGAGTAAACAGACTCTCATTCCTCTATCTCAGCTAACTGTAACAGAAACATGTCTGGCCATAGCCATCTTTCCTTTAAAGGAATAAAATTTTTAAATTTTCCTTTAAAAGTTAGCTAATAAAGGAGACAAAAATGTTAATGTTTTGTTTGTTCCTAGTTTACCACTAAATATATTTTAATTTCAGATTTTTATATGACAAAATAAAATATGACTCAAATAAGTGACTTTATCAATCTTTACCAAAAAAAATCAATCAGTTGATAGGTGAGGGGGTGTGACCATTTGGTAGTGGCTTTGGGCCACTAACAGAATTCCAGAAATGATAAAAGAAACTTCAAGAATCTGTGAAGTTGATCTTGGCAGCTGTGTCCAAGGAAGTATATTCCATTCTATTGAAAACATTGCGATGGAAATGTAAGCCTCGAAGATTTGCCTTAGATCATTTCTCTGGGAAACAGACTCTGAGATGGAGATTTGCATGCTGGAAATGTATTTATTAGATGGTGACTTAGGAATTGATACCTGTTTGGGAGTGCAGGAAGTGGGAATGAGTAAGGGAAGAAGCTGAATTCTGTTGTGAATACCAAAAAAAGCCCTCACCTCGCCCCATGTGGAGCTCTGGTGCTGGGAGGGCCCTTTAGTGTTGCCCAGTCTTGAGGAAAGTGGGCTGGACATTTATACCCCTTCATTGACCAGTCATTGGATGGGGGATGCCCTTAGGAAGAGGCATGAACTTGGAGGAGGGCTTACCTTGCCTGTGGGCAGTTCTCAGAGAGTGACTCAACTGAAAGCCAATGGCTGTCATACTCCCAACAGCTGGGGGATGAATGTCTCAATCCTAAAGTGCAGATCTTGCCTGTAAGCCATGGTATTCATTATATTACTGAGGGCCAGTGGCATGCCTTGTTAGTCCAGACTGGGAGTCTGTTCTCACAGATTGCCTTCAAACATTTGATTTCCATCCTGCCTTCTCTCCTTGGATGAGATTCTCTTCCAACAGTAGTCTCTGATTACTGACTCTATGTGTTATCCAAACTGCATCTCTTATACACACTTCTGTTCTCACTTTCTCAAGTTTCCTTTGTAGAGGGAAAGGGCTCATGATCCAGTGCATGTTGGCTTTCTCCTTATTCTCATTCTTCCATTTTAACAGCACTAGAAGGGGTCCTGATATTCTTGGCACTGCACTCAGCCTGGGACTTGCAAAGATGAAAAGGACACCAAACTTCTCCTTGAGGAGTCTGTGGTCTGTTAAAAGAAACAGTGAAAAAAAAAAAGATTTCAGAACAATGTGGTAAGAGCAGTGATAAATGTCTTTGAAGAAAATTTTTTCAGAAGGAATGACCAACTTCTGCTTGGAGAACATTTAGATGAAGCTTTCCTCTGGAATGGATGTTGGAAATTGGCTTTGAAAAGTGAGTTGGTCTACCAGATGGGGAGATGGAGGTGGACATGCAAGGCAGGGCATGTGCAGAGGTATGAGTAGTGTCTAGAGTCATTTGGGTTAGGGTTTGGGGATCTATAAAGTTCAGCATGGCTTGGGTATAGGGTGTGGAGGGCCTATTGTGTCAAGCAATAAATTCAGATTTTATTCTGTAAGAAATGGGAAATTAATGTAATAGAGACTTTCAAGTGGAGAATGACAAAATTAGATTTTCTTTCTTTTTTTTAAAGATTTTATTTATTTATTTGACAGAGAGAGACACAGCAAGAGAGGGAACACAAGCAGGAGGAGTGGAAGCGGGAGAAGCAGGCTTCCCATGGAGCAGGGAGCCCAATGTGGGGCTCGATGCCAAGACCCTGGGATCAAGGTGGACACTTAATGACTGAACCACCCAGGCACCCCTAGATTTTTCTTATTCCTAAAATATTTAGTGGAATTGTGAAGGAAGGATATGAATGTAGGGGAACTTCCAGAAAGGAGATGAGACAAGACACCTGAAACATTTTTATTATTAAGTATTCAAGATATAGAGAAAAATATAGAAAATGTAATGAACATCCTGTCCATACTAGAGTCAATAAACCTTAACCTTTGGGGATATTTGCTTCAGGTCTTCTAAAAAATAAGAAAAAACTCAGAGACACTGTTGGAGCCTCGCTCATATCTCTCTCCTCAATATGGCTCCCCCCTCTTACTCAGCATCCCCCCAGGTGAATGGCCTGTGATAGGAGACTGGTAATTCAGAGTGAAAATATAAGGGGTGGTTTAAGGCAATGGCAACTAGAAAGAAGATGAGAGAAATGGATTCAAGAAGCTTCTATATTGTATACCTGAAACTAATATAACACTGTATGTTAACTATCCTGGAATTAAAATAAAATAAAATAACTAAAAAAAAAACAAAACACAAAGAAGCTTCCTGATGTATAATTGACAAAATTTGAGGTAAATAGATTAAATGAAGGGGAGGAGAGTTGTCTTAGCCCTTTCAAGCTCCTAGAACAGAATACTGCAGACTAGTGGCTTATAAACAACAGAATTTCTTTCTTACAGTTCCAGAGGCTGGAAGCCCAGGATGGTTGTGCACCAGATTTGGTGTTTGGTAAGGGCCCACTTTCTGGTTCATAAGCAAAGCCTTCTCACCATGTCCTCACATGGTGGAGAGGGCTAGGGATCTTTGTGGGGTCTCTTTCAGAAGGCCCTCATCCCATTCATGAGGATCCCTATGATTTAAACACTTTCCAAAGGCCTTACCTCTTAATACCATTATCTATAGGAGTTAGGATTTCAGCATATGAATTTGGGGGAGTGGGGGACACAAATATTTAGACCATGGCAAGGAGGAAAGGGTAATTTCCAAATTTTTAGCTTGGATTACAATTTAGCCTGTGATACCATTAAGGAAACATGAAAACAGATGTGACAAACGAGATTTGGAGAAAATAATAAAGAGTTCAATTTGGGGTAGTTCTGGAACTCCAAAAAGAAGTCAGGGCTGGAGAAATGTTTCTGGTGTCCACATGGAAGTGATGTTCTGAACTTTGGTCACCTGTACCCTCTGCCTTCTTGTTTCAATTTCTTTTCTTTATTGCAAACAATATATAAATATAGCTTCAGAGAGAATTGATTGCCAGAACTGGAATTACAGAATTAGGGAAAGGGAAAGGAGCATTTGAACATACTTACGTGCAGGAATTCCTCTTATACCTCACTCTTGCCAGAATCAGCTATTATCATTTTGACAAACATTTACTAATCTGATAGGCAAAGAATGGTTCTCTTACTGTTGTTTAAATTTGCATGTCTTTGATTATACTGGAAGTTGCACATTTTTCCATATGTTTGTTTACTGTTTTACATTTCTTATTTTGTGAATCATCTGTTCATGTCCTTTGCCCATTTATCTAGTTCAGTTTAAATGTTTTCATAATCAGTTTTAGGAGTTCTTTATATAACAAAGCTATTAACCCAATGTTGTATGGCTTGCAAATATTTTTTCGCAGTGTGATTGCCTTTTCATTTGAGTTGTGGGTTTCATTTTTGTTTTACATACATATATTTTTTCATACTTATTCCTTCGTTGAAGGTCTTTCTGCACTCAACTTCTGAGCATGGTATGTAAGACCCTTAGAGGTTTGACTCCTTCCACTTCTCCCTTGGCAATTCATCCCACAAAAATACAAAGGTAGATGTCTTCAATGACCTCTCCCTGCGTAAATGCAAAAAGCTCTCTCATACATCTAGGGCTTCACACATATGCCCAGAACACCCTTCCTGCCCCCATCAACCAAGATAACTTCTGGTCCTTCAGAAGCCAGCTCCAACATCACCTCTAAAGCAGTGTCATGAGGGGGTTGGTGAATGAACTCTGGAATGAGAGGTCCTGAGTGGGATTCCTAGCTCTACAACTTCTTTACCTGTTAAGTGAGAATAAAAGTAGTGGTTCCTCAAGACATTAAAGTTACTGTATGACCCAGAAATTCCACTCCTAGGCATAAATCCAAAAGAATCAAAAACACACTTTCAAACAAAAACTTGTACATGAACATTCATAATAGCATTATTCACAATAGCCAAAAAGTGGAAACAACTCAAACGTCCATCAACTGATGAATGGATAACCAAAATGTGGTATATCAACAAAAATGGAATATTATTCAGGTATAAAAAGAACTAAAGTACAGATATATGCTACAACATGGATGATCCTTAAAAACATTATGCTAAGTGAAAGAAGTCAGATATTAAAAGCCACATATTGTATGATTGCACTTACATGAAATGTCCAGAATAGGCAATTTCATAGAGAAAGAAAGCAGAGATTACTGTTTGCCAGGGGCTGGGGGTAGGAGGAATGGGGAGTGACAGAGTTTGTTTTTGGGTGATAAAAATGTTTGGAACTTGATAGTGGTGATGGTTGCACAATATTGTGAATGTACTAGAAGCTGAATACCTTCCTTTGGAAACTTCCTTTATCTCTACCCCCACAAGATATGTGTTGGCAGTCATCCCCCAAGCATATGGACCCACTAATATTCATCTCAAGGGTCTCATGACTAAGGGTTTATTAGACAGTAATAAATGACATTTTCCCAACAATAGCTAGCCCCCTCAAGGTCCTGGAAACCTTGCTTCCAAATTCCTTAGATATTTACACTATCCCTAACCCCCTCCCAACTTGAAAATATATAATGGGCCACTCCTCATGACCCCAGTGCAGCTCTTTCTGCCCACAGGTCCTGTCCCCTTGCTTTAAAAAAGTCACCTTTTTGCACCATAAAAGTGTTTAAAATAGTGAATTTCATGTTATACAAAATTTACCTCCATTAAAAAAGAGTACCTATACATAGTGAGAACTGTGCATATCTAGAGCACAGGGTATGGTTGGTTTCTGTGCCAAACTAACAGGGCAGTTGGCACAGGGAATGGCATGGAGTGAGTGCTAATCCCATCTCACTAAGAAGGAGCTGTGCCTCTTGAAAGATCCTTTACTCTCCTCTAACCCAGCACTTATATGTATAGCAGCCCTTGCTTTAACTGTGTGTGGGCTTCTTATGAGAGAGGCTGGGTTATGGCCAGCTATATGTCCCTGGTGCCCAACATAGGGTCTGAAGTATACATTTATTATTGGGTAAGCTTAGAGAATAACTGGGAGTGAAGCTGCGTCTAAACCCTAGGAATATATGTGTCTAGTGAGTATGAGTCCAAAGGGTCAGCTGGAATCCCAGAATTATCACTATATAATTTCACCTTTTATTACAGGAAGAAACCAAGACCTGAAAGGCTGTATAATATACTCACTCAGGCCACATGGGGGATGAAAAGAGGGGATCGATTCAAGACACTTTTCTGAGAACCCCCCCCCCCCACACACACACACAAACACTCAGCACCTATAGGATCCTGATTACTACAATGGATTGAATGGCGTCTCTGCAAAATTCATATGTTGAAGCCCTCACCCCTAATGTGACTGTATTTGGAGAGAGGGCCTTTAAAGAGGTCGTTAAGGTTAAACAAGGTCATAGATGAGGCCCTAATCCAATATAATTCGTGTCTTTATAAGAAGAGGAAGAGACCCCAGAATGTGTGCTCACAGAGAAAAGGCCAAGTGAGGACATGGTGAGCAGATAGCCATCTGCAAGCCACGGAAGAGGCCTCAGGAGAAACCCACCTGCTAACACCCGATCTAGGACTGACAGCCTCCAGGACTGTGAGAAATACAATGTGTGTTGTGTAAGCCCCCCAGTCTGTGGCATTTGTTATGCCAGCCCAAAGAGGCAAGTATGGTCACTAAGAGCCTGCTGGATGCCTGCTCAGAAGTATGAATCTGGAACACCACATCAAAAACTAATGATGTACTGTATGGAGACTAACACAACATTTAAAAAAAAAAAAAAAAAAAAAAGGAAGTGTCCTACCCCAAGAAGGAAGAAGCCCCAAATGATGGATCAAAGTGAGGGTGAATACAAAGGGAGTGGAGTCTCCAAATGTTCCTGTTCTCTTCCTTTCCTCTCACCTCCTGTCTTTGCCAACATCTGTGGCCCCTCTGGCTGCAGGAACATTTCTCTACCATTGCTTAATGAAACGAGAGCTGGCTCTGTGAAGGGCCAGGGAGGAGTAAGATGGGACATATCTGAAGGCTTGTAATTCAGAGCAGCATCCTCCTCCCACCCCTAGGGTGACCTTCTCCCTGTGAATGGTTAATTAATCCCATGAATGGTTTAAGATACAGGCACCAAATTAAACAGATCATTTTCTTTTGCGAATTCTCCTACTGTCTTAGTTACTTTTTATGCCTGAAATTAGTTTATTTTTAGTTAACACATTTTTTTTAAAAAAGGAATTAAATACGAATCCTTACAGAGCTTGTCCGACTCCTGTAATGCTTAACTACATAAAAATTTCAATGTATTATTTATATCCAGATATGCTGCAGCTGAATTTTACATGTAAATGTTCAGAATTCCAAATTCCTTAACTGGAAAAAAAAAAGAACGTCTTCACTGCCACTTGCTTTCTCTCATCTTTTATTAAAGAGTCTGTTAACACTTTAAAATGTGGCCCTTATACACACCAGAGACTCCAAACCAAGTTAACATCTTGCTTTAATTCACAAAAGAATGAAAATCCAACATCTGAAAAATGTTCAACCTGTATGTAAACGCTCTAAGTGGAGAAAAATCAGCAAGAAATGTCCTGGGTCCTGAATAAGTACTCTCCTTGCATTCAGGGAGACAAGAAAAGCTTGGCTTCTTTAATAGCATCTATAAACTGTGAATTTGTACCCTTAAAATCAGTTATTTAAGCCCTGAGCATGTGGTGAGATGGAAAGAGAAATCAAACAGATAGACTGAGGCTCAAAATCTTCAGGCCAATTATAATCATGGAAGCAATGATGCCAATGGGAGGCTAACCTGCCTTGTAAAGAAGCACCAGGATGCTGGGAATAGCACATACCACACTGCAAGGAGAAGGCAGAGCCAGCTTTTAGCAGCCAGTGAGCAGGGCTGGGTTGTGGGGGAGGAAGTCAAGAAATATTCCGCACTCCTATCCGCCACACCCATAACCTCGTCTAGGTTCCCTCCATCATGCTGTTAATGCTCCAATTGTTACTGCATATTGAAGAGACTGACTCTTGCTCTCACACAGAGAAAGGGAGAAAGGAGGAAAGCCACACTGCTTTCGGAAAATGGGCTTGGGGAGAGAACGACTTCTCTAGCAATGCTTCTGACCAGGAGAAGGAAGACCCAATTCTAAGGCCCCTTTTTGCTCCAGCCATGTGACCTCGCGATGTCCACATGATCTCACCCATAATATGAATCTATCTTTAGAGAAAATAGGTGATTGTTTGATGTTCCTTGAAATTCTGAGTTCTAGGAGTCTATGAATTTGCATTAGGATCCTACAGCACTACAGTAGGAAGATGCCCAGGAGCTTCCTCCCTCTCCTCCTGACAGGTGAGTAGGCTGCATCTCTGGGGAGAATCATCACTGTTCTGTCAGCTATTCAGAGAACATTTCCTGGAGGCGATGGGTTGCAGGAGCAGGCAGGTAGAGAACTTTAAGTAAGAGTGAATGAAAAAGCCAAGAAGTCACAGAGAAGCCTGAAGCTCTCAGAGGTTAAAGCGGCGGGACTTTCTCCACAGAAATAGAGAGGCTAAGAGAATAGCTATAGAGGGCAGCCCCTGAAGGTCAGCTATAGAGAATAGCTATAGAGGGAAGCCCCTGAAGAAGGTGCCCCAGTGCAGGGCACCCAGAGTTACATGGGTTCACACAGGGAGGTGTGTGTGTGTGTGGCCAGGTTGGGTGCACAGAGGAGACACTCAGTGCAAGGATGGGAGATTATTCCCAAAGGATGGGCAAAGACTTGAATGTTTTACTACCAAAAGTCACAGGAAGAAAGGCCAAAGGGCTGGAAAGGGACCTTCCTGAATCATCAAAGCTCATGAGTGTGGGGGAATGAAAAGACCCTATAACTACAAACACTAATCTAATAATAATAACAATCATATAGTAGTTCATATTGAAGCACTTATATGAAGAAATAATACTATGTACCTTATGTTTGTTATCTCATTTGACTGTCACAAAATTTCTGAGATATAGGTATTATTATTGCGTATTTTTGATGAGAACCTGGGGGCATGGATGATTTAGTAACTTGCCCACAGCAACACAGTTAGGAAATTCCCAGACAGGGGTTTGATCCACAGGATCAAAGAGAACTTGAATTTTAATCCTTATAAAGATTCCTTAAGCTTATTATCATTGTTACCACCTGCTGAGTTCCTCCTAATACAAGTGTGTGGGTGTCTGTCTTAAGAAACCAGAAGGTGGGAGTTAAGGAGGTACTGCCTTTAGGCAGCCAGTTCTGGGGAAAGAAGTATTCCCTTCATGAGGGGCAGGAGAAATGGTTGCACTGTCTAGAAGCTGTGTTCACAGCCTCCTTTATAAGTCTTCAGGAAAGTGGCAGAGAAACTGTTTACTACTGGGCTGCTATAACATACTAAGCCCCTAAATTTGGGGGTTGGATCAGTCCTGGTCTGTTTTGAGCTGAATGTTTGTTTCCCCCCCAAAATTCTTATGGTGAAGCCCTAACTCCCTCCCACCATGTGATGGTATTAGGAGGTGTGGTCTTTGGAGGTAATTAGGTTTAGATTAGATCATGAGAATGGAGCCCCCAGGATGGGATTAACACCCTTAGGAGAAGAAAAAGAGACAAGAGAGCTCGCTCTCTCCACATGCACATAAAAGAAGAGATCATGTGAGCACACAACAAGTAGACAGCCATCTGCAAGCCAGGAAGAGAGCTCTCACCAAGAACTGACTCAGCCAGCGCCTTGACCTTGGACTTCCCAGCCTCCAGAACTGTGAGAAATAAATGTCTGCTGTTTAAGCCACCCTGTCTGTGGTATTTTGTTATGGCAGCCCAAGCTGACTAAGACAGGGTTCTTGGCTGTGAGCAACAAAAACAGAGGGAATCTGCTGAGGATTTCAGGACACTTGTGGAATCTGTGGAACAGTGGACTTGGGAAGGGCAGGAAACAAGAGGGTGACACAATGCTAGGAGATGGGCATCAAAAGCCCAGAATTTTCTCACATCTGAACAGCCTGCATGGGACACCAGTCATCCTCTCTGTGTGTCCTCCGCTCTGAGTCTAACTCCCAAGAAGCCATGTTCCATTGGCCAATCCCCAGCAAACCAGGGTGGGGAGAGAAAGGCTCTGTCCTCATTTTCTGCAATGTACGCAGGACCTGGTACAAGCCCCCTTCTAAGGCAACAAATGCTGGGAGAGAAGAAACTCCCCAGAGAAATCTGGATGCTGCTGGGCAGGGAGATGAATCTGGGTGGGAGAATTAAGAACACGTACTTCGATGTGAAGTGTGAATGAACCTGAGCTAGGAAAGTCTGTGGCGAAGGTGGGCACCATCCTCCCTGGTCCACCCCACCAGGGAAGTACTGCCCTCCCACTTCCAGATCCCAGAGCCTCTGAGTCCACAGGAAATCCCACCATCAAGGGACACCATTGTCTGTCCAGGGGGCAGAAGTCTGCAGGGAATGGAAATGAGGGCCAGGGAGACTCCAGTCTAAAAGAAGCCGCAGGCAGGTGAGAAGGCACCCCAAGGAAGGTTCACCAAGATGGAGTGAATAAACCTATTCCAGGGAAACAGGGAGGTAAAAAGAAATCACCAAATTATCCATTAAAGCAAGTCCTTTTAGCTACATCTGTCAGGGTGCCAGGAACCCAACAGCATCAATAAAGAGAAGCAAGCAGCACTCACCCCCGCCCCCGCCCCCCGAAGAGCCTCAGGAAGAGAGAATCCCATCTTTCTCTATATGCATACCTTTCTACCCTGCCTGCATAAGCCACTGATGTTTTTCTAAAGCCCATTACATTTCTGTTTTCACTTCCACATGACCTCCCTTTGCATTACTTTTTTTTCTTTCTCTCCCCAAGGCTATTGAATTTAGAAGGCAGGGTGGGAAGGTTATAGGCAGAGACTAAGGATAACTGAAGGTGGATAGGGACAGAGGATATGAACAGTGGGTATGATAAAGGAACTGCAAGAATCTGGAGACCTGGCCTCTCCTCCCAGCAATGCCGCTGACCTACCTTCCCATCCTGGGCACCAGGCTGCATCAAGACTTATGTTTCCTGGAAAACAGAAAATGGTGCCCCTTCTCCCAGGTAGCTGCAGCCCATGGACAGCTTGGCTATATCTGGCACAGGTTATATTTCAGCTCTATTTACCTGTCTGCTAAGTTCCTTATACAGTGAAAAACCTGCACAATTGGATGTGGCAACTCTGTTCAGTCAAATCATGCAACTTCTGTGCCTCTGTTTCCCCATATGCAAAAAGGGAAGAATACCAGCTGCCCTGCTTGAATTGTAGATATGTATTCTTTTACTTTTTCTCTGTGAAATATAACATACAAACTGAAAAATGGATGAAATAAATGTATAATGCCCAGGGTTATTTCAGGAGAAGATGAAATAATGCCAGGCAAGAGATCTGGAGAATTAAAAGTGCTAATTTAACTGTTTATTGAGCCAGAGCCAAGGGTTTTCACACCTTCAGAGGGGGAGTCTAGGCTGAGTGTCTGCTTCCCATTCTTTATTAAGTTCTTCCTGGGCTCTCCTAGGGGACTCCTGTGACTACTGAGTTAGGCCTCAGAGGGGGCTCAGGGTTGAGGAGATCAAGACGGGTTGTCAGGGGGGATGATTGGTAGTTGAAGGGACTGGCCCCTTCCTCCTCCCAGCCTCAGTTGCTGTTTTGTGGTGCTGGGTTTGTGGGGAGATGTTGCAGGCATTGGCCAGCATCATAGCTTCCTCTCCTCCTCCCTCCACAACCAAGTATGACTCACTGTGGGGTGGGGACCCTAAGTCACTCGCCCACTCACACACACAGCAACTCTCAGCATCACAGATAAGAACTCACAGGACAGAGTCAGATTGGCCTGACCCACTGCCTCTGAGCTGTGTGGCCTGGGACAAATCACCTTACCTCTCTGAGCTTCAGTGTCCGTATTTGTAAAGCAGGAATAGTAAGACTTGTCTCATAGGCTTATGACTTACATGAGATAAGCAGTAGACAGACGCCAGCCATCATTGTGATTGTACAAGACTAGAACAGGCTCGCTGCTCTTCTTGACTCCATGTTGCTCATTATCCATCCTCACTGGAAGTTGTGGGGTCGTTCCAATAAAAGCTAGCTCTTCACCTTACCCCTGGGAGGAAGCCACCAAGAGAACTTCTTCCTCTAGTCACAATGGTGATATTTAACGAAAATAATCAATAGCTTGTAAGAGTAAGCAACCATATGCTGATTCTGGCCTCTTGGAAGAACCCTCTTCCTCTTCTGACACTGAATGTGGTTGGAAAGAGGCTTGTCCCTTAGGAAATGTCTCTTTTCTTTACAAGGACAGGAAACAGTTCGATAGCAATGCCTGTGTTCAGTGTTCATCCAGAATCTGGCAGAAGTCAATCCTTTCCTGGATCTCTGGGAAGAAGTACTAGGACCTTCAACCCAACTCTCCTTATGCTTGCTCTTCAAGGGCTGTGACATCACAATAACCACTTGGGTAGTTATCTGGGGATTACTGTGACTGAGTGTGCTCCACCCCAGAGAACCTGAGAATTGTCAAGAATCTCCCAGCTCCAGGCCAGTAAGGGGCTTTGAGATAATATAGATGAAGGGCTTCATGCACCTCTGGGAGGGGCTCATCCATGGATGGATCCAAAATGTTTTCTAAGTACCATGAAATTATATACAAAATTTTATCTATGTGAGATATGTAAGTCATTTTAGGAAGAGAATAGAGAGTTTTCACTCCACATCCACATCCTCCAAAGTACCAAGAATAAATGACCAAGAATCAGGAGTCAAAAGTACATCCTTATAAGGACCACAGAGACAGTATAAATATATGAAGCAGGTCAGGTGGAGATATGAAAAGGATACAGTGAGCTGGAAAGCACATTCACATTTAAAAATATATATAGTAACAGCACTTTTTAGGACAAAAAGAATATCTTGGGCCAGATCTGGTCCATGGGTCCAGTGTGAAGACCCCACCAATCAACAAGAGAAAGGATTTATCTAAAGTCCCAGAGCCATCTGGGGCTACACCACACCTGGACCCTCCCACACCCAGGCGGGGGTCTTTCTACAACACTCGCTTCCACAACACCACTCTCATGTTCAAAGAAGAAGAACAGCCAAAGACTGGGCTTAGATGTACACTGTCACCAAAAAAGAAGTAGGAATTAGGATGTCCAAGGAAGACTGTCATCAAAAATGAGGCCACAGCTAGCTTTTGAAGGATGGAGAAAAACTATGTTTGGCCAAGAAAATATACTGAAACAGAAACCTGCAAGGCAATTGGCTAAAAGAGCTAAGAGTAAAGGTAAAAAGTCCATCAAATGCTTTCACTGAAACCTGCTGTTGCCTAATTAACACACAATGTTTTTAAGGAGACAGAGGCTTTTCAGGACATTAGTGCTCTCATGGGCATTGGATAGAAAGTTTCGAGGCACATTTGGTTTGGAAAATCATTCCACCCAAAGATGCCAATGCCTGACTCACACCCTGTGCCAGACAGCAGCCCAGCCAGAGTGTTAGTCCCTATGGTCTGATTCAGGAAAATAAAGGTAGATTTTATCCATCTCACCAGCTGCTTATATCCTGCAGAGAATGAGAGGCCAGTTAAGTCCTTCCACAGGGAAATATGGCTTTTCTGTGCCCCTCCAGATGACTGGACTGGCTTGGGACAGAGGGAGGGGTGACCAAGGAACAGGAAGTAGACAGCAAAGGGAAATAATTGAAAGGATAATATTCCACTTAGCCCAGCCTTCGGGCAAGGGCAAGGATAGTGCAACTGATGCATGACTGCAAGAAGTAGATCACAGGTCACCATAGGTTTAGGACACATAAAATTAACCATCTGCAAATGATTCCACTCCTTTCCTGCAGAAGTGAAGGCGCAGGGGGATAATATGAAGATATTCCATCAAACTACCCTGACCAAGTTGGAGGAAGTGATTGTGGGATCCATGCCATCCATGACTACTCTTTACACAGTGCCCACAAGTAACGTTCTCCTCTCTTCTCCCCGGTCTCTCTGGACTGAATATTCTCCTTTACCCCCTCAGGTCTCCTCTCCACACTGTGCTCTATGCTAGAGGCTGACCTGTATATGTCTCTTCAACAGGCTTCCCTGCCCTCTCAGTCGATGGGGAGCCCAGCAGATCAGCGGGAGAGGGGAAGGGAGGCCAAGGTGTTTACTCACCCTCTCTGCACGTCACCATGGCTGGTTGCCACAATTTAGTAGCATACCATTTATGTAAAAAGCTAGTACATACACACATGTACAAATGCATGGAAAATGATTTGGAAGGGTTAAAAACACGGGTTAACTATGGGGAGGTTGGTAAGATTTCGTTGGAATAGGAGTTGAAAATAAACTTTTCTTCCTTAAGTATTCATGTTTGAATTTTTTTGATTAGCAGGTATTTGAGAATTCTTTCTGTAACTTAAACATTAAATAACTACATTGGACATTTGTTGCGTTTTGGGATACCAAGGATCAGTCCTCTTTCCAATAGCCCATAACCGTTTTTTCAGGGCACTGTGATTTGGTTCAAACATTCCAACTGCATCAGGACATACCTTTCTGTACTGCAGAGTTTGGAGACATCAAATCTACTCCTCGCAGCCTAGGGTTCTAGACATGGCTTAGGTTCTATCAGATGCATTCACTTGCGACCAGTTCAGAACAGTGTTTTATGTGGAGATGGAGTTTAAAGGAGCAAGGTGTTCATTTTATTGGCATGGTTACTGCAGAGGAGGTTACAGCTTTGGTGGTAGCTTCCTGTTTGGACAGGAGCAGCAATTCTTTGGTTGGCCAGTGCTACAATTTAGTTTTCAGTTATGCCTAGAAGATCAACTTAAACTTTTGTATTATTATCTTTGTTAGGGTTCTCCAGAGAGTGTGTATATACACACACACAGAGTCAGAGACAGAGAGAGTGAGAGAGAGGGAGGGAGAAAGGGAGAGAGAGGAAAGAGGGAAGGAGGAACGGAAGGAGAGAGAGAGAGATTTATAATAAAGAATTGGTTGCATGATGATGAAGGCTGACAAGTCCCAAGATCTGCAGGCCAAGTTGTAAGTTGAGAGAATAGTTTAGTTCAGTCCAAGTCCAGAAGTCCAGGAGAGAGAATAGTTTAGGTCTGTCCAAGTCCAGAAGCTTGAGAACCAGGAGAGCTGATCATGTGGTTCTGAAGGCCAGTAGAATTAAGACCCAGGAACAGCCAATGTTGTACTTTGAGCCCAAAGGCAGGAAAAACCAATGTCCCAGTTCAAAAGCATTCAGGCAGGGACAATTCTCTCTTCCTTGGAGTGCGGGTAGGGAAGGGTCAGGCTTTCTGTTCTATTTGGGCCTTCAACTGATTGGATGAGGCCCACTCACATTAGGGAGGGCAATCTGCTTTAGTCTACTGATTTAAATGTTAATCTCATCCAGAAGCACCCTCACAGAAACACCCAGAATAATGTTTGGCCAATACCTGGGTACCTCATGGCACAAATTGACACATAAAATTAACCATCGGTTCATTAAGCCCTGTAAATGATTCTGTGATCTACTTACAGCACTTAATAAATGTATTTTCCTTAAACTACCTTAGTGAGACTAAGAATTTCAACCATTAGACTAAACCACAAAAGTGGTTGCTTCAAGACCAAAAAAGTCCTTAAGGAAATGAAAATAGGAAAGGAAGTAGGTAACTGATGTGGTTGGGTTTGAAGACAGAGAAGATCTGGTGACCATTAGAAGGCTGTACCTAGTGGTCCTTGGCTCCACAGATAAAAGTTATGTGGTCACTTGGAATCAAGAGCCTATTGAAATCAGCACCTAGGTGGACAGAATGACTGATGGGATACATCATCGTGCACTCACAAAGAATGCAAGGTATTTCTCACTGTATAAGAAAACTTAAAGGGAAAAATTATAGGCTCTGAGCTATACATTTTTGGCTCGAGGCATGATAAGAGAGTTTTTATAACTCCTACAAAAGAATCCTTTTTTTTTTTTTTTTTTTTTTAAAGATTTTATTTATTTATTTGAGAGAGAGAGAATGAGAGACAGAGAGCACGAGAGGGAGGAAGGTCAGAGGGAGAAGCAGGCTCCCCGCCGAGCAGGGAGCCCGATGCGGGACTCGATCCCGGGACTCCAGGATCATGACCTGAGCCGAAGGCAGTCGCTTAACCAACTGAGCCACCCAGGCGCCCCTCCTTTTTTTTTTAATATCCAGAGGGTAGATATGAGCAAAAATGAGAAGCAAAGTCTGACCCTGTGGGCTGCTGAATTCATACTCCTTTCTAATTCTAATGGACAATTATGGCATTGAATGAAGGGAAATGGCACCTTGAGAACGGCAATATTTGGGAGGAGTTGGTTGACTTTGAATATTCTAAACTCCTAAGCCATTTGCAATATTTGAGAGGAGTTAGTTGACTTTGAATATTCTAAATATTTGGGAGGAGTTAGTTGACTTTGAATATTCTAAACCCCTAAGCCCCACTGATACCCCTTTTGCAGCAGAAACAGCCATTCTGACTCCATCTGAAGGTTGTGTTGCCTCAATTGAAGAGCCCATAATGACCTCATCTGAGGTGGTTACATTACAAGGGGATCTTAATTCTCCTTATATCCCACACCCAGCACTTCCCATTGTGTTTAGGCTGAACCCCAGGCCTATCAGATCAAACTCAAAGTCAAACCAAAGAGAAGGCCAAAACACTAAAAATTATTGCAGAATTAGCAAATTTATCAGCAAAAACCTAGGTGAAATATACAAAATGGATTCTGAAGGTGTTAAACATAGAAGGCAGAACAAGTTTTAGTTCAGGCTGCATCTATCTATGTGGATGTTCTTACCAGAGACTCTGGATTCAGTGTGTTAGCTACAGGTAATTGTGGTTGTTGAGTGTTGATTATTTGGTTGGGTAAAACTGGATTAAATGGTGGTTGCTTTTTTTGTTGTTGTTTTTTAACACTTTAATTATCTCACCCCACTCTCTTCTTACTTGCACAGCTTCTGAAGAGAAATTAAATGTAATTCTTATCCCTGTTTCTCAATAGGTTAAATATTTTTGTCTCCTAGCTTCTTTCAAGATTTTCTCTTTGTCTTTATTTTTCTGTAGTTTGTATATGATATGCCTGGGTGTATTTTTTTGGTATTTATCCTGCCTGAGCTTCCTGGATCTGTGGTTTGACATCTGTCATTAATTTTGGAAAATTCTCAAATATTATTGTTTCAAAAATTTCTTCTGTTCCTTTCTCTCTTTTCCTTCTAGTATTCACAATACATATATGTTATACCGTTTGTAAACATCCCACAGTTCTTGAATAGTCTGCTCCATCTTATTTATTCTTTTTTCTCTTTACATCTCAGTTTTTGGAATGTCTATTGACATATCTTTATTTTTTTTAATTTTTATTTAAATTCAACTTAGGTAACATATACTGTATTATTAGTTTTAGGAGTAGGATTTAGTGATTCATCAGTTGCATATAACACCCAGTGCTCATTACATCAAGTGCCCTCCTTAGTGCCCATCACCCAGTTACCCCTTCCCAGCACCCACTTCCCCCCCAGCAACCTTCAGTTTGTTTCCTACAGTTAAGAGTCTCTTATGGTTTGCCTCCCTCTCTGTTTTCATCTTATTTTATTTTTCCTTCCCTTCTCCTGTGTTCATCTGTTTTGTTTTTTAAATTCCACATATGAGTGAAATCATATGGTATTTGCTATTGACATATCTTTAATTTGTCCTCCCTTCTGCCTGATTTGGATTTATTTTTCTATTTTCTTTTCTAGGCTCTTAAAGTGGGAGCTTAGATTATTGGTTAGAGATTTTTCCTCTTTTCTAATGTATACATACTGTGCTATAAATTTCCATTTCTGCACTTCTTTAGCTGTGTTACACAAATTTTGATATATTTTCATTTTCATTCAGTTCAATGTATTTTTTGATCTGCTTAAGCACTTCCTTCTAACAATAACCAATTGATGGTTTGGCAAATTGATTGTTTAGAAGTACATTGTTTAGTTGCCAAATGTCTGGAGATTTTCCTGGTTTTTTTTTTCTTTTTATTGATTTCTAGTTTGGTTCTTTTGTGGTTGTACACACACTCTGTATGACTTCAATTTTTAAAAATTTTGTTGGAGTTTGTTTTATGGCTCAGGTCTGATCTATCTTGGTATATATTCCACAGGCACTTGAAAAGAATGTGAATTCTGATGTTGTGGGTAGAACCTTCTATAAATATCTATTTGTTCCTGGTAGTTGATGATGCTGTTCAGTTCTTCTATATGCTGACATATTTTCTGTCTAGTTGTTCTAGCACTTCTTGAGAAAAGTGTATTAAATCTCTAACTATAATTGTGAATTTCTCCTTTCAGTTCTATCAGTTTTTGCTTCACATACTTTGAAACTCTGTTGTTTGGTTCATACACAATTAGGATTGCTATGTTCTCTTGGTAAATTGACCCTTTTATCATTATATAATGTCCCTCTTTGTCTCTGGTAATTTTCTTTGCCCTGAAGTCTACTTTATCTGATATTAATATAGCTACTTCAGCTTTCTTTTGATTAATTTTTACATAATATATCTTTCTTTATCTTTTTTCTTTCAACCTATCTGTATCATTTTATTAAAAGTGAGTTTCTAAAGGGAACCCTCAAGCACTGTTTAGAATGTAAATTGGTGCAGCCACTATGGAAACAGTATGGAAGTTCCTCAAAAAGTTATATTAAAAATAGAACTATCAGGGGTGTCTGGGGGGCTCAGTCATTAAGTGTCTGCCTTCGGCTCAGGTCATGATCCCCGGGTCCTGGGATCAAGCTCCACATCAGGCTCCCTGCTCAGCAGGAAGCCTGCTTCTCCCTCTCCCACTCCCTCTGCTTGTGTTCCCTCTCTTGCTGTGTCTCTCTCTGGCAAAATAAATAAATAAAATCTTTAAAAAAAGATAGAACTCTCATATGATCCAGCAATTCCACTTCCAGTATATATCTGAAGGAAACAAAAACACTAACTTGTAAAGTTATCTGCACCACCTTGTTCATTGCAGCATCATTTACATTAGCCAAGATATAGAAACAACCTAAGTAGCCATCGATAGGCAAATAGACAAAGAAAATGTGGTCTATACCCATAAATGTATATTATTCAGCCACAAAAAAACAAGGGAATTCTGCCATTTGCAACAACATAGGTGGACCTTGAGGGCCTTATGCTAAGTCAAACAAAGACAAATACCATATGATTTTACTTATATGTGGCATCTAAAAAAAAAAAAAAAAAGCCTGAATGCAACAGAAAACAGATTAGTGGTTAACAGAAGTGGTGAAGGGTAGAGGGAATGAACTGTATGAAAGTGGTCAAAAGGGGCGCCTGGGTGGCTCAGCTGGTTAGGCAACTGCCTTCGGCTCAGGTCATGATCCTGGAGTCCCAGGATCGAGTCCCGCATCGGGCTCCCTGCTCAGCAAGGAGCCTGCTTCTCCCTCTGACCCTCCCCCCTCTCATGTACTCTCTCTCATTCTCGCTCTCTCAAATAAATAAATAAATCTTTAAAAAAAAAAAGAGTGGTCAAAAGGTACAAACTTCCAGCTCTAAAATAAATAAGTCCTGGGATGTAATGTACAGCATAGTGACTATAGTTTACAGTGCTATATGTTATATTTGAAAGTTGCTAGGAGAATAAATCCTAACAGTTCTCATCACAAGGAGAAACATTTTTTGCAACTACATGAAGTGATGAATGTTAACTTATTGCATTATCATTTTGCAGTGTATGTACATGTCAAGTCACTGTGCTACTCCCCTTAAACTTATACAATGTTGTATGTCAATCATATCTCAATAAAACTGGGGAAAATTTTTAAAAAGAAGAGTTTCTAGTAAACATCATATAGTTAGGTCATGTTTTTTATCCAGTCTGCCAATCTCTTTTAATTGGATTATTCAGAGTATTTATATTTAATTAATTATGTAATTATGGATGTGTTAGGATTTAAGTTTATTTTTTGTTTTGGTTTGTTTTCTGTTTGTTCTTTCCATTTTTTGTTTCTCTGGTTTCTTTTCTCTGTCTTCCTGTGGGTTACTTCATTTTTTTACAATTCCACTTTGATCTATAGAGATTTAAGTTTAAAAGTGTATTAAATTCTTAGTGTAGCTTTTTTAGTGATTGCTCTAGATATTACATTTTATATACATAATTTGTTGCAGTCTACTGGTGTCATAATTTTACCAGTTTGAATGACATATAGAAACCTCACCTCCTTTTACTTCCTTTAAGCCTCCCCATTTGTAACATAATTGTCTTAAATATTTGTCCTATGTACATTTATATCCACACCAGAGTGTGTTATAATTTTGCTTCAAAAATTAAGCATCATTTTGAAAACTCAAGAGGAGAGGAAATTCTGTTTTTTCTACCCATATTTTTTCCTTTCTGATGTTCCTAGATTCCTGCTTTTATCATTTTCCTTAATTTAAAGAATTTCCTTTAGTCATTCTTTTAGGGTAAATCTGCAGATAACAAATTCTCTGAGGTACTTTCTCTGAGAATATATTGATTTCCCCTTCATTCTTGAAAAGTATTTTCATGGGATATAGGATTATGGATTCATATTTCTTTCAGCTCTTGGAAAATATTGTGCCACTTTTTTCTGACCTTCATTATTTCTTTTAGAAATCTGCTGTCATTCTAATATTTTTTTTCACTGTGGTTAAGGTGTCATATTTTTCTCTGACTTTCAAGACTTTGTCTTTGTCTTTAGTTTTCAGCTTAATTCTGGTGTGTCTTGACATAGATTTCTTTGAAATTATCCCAGTCGAAGTTTGTTCAGCTTGTTGAATCTGTAGGTTTACATCTCTTGCCAAATTTGGGGAATTTCCAGTCATTATTTCTTTAGGCACTTTTTCAGTCATGCTCTCTTTCTCCTTCCTTTAAAGACTGATGACACAAATGTTAAATCTTTTTTTACAGTCCCATAGATCCCTGAAGCTCTGTTCAATTGTTTTCACTCTATTTTTTCCCAAAATAGAGAAAGATCTAAATCTGTTGTTTAGATTATGTACTTTGTATTGTTCTGTCTTCACTTATTCTTTCCTCTGTTCTCTTCATTCTGCTGTTGATCTTATCCACTGATTTTTCTTTCAATTATTGTGTTTTTCAATTTTAAAATGTGCATTTAGTTGTTTTTTCTATTTTCTATTTCTTTTCTGGTGCTTTCTATTTTTCCCCTTAATATAAACATGTTCATAATTACTCACTGAAGCATTTTTATCATGGCTGCTTTTAAATCTTTGTCAGTTAATTTTAATATTTCTGTCATTTTGGTGTTGACATGTATTAATGGAATTTTCATTCAATTTGAAATCTTTCTGTTCTTCCTGGTATGATGAGTGATTTTTTTAATTGAAAATTGGACATTTTCATGTTGTGTGATGAAACAGGATACTTTACTTTAAATGTTTTTTGGTTGGCTTTTTTTGACACTGCCCTGGCTGGTGAAACAGATGCACTGCCTTGTTACTACCAGATGGGAGTAGAAGTCTAGGTTCCCCACTCAGCTTCCACTGACACCTGTGCATTGAGAGCTCCTCAGTACTGCTGAGTAGCAGTGGGAGTTCCAGCTTGCCATGTCTCCACTGACACTGTGGCGGGGGTAGCGTCATTACCACTGTGCAAATGTGAAAGTCCTGACTCTCCACTAGTCCTGCTTTGACAGCAATGGGTACCTTATAACTTTGGGTGGAGTGGATATACAGGTGGTCTAGTGACACCACAGGGGTTAGGCATCATTAGCTGCCAGCAGGTATGAAGTCCCACATTCCTACTTGGCTTTCCCTGACACCACTTCATTGGGGATGGTGGGGGGGGGGTGCCTCTCTACAGACTCATGAGAGTGGAAGTCTAAGCTCCCCACTAGGCTCCCATGGGCTTTGATGGCGTGGGTGGGGATAAGAGCCATAATTTTTGCTATGGTATTTGGCTGGAGTAGAGCCACATGCTTTCTATCTTGCTAGACTGCCCCTTTCCTGGACCTTTGTTGGGACTTTTTTTTTTATCTGTACCCCTTATTATTTCCAGATTGCCAGCTTCTTCAGCTCCAAGTCTGAGACACCTGAGGCCAAAAGAAAACTCAGGTAACTCATCATCACGTTGTTTATTAGGTACAGAGGTCTGCTTTCTTCTCTCCGTATCTGAGTCTTCCATTTGTTTTATATATGATCATTGATTTAGTTGTACTTTGAAAGGAGAAAGAGTAAAGAACATCTATTCTATCTTCTCAGAAGTGAAAGAACCACTTTTGTCTGTTTTTAAAAATTGGTTTTGTCTTCTTATTGAATTGTAAGGTTCTTTATATTTTCTGGGTAAGCACCTTCTTTTCATATTTTTTTATTGCAAAGTTCTTTTCTTTCAGTCTGTGGCTTACTTTCTAAAGAGTCTTCTTAAGAGTATCTTTTGAAGACAATTTATGATTTAGAGTGCTTTTTTGTGTCATATTTAAGAAAATTTCTCAAGGATAGTGTCTAAGATTTTTTAATGTTTTCTTCTAGAACTTTTACCATTTTAGGTTTTATATTTAGTCTAAACTCCATTTTGTGTTACTATCCATATTTGTGTATTTATATGTGATTTGAGGTAAAGGTCAAGGGTCTCCTCTGCCCTGTGAGGTTATCTAATTCTTCCAGCACCATTTGTGAGAAGTTGAATGGTCATATATATGTGGGTGTATTTCTGGACTCTATTCTGTTCCACTATTCTATATATCTGTCTTTAGGTCATTACCATACCATTTTGATTCCTGAAACTTTATAGTAAATCTGGAAATCAGGTAATAAAGTCCTCTCTTTTTGTTCTTTTTCTTCAAAATAATTTTGGTTATTTCAGGTTCTTTTCATTTCACTGTAAAATTTTAAATAAGTTTGTCCATTTCTACAGGCAATGCCTGTAGGTTTTGATTGTGATTGAATTGAATCTAGAGATCAGTTTGGGAAGAACTGATATCCTAATAAATTGAGTCTTCCAATGTGTGAGCATGGTATATCATTCTATTAATTTCTGTCAGCAGTGTTTTGTAGTTTTTGGTGCACGGGTCTTGCACATACTTTGTCAAGTTTGTCCCTAAGATAGTTCATATATTTTACTATTGTAAGTGGTATCATTTTTTAAATTTCTAATTTGATTTTTATCATAAATATGTAGAAATACAATTGACTTTTCTTTTTTTTTTTTTTTTTTTTTTTTAAAGATTTTATTTATTTATTTGACAGACAGAGACAGTGAGAGAGGGAACACAAGCAGGCAGAGTGGGAGAGGGAGAAGCAGGCTCCCCGCTGAACAGAGAGCCCGATGCGGGGCTCGATCCCAGGACCCTGGGATCATGACCTGAGCTGAAGGCAGACGCTTAACGACTGAGCCACCCAGGCGCCCCACAATTGACTTTTCTAGATTGGTCTTGTATCCTGCAATTTAACTAAACTCACTTATTTGTTCTAATAGATTCCACAGGATTATTTGCATAGATGATCATGCCATCTGCCAATAAAGACAGTTTACCTCTTCTTTTTCAAGCTGGATGCCTTTTATTTCTTTTTCTTGCCTTCTTGTGCTGGCTAAGACCTCAAACAAAATAGTCAATAAAATTGGTGAGATTTTAGGAAGAAAGTATTTGGTTTTTCACTATTAAATATAACATTTATTATATGGGGGTTTTTGTAGCTGCCCTTTACCAGGTTAAGAACATTCCCTTTATTACAAGTTTGCTGAGAGGCTTTTCTTTCTTTCTTTCTTTCTTTCTTTTTTTATCATAACTAGATGATGGATTCTGTCAAATGCTTTTTTACACATCTATTAAAATGTGGTTTTTTCTTTATTAGTCTGTTAATAAATCATACAATGTTTATTTTCAAATGTTCAAAGAGTTTTGCATTTCTGGCACAGGAATATATTTACTTTTGAAAAGGATGTAGAGGTTATCTTTTGCAGGTAGTAGACTAAAATGGTTAAGGCCACACTTCAAAGGAGATCCTTTTTCCAGGAGGATGATGCTATCCAGGAGTGACAGAACAGAGCTGGCAGCAGTTAAACATTGCTGCTAGCTGAACATAGTAACAGGCAGCAGAGCCCAAGTAGTGATTAGAAATATATGAAATAGTATTTAATGGAAGACAAGTGATCATTGGAATCTCTATGACCAAAACAGATGAGCAGTTCTATGGTCTTACTTGTTCAAGGCAAACAAGACTTATTTGAGTCACTATGAAAAGAATCACATTACTTAATTCCAAGGCCTGAATCAATTTATAGATCTAAAGCCCCTGGAATTAAGGGGAGACCAGGAAATACTGAGTAAGAATATTGATATAGCAAAATTGTGTACTGGAAATCTCCCTTCTTGCCATAGCCAATGAAACTAGAGACCAGGGTAACTGATCATTAAAGAAATGAAAATACTGGGATCATTCAGAAATTGCTGGACTTCAGCTGTGGGCCAGTACTACTTGCTGGAGACCCAGAAGGTTTTATGATCCATTTGTCAGAGTGCAGACTTACAAAATTTTCTTCCCATCTCTGTAACTTTGGACTCTGTTAAAGTTAGAGGTTTTAGAATTTAAGAGAAAAAGTCTTTTGCCTGGAGATTGCAATAATGCTTACATTAAACTGAAATTTGAAAATTCCACATGATTATTCTGAACTGCTCATGCCACTGGAAAAACAATGAAAAGGCGGTTGTATTGGTTGGGGTCATTGATCCTAACTGTCAAGAGGAAATAGTAGTGCTCTACACAATAGGAACAAGAAGGAAAATTTCTAAAACTAAGGGATCCTTGAAGGAAGCTCCTAAGCAATACTGACTCTGAATGGTCTCGGTGGGTATATAATCCAGGTACACAAAGAGGTTCCATGATCCTTCTTCCTGCTTCCCCAGTAGCTATCAATGGGTACACTGTACACATGGCCTAAGACTAACTTATCAAAAATTTCTATCAATCTCATTTTTTAGTGAAAAGATACTTGGATGAAATAAAGAAGTTGCTGGAGCTCAGTCATTTCCAGCTGTGCCACCCTACAAAGGAAACCACTAGCTGTCCGTTAATATCTATATGACCATCTTCCATAGTAATGGAGTTGAATATGGGATGTGGCAACCCAGCTAGGAACCATATTTCCCAGCTCCCATGGTGTCAAGTGACTAAGTTCTCATAAATAGAATGAGCAGAATAATTCCTGCCTCACATATTGAAAAAAAGTCCCTAGCCCTGAGCTGTTCTCTCTCCCCTCCTGAGACCGGAATGGGAGTGAGCAGAGGGACCTTACAAGCCATATGTTGAAAACAGAAGCACTATAATAAACCTGAATCTTTGTATAGAGCACAGAACAAAGCTTCACCAACATTGTACCACACATCTTAGACTGTTAGGGGAAAAAGAAATTTATTTGTTTTTACAGCTACTGAATTACAGGGTCTCTGTTATAATCCTAATACATCTCTAATAGTCAATTAATATTGACTGATCTCAGGTCTGATGTTCAGTCTTTCTGTCAATTCTAGGATCTCTATAAATAATCTAGTAATTACAATTTTAAATATCCTCAAGAAAATAAACACCATAATTAGTCTCCAGCCATTGCATTATGTAAAAAGAAATTATTTGACAGCCCCTGAAAACAACACTCCTTTGGAGGGAATGAAAATTCTGGCAGACACCACTGGTCATTACCAGTATGTGTTCTCCTCTTTTCCCCTAATAGTTCACCCTTTTTTAGCTGATCACATAGCTGTAGAACTATAGGTACAACTATAGGACTAAGTTCTTGTCAATGACATGAAAACAGAAGTGATATGCACACGTTCAGATTGTGCTCTTAAAATGTGAGGAAATGCTCTCTCCTTCCTCTGCCTGGAATGCAGATCTGGTGTGTGATATGCTGTGCTAGCAGATGAGGTCAACTAGTAGAGAGAGCAGAAAAATGACATAGAAACAGCCTGGGTCCCCGACCCCATAGTCCCTGATACCTGGGACTGGGTCCCTAACACCTACTTTGGGAGAGAGAAAAACTTCTACCCTGTTTAAAACACTTTTATGGGGTGCCTGAGTGGCTCAGTCGGTTAAGCGTCTGCCTTCAGCTCAGGTCATGATCCCAGGGTCCTGGGATCGAGCCCCACATCGGGCTCACTGCACAGTGGAGAGCCGGCTTCTCCCTCTCCCTCTGCCTGCCATTCTGACTATCTGTGCTGTCTATCTCTCTGTCAAATAAATAAATAAAATCTTTAAAATAAATAAATAAATAAATAAATAAATAAATAAATAAAATACTTTTATGTGAGAGGGAATCTTATTAGAGTGACCAAAGCAATGTCTTAATTGGTGCATAATTATGTGCTCAAACAGAAACTGAGACAGTGAAAAGGAAACTAAACTGTGTGGATTGGAAGTCAGGAGAAGGGCTCTGGCTTCAACAGGTCTGCTAACAAGCAAGTCAGTTCCCTTCTCTGAGCCTTAACTTCACCGTTTGAAAATGTGGCCTCTGCCAAGATGAACAGCCAGTGAATAAGCTGAGAACATGCTGTGCTAAACACAACAATGAAAATGAATAGGCAAAACTGAGTCCTGCCGGAGGTGAACAAAAAACAAGTCATGCATATTATAGGGGCAACTCCATGTCCCCCTTTTTTTTTTGCCTTGATATTATTCTCTAAGACATTTGTGTTTTTAAATAAATCTTACAGATTCAGTGCCAAAATTCCATCTGCCTTCTCCTGCTGAGAAGTCATAATGCCGTGTTTATGACACCAGGCTCTGTTTCCATGGGGACGATTGTGTCAGTGTAATTCTAGCATCATGACTTCTGGGTATGTTTGAGAAGATGGTTGAAGGCAATGAAAAATCTTCGAATATACACATTTGTTGTTATTCTGATAACTCGCAGCTACATGAATGATGATGCTGAAAATAGAGAGTAGGAACCAGACAGATGCCCACTGAAGGCTGAGATCATTTTTCTGACTGCTGAAAAGGTCGCGTAACCCCTCACCCCTTCCTTCTTGAAATTTTTGTTCTGCTAATTTTTAATTTCTTCGTTAAGTTTTTAATACAACATAGTTTGCATAAGGCAACTGTCAAGCTTTTATGTGCTCCATTTCATTGCCTGAATCTTTCAGCTGGGTGGGAACTGCATTAAGCTAAACCTGAATAATGGCTTCTATTATTTAAATCTATTATTTAAATTCAATTTTGCCAAGAAGCTATCACTCCTACTCTATCTGCAAATATGGAAACTTAAATGTAGAAGTTCCTCCTGAAATTTTCCACAGGGGAAAAAAGTCATCCTTTTAAATACACGCTTTGAGCACATTTTGCAAATTCTGTGAGCAAACAACTTTAAGCAAACTATTTCCTTTTCATATCAAAATTGGGATTTTTAAAAATTAAAAAGTTTGCTGATTATAAAAGTAATTTGTGCTTACTATAAAAAAATCAAACAACGAAGAATTTAAAATGCAGTGTCTACTCAAAATTGCTATGCCCCAGAGAAACATTGCTTTGTCTTTATATTTTTTCTGGATTTTTAAATATAAAGAACCATCAATATTTACATATATTGAATCATATGACACTATTGCAGACTGTATTTTCCAAAGATGGCCACAACAATATCCCCATACTGTATGCTTTACTGCAAGTGTCCTTGCCACTCTCTCATCAAGAAATGCTATTTCTCTACCCCCTGGAATTTCAGCAGGCCTTTGGACTACTTCCATCAATTGAATAAGGCTACATATGATACCAGTTCTGCACATAACCCTTAACTGGACTGGCAACTTCCACTTTCTACTTCTCAGAAGCTGGCCACTGTGTAAGAATTAAGACTATCCTGAGACCACCACCCTGTAAGTCCAAGAAGGCCTGGAAGATTAGATTCCATGTTGAGAAGTCAAGAAACCAAAGTTCACCAAGGCACCAGACATGTAAATTAAGAAGCTGCCTTGGGGGCCACCTGGGTGGCTCAGTTGGTTAAGCATCTGCCTTGGGCTCAGGTCATGATCCCAGGGTCCTGGGATGGAGCCCTGCTTCGGGCTCCCTGCTCAGCAGGGAGTCTGCTTCTCCCTCTCCCTCTGCCCCTCCCCCCCACTTGTGCTCTCTCTCTCTCTCTCTCTCAAATAAATAAATAAAATCTTTAAAAAAAAAAAACAAAAAAGAAAAGAAACTGTCTTGGAAGTGGAAACTTCCATTCCAGTGGACCCAGCTGAATATATGTAGCAAACCACCCAGCTGAGCCCTTCTTGATTACAGGTAAAAAATTATAAACAGAGTAAAATCATTGTTTTAAACTCTTAAGTTTCAGGGTTGTGGGTAACAAACCAATTAGATAACCAAAACATATTCTTTGAATATTTTTTATGTTAAAACAAATTAAATTCACCTTGTCCCTTTTAGCGACTCTCATGGTATTTAGTTATATGCATTTACCATATGTTAACTCATCCCTAATAAATATACTTTTAGATTGTGTTCCCTTTTATTAATCATAAATAATGCTTCAGTGAACATTTCTTTTTTTAAATGATTAAAGTACATTTATTTTTTTATTTTTATTTTTTTATTTATTTTTTTTTAAAGATTTTATTTATTTATTTGAGAGAGAGAGAATGAAAGAGAGAGCATGAGAGGGGTGAGGGCCAGAGGGAGAAGCAGACTCCCTGCTGAGGAGGGAGCCTGATGCAGGACTCGATCCCAGGACTCCAGGATCATGACCTGAGCCAAAGGCAGTCACTCAACAAACTGAGCCACCCAGGCGCCCTTCAGTGAACATTTCTTTACCAATGCACCCATCTGATTGTTTTCAAGGGTAAATTTTCATAAGTCATATTACTGGACCAAAAGATAATTCAAAAATTACATTTTGATATCCAGCCTGATGATATTTATGAAATGCACAAATTTATTCTCACACCAGGAACATATGAGAATTTCTTTTTTCCTACACTTTCATCATCACTGGGCCTTATCAATCTTTATAATCTTAACTAATCTGCTAAACTATGTGTAATTTCATTTTTATTGACCATTTTCTTATATTTTATAAATTGCTTGTTCATAAATTTATTTCACAGGCATCTTAAAACTTAGTTTCTTTATATTGTATAAACAATAATTTCATAAATGTGTATGTAGTAGATATTTCTGCTCACTAATATTTCCATTTCTCCTCCCCTTCCAAAGGAGTGCAGGAGTAATAGATTTTCTTAGTTCCATGAATTTATGTATGGCTATGTGCCTGGATTTGGGAAAAAAAAAAAAATAGAAGAAGAAAGAAACAACATGCATCAAATCCAGGCAAAAACCTTTAATTACTGGTGCACAATTCTCCATGTTCTTTCTTCCCCAGCTGCAGCAATAATAAAAATACAGGTTGATAGGAAGATTCCATAAAATCTAAATGGCCTGGAGGTCTAAGCCGACCTGTTGAGAAAATTGCTCTGGAGAGTCTCCCAGACCCTCAGACTTGGTGTGAGCAAGAATTAAATGTTTTTTTTATATTAATGCTCTGAGCTGTTAGTCTGTTTACCACTGAAGAATTACCTGACCTATCCTGGCTAATACAATACACATCTGATTATATACATGCTTTCCAAATGCAGACTTTGTTGTTTGGCTTACTCGCTTGTTGCTTGATCTTATACTTACCTTCATATATATCAGCACACACAACCTGGGTCACCTTAGTAAAAGGATTTAAAAATCTGGTATGTGGGGCACCTGGGTGGCTCAGCTGTTAAGCGTCTGCGTTTGGCTCAGGTCATGATCCCAGGGTCCTGGGATCGAGCCCCGCATCGGGCTCCCTGCTCCACGGGAAGCCTGCTTCTCCCTCTCCCACTCCCCCTGTTTGTGTTCCCTCTCTTGCTGTGTCTCTCTCTGTCAAATAAATAAAATCTTTTAAAAAACAAATAAATAAATAAATAAAAATCTGGTATGTGTCCTTCCATACTTTTCCTTCATGCTCACAATACTATACAAATATACAAATATGCAAACATAACAATGCATGTATGTATGTAAAGTTTTAGTCTTTGTTTTACAGAAAAAGAAAGTGATCTGTATCTTGCATTTCTTACTCAACAAAAAGTGGTAAAATAAAGTCACCTACTATAGTTCTAATACACTCATTCTACTGATTGTTCAACAGAATGTAGCACACATACAGCAGGATTTATTCAACCAGTCCCTTCTTGACCAGCATCCACTTTAATCTAGTATTGTGCCGTTAGAAACAATGCTGCAATAAACACTTTAGTGCCCATGTCCCTTAATACCTCTGCTTCTATTTCTATTAACATTCTGGGGAGAAGCCTAGTAAAGTTAAATGATATACGTGTTTTTATTTTTAATAAATGCTGCTATTTGCTTCTGCCAAAGGCTATAACACTGCACATTTCCACCAGGAATATGAGAGTATTATTGTCTTTAAATCGCCAGGAGTATTAAGTGTATAGCTTTTTCTAATGAATGTAAACTGCTATCTCATTGCTCTTTAAATTTGCATTCTCCTGGTTACCAGGGAATTTAAGCATCTTTTCATATATCTGTGACCATTTACATTTGCTCTTCTATGACTTTTCCTTAGTCAATTATTTAACAGTACTGTATTTTTCTTCTCAGTTTGGAGAAACACTTTGAATAATATGGACAGCTTACACCTTGTTTGCATTTACATTACACTATCTTTTCCTGATCTATTTATCCATTGATTTTAATTGCTTCTTTAGCCACACAAGGTTCTCTTTTATGGAATCCAAGTTTCTGTTCTTAGTTAAAAAGGTCTGTCTGATCCTTACATTGCAAGATTTTCTTGCAAGAGGTTTTTTTTTTTTTTGGCTTTTTACACTTGAGCATTTAAATCACGAGGAACCTATTTTTCCTTTCTTGATTTTTAAAAGTTAAGGTATAATTTATATAAGATAAAATGCATTTATTTTAAGTGCATAGTTTGATGAATTCTGGTTAATTGTATGTGATAAAGTAATCATAATCAAGATACAGAACAGTTTCATCACGTTAAATGTTTCCTTAGGCCTCTTTATATTCCCCATCAGTGGTTGTCCCAGGCAACCACTGATGTTTTCTGTTTTGTCTTTTTCTAAAATTTTGTATAAGTGGAAATCATCTGTATAGACTTCTTGTTTGACTTCTTTCACTTACCATAATGTTTTTGAGATTCAATGATGATGTTGAGTGCATTTTGTTACTTTTTATTGCAGTGCAGAATTTCATAGTACAGATAAGTCACAATTTACTTATCCACTCACCAGTTTTTGTCTAATATAGATTGTCCTGCTATAAACACTTGCATACATGTCTCTGTGTATGTAAACTTTTCTTTCTCTTGAGTAAATATCTAGAAGTAGAATGTCTGGGTCATATGGTAAGTGTATGTCATATAGTTAAGGATACTATCAGTATAGTATCTATACTGTTTTTCAAGGTGATTATACCATTTAGTATTTCAGCTAGCAATGAATGAGACTTACAATTGTTCCATATCTTCAGCAACATTTGCTATTGTCAGTATTTTTCAATTCAGCCATTCTAGTATGCATGTCATTGTGGTTTTTAATTGACATTTTTGTGATAACTAGTGATGTGGAGAATCTTTTCATATGCTTATGACTATTCATATATCTTCATTTGTAAAATATCTATTCACATTTTTGGTCCTTGTTTTAGAAATACCTTCTTTTTTATTGGGATGTTTGACTTCTTATGTATGAGTCATAAGAGTTCTTTATAGATACAAGTCTTTCTGATGCATATTTTGCAAAAAAAAATTTTCCCAGTCTTTGGCTTGCACTTTCATTTTTCTTAACTGTGCTCTTAGATCTGAATGAAGTCTATTTTATCAAATTTTCATTTGTATTTTAATGTTTTTTGTATACTGTTTAAGAAACCTTAGTGTACCCAAAGGTCACAAAGATCTCTGTTTTCTTCCAGAAGTTTTATAGATTCAGTTCTTACATTTAGGTCTGTAATCCACTGAAAATTAATTTTTTTGTTTAACGTTCGGTAAGGGTATAAGTTTATTCTTTTGTATATGAATATTCAATTATTCTAGTATGTTGTTAAAAAGACTATCCTATCTCCATTGACTTGCCTTGGTACTCAAATGACCATATAATTGTGGGTCTAGTTCTGGACTTTGTTCTGTTCCATTGGTCTATATGACTATCCCTATGCCAATCTTGATTGTTATAGATTTATAGTAAGTTTTGAAATCAGGTAGTGGTTAGTCTTCAAAATTGATTCTTCTTTTTCAAAATTGTTTTAGCTATTTTATGTCCACTGCCTTTCTACATAAACTTTTAAATCTGCTTGTCAATTTTTTTAAAAAGCCTACTGTTTTTCATCTTCTCAGATACTGGAGCATCCCAGATGTAGAGCCCAGAACAGGGAGGATGTGGCTACTAAGGGGGGCCAGAGTAGGTGGAGTAACAAGAAACTGATTTGCTTTTCTGCCTGAAACAACTAACAAACTGGACAAAATATATGAAAGAAAGCTTCTCAAGACATTGAACATCAAGTAAAGAAGGACACTGATCCCTGAAAAATGAGAAACAAATGAAATAATCACTACAATTGCTCTAGCTATGGCCTGGAGAGAATTTCCAGGCAGCAGCAAAGGGAGGGACAACCCACATGGAGCACAACTATCTTCCTAAGTAGAAAAGGAGTGGGGAACCAGAGATGCTAAGGCAGCTAGAATTAGGAGGGCAGAGTGTTGAAGAGGAGAGAGCTACAAGGAAAGAGAACTCTAGAGACCTGTGAGAATGCCAATGTTCTTCACACATGCGTGTGAGAAAAGTACCAAAAGGATTGGGAGGGAAGGTCCTTGAGGATTGCCAAGGGCCAGAATAGTGCCTGGTCATACCATCTGGAGTGGAAAATCCTTATATTTTAGGATTGGTAGAATGCTGAAGAGTTTTGCCTCAGTAGTGGAGAAAATTTTACCCTAGGTCAAACATTGCTCTGTTCCCTCTTAACAAAACTTAAAGTCAGACCTAAACAGATCAAATTGTTTCCAAGTAACTTAATTGCATCCCAAAATGAAGCTCAAGTATATTGTATAGGAATACAATAATGTACAGCACTCAACAAGAAAAATTTCAAAGTCTGGAATACATTCAAAATTCATGAAGCATGCAAAGAAGTAGAAAAAAATGTAACCCATGAGGAGAAAAGTAAATCAATCAACTGACCAGATGATACAGTTAGGAGACAAGGACATTAAAATACTCATTGTAACTGCATTCCATATGTTCAAAAAGCTAGAGGAAGATTGAACATGGCAAGTAGAGACATGAAAAGTATTTCAAAATAACACCAACACATCAAACTGGTTTTTCTTTTCAATCCTCTTTCTGTTCTCCTTGGATAATACTTATTACTCTATCTTCAAACTCATCTACATTTCTCTCTGTCATATCCATTTGGATTTTAAGTCCATCTACTAAATTTTTAACTTCAGAACTTGTATTTTCCATTTCTAGAATTTCTATTTGCTTCCTTTTTACTGTTTCTTTTTCCTCTGCTGAGATTTCCTTTTATATGTTAAATTTTTCATTAATTGAAAATATGTTTTATTTTACTTCACTGAGGACAGTTAAAATAGTCACTTATTACCTTGTCTGTTAGTTGCAACATCTGATTCATCTTGAGTGTCATGTTTGATTGATTTTTTTTTCTCTTGAGAATATGTTCCATTTCTTAAATTATATAAGATAATTTGGTATTATATCCTGGACATAATGAATGTTAAGTTGTGAAAATTCTGGATTCTGTTATATTCCTCTTATAAGTGTTTTTAGCAGATAATGTTCTTGTTTAGTTCTTTTTTTTTAATTATGTCATGTTAATCACCATACATTACATCATTAGTTTTTGATGTAGTGTTCCAAGATTCATTGTTTGTGTATAACACCCAGGGCTCATTTCAATACGTTCCCTCTTTAATACCCATCAACAGGCTAACCTATCCCCCCATACCCCCCCTCTAGAAACCTCAAGTTGTTTCTCAAAGTCCATAGACTCTCATGTACGTCTCACCCTCCAGTTTCCCCCCTTCATTTTTCCCATGATACTATCTTCTTCTTTTTTTTTTTACCATATAATGTATTATTTGTTTCAGAGGTACAGGTCTGTGATTCAACAGTCTTACACAATTCACAATGCTCACCATAGCACACACCCTCCCCAATGTCTATAACCCAGCCACCCATCCCTCCCACCCCCCACCACTCCAGCAACCCTCAGTTTCTTTCCTGAGATTAAGAATTCCTCATATCAGTGAGGTCATATGATACATGTCTTTCTCTGATTGACTTATTTTGCTCAGCATAACACCCTCCAGTTCCATCCACATCATTGCAAATGGCAAGATCTCATTCCTTTTGATGGCTGCATAATATTCCATTGTATATATATATACCACAGCTTATTTATCCATTCATCTGTCAATGGACATCTTGGCTCTTTCCACAGTTTGGCTATTGTGGACATTGCTGCTATAAACATCAGGGTGCACGTACCGCTTCAGATCTCTACATTTGTATATTTGGGGTAAATACCCAGTAGTGCAATTGCTGGGTCACAGGGTAGCTCTATTTTCAACTTTTTGAGGAACCTCCATACTCTTTTCCAGAGTGGCTGCACCAGCTTGCATTCCCACCAACAGTGTAGGAGGGTTCCCTTTTCTCCGCATCTGCGCCAACATCTGTCATTTCTTGACTTGTTAATTTTAGCCATTCTGACTGGTGTGAGGTGACATCTCATTGAGGTTTTGATTTGGATTTTGGTGACGCCGAGCAATGTTGAGCACTTTTCCATAGGTCTGTTGGCCATTTGGAAAAATGTCTGTTCATGTCTTCTGCCCATTTCTTGATTGGATCATTTGTTCTTTGGGTGTTGGAGTTTGATAAGTTCTTTATAGATTTTGGATACTAGCCCTTTATCTGATATGTCATTTGCAAATATCTTCTCCCATCCTGTCAGTTGTCTTTTGGTTTTGTTGACTGTTTCCTTTGCTGTGCAAAAGGTTTTTATCTTGATGAAGTGCCAATAGTTCATTTTTGCCCTTGCTTCCCTTGACTTTGGTGATGTTTCTAGGAAGAAGTTGCTCTGGCTGAGGTCAAAGAGGTTGCTGCCTGTGTTCTCCTTTAGGATTTTGATGGACTCCTGTCTCACATTGAGGTCTTTCAACCATTTTGAGTCTATTTTTGTATGTGGTGTAAGGAAATGGTCCAGTTTCATTCTTCTGCATGTGGCTGTCCAATTTTCCCAACACCATTTGTTGAAGAGACTTTTTTCCACTGGACATTCTTTCCTGCTTTGACGAAGATTAGTTGACCATAGAGTGGAGGGTCCATTTCTGGCTCTCTATTCTGTTCCATTGATCTGTGTCTGTTTTTGTGCCATTACCATACTGTCTTGATGATTACACCTTTGTAATAGAGCTTGAAGGCTGGAATTGTGATGCCACCAGCTTTGCTTTTCTTTTTCAAGATTCCTCTGGCTATTCGGGGTCTTCTCTGGTTCCATACAGATTTTAGGATTGTTTGTTCCATTTCTTTGAAAAAAGTGGATGGTATTTTGATAGAGATTGCATTAAATGTGTAGATTGCTCTAGGTAGTATTGACATCCTCACAATATTTGTTCTTCCAATCCATGAGCATGGAACGTTTTCCCATTTCTTTGTGTCTTCCTCAAGTTCTTTCATGAGTATTTTATAGTTTTCTGAGTGCAGATCCTTTGCCTCTTTGGTTAGATTTATTCCCAGGTATCTTATGGTTTTGGGTGCAATTCTAAATGGGATTGACTCCTTAATATCTCTTTCTTCTGTCTTGTTGTTGGTGTATAGGAATGCCACTGATTTCTGTGCATTGATTTACTATCCTACCACTTGACTGAATTCCTGTATGAGTTCTAGCAGTTTTGGGGTGGAGTCTTTTGGGTTTTCCACATAAAGTATCATATCATCTGCAAAGAGTGAGAGTTTGACTTCTTCTTTGCCAATTTGGATGCCTTTGATTTCTTTTTGTTGTCTGATTGCTGTGGCTAGGACTTCTAATACTATGTTGAATAGCAGTGGTGATAGTGGACATCCCTGCCGCGTTCCTGACTTTAGGGGGAAAGCTCTCAGTTTTTCCCCATTGAGAATGATATTTGATGTGGGTTTTTCATAGGTGGCTTTTGTGATATTGAGGTATGTACCCCCTATCCTTCTACTCTGAAGAGTTTTGATCAAGAAAGGATGCTGTACTTTGTCAAATGCTTTTTCTGCATCTATTGAGAGGATCATATGGTTCTTGTTCTTTCTTTTACTAAGGTATTGTATCACATTGATTGATATGTGGAAGTTGAACCAAACTTGCAGCCCTGGAATAAATCCCAGTTGGTCGGGGTGAATAATCCGTTTAATATACTGTTGAATCCTATTGGCTAGTATTTTGGTGAGAATTTTTGCATCCATGTTCATCAGGGATATTGGTCTGTAATTCTTTTTGATGGGCTCTTTGTCTGGTTTTGGGATCAAGGTAATGGTGCTAACAGGGTAACAACATCCCCAGAAAAATATACACTAAACAAATCAGAAGAGACCTGAAAACAGGGGGAAAGAATGGGAAAGAAAGAAAAAGATAAAACAAACAAACAAACAAGAAATCACCAACAGAATATGATCAAATATGATCAGGCTGGTGCATAGATCAGTGCCACACACTAGATTTTTGGTGTATTTTGGTCTGTTAGAAGAAAGTGCCTCCCAAAATTTTAAAGAAAGAAACACTTATATATGTTAAAAATAAGGGTAAATATGATCCAGGGGAATATGACTGTAAAGATGAAAATTATAAAACATTTTATAAAAGGAATTGATAAGAAGTTGGTTAAAAAAAGAAAGAAGAGAATTAAAAAAGAGAGAGAGAGAGAATATGATCATGACCTGAGCCGAATTTTTTTTTTTAAAGATTTTATTTATTTATTTGCGAGAGAGAACGAGAGACAGAGAGCACGAGAGGGAGGAGGGTCAGAGGGAGAAGCAGATCCCCCGCTGAGCAGGGAGCCCGATGCGGGACTCGATCCCGGGACTCCAGGATCATGACCTAAGCCGAAGGCAGTCGCTTAACCGACTGAGCCACCCAGGCGCCCGAGAATATGATCAGACAGAAGACTAGAACAAAGCCATACACTAGAGATTTAGGGTATACTTTGATCTGTTAGAAGAAACTGTATCCCAAATTTTAAAGAGAGAACAACTTATAAATATATACCAAAAATAAGGTTAACTACTCTGAAGGGATAGAATATGACTCTAAAAAGGAAAAATAAAAAAGATTTTATAAAAAAGGGATTGATAAGATGTTGGTTGGAAAAGGGAAAAAGAAAAATTCAAAAAGAAAAAGAAAGTTAAAAAAAATTAACTTTGAAAGACTAAAGAATCATGGGGAAAAAGCCGCGAATTCTGTGTGCAGTATTCCCCTAGCACTGGAGTTCTGCCATTCTCATTGATGGGTTAACTTGGTCTTAGCTGGCTGTTCTCGCTGATCTTCTCGGGGAGGGGCCTGTTGCCGTGGTTCCCAAATGTCTTTGCTGGAGGCGGTATTGCCCTGCCCTTACCGGGTCCAGACTAAGTAATCTGCTCGGGTTTGCTTTTGGGAGCTTTTGTTCCCTGCAAGCTTTCCGTACAGCTTTGGAGGAAGAAAGTGAAATGGCATCTCCGAACCTCCACCCTGGAGGAGCCAAGAACTCGGGGCCCCACTCCTCAGTGAGCCCCCAGAGAAAGGCAGTCAATCACTCCTGTCTCCCCAGTCTCTGGCCGCATTCTGTGCTCACCTGGCCTGTGACCGAGCATTTCTATCTCTGGCACACAACCCCGTGTGGAGTCTCCAAACCCAGCAGATCCCTGCGGTGCACTCCCGCACCACTCCTCCCGGGGGAGGAAAGGGAGTCTCCCCAGATCTGCCGCTTGTTGGGTCCCTCCTGGAGGAGCAGTGGCCCGACTGTGCCGTGGATCACAGTTTATGGCAATGCCAAGCTGAGAATCCATGCCTCGGCTCCGTCTCTGCAGCCGGCTTCCCTGCTAGGATACCTGGGAGCTCTGCCACATTCAGGCACCCCCGGTCTTTCTGTGACCCGGAGGGTCCTGAGACCACACTGTCCCGCGAGGGTTCCACCCACCGCTTAGCCACTAGAGCAACGTCCCTCAGTAGAGCAGACTTCTAAAAGTTCTGATTTTGTGCTCCGCTGCTTTATCACTTGCCAGAACTGGTCGACGGATGCCCCCTCCCCCGCCGTCTATCCTCCCGAATATCGCCTTAGATTCACTTCTCCGCATGTCTTACCTTCCAGACAGTGGTCGCTTTTCTGTTCAGAGTTGCTATTCTTTTCTTTGATCTCCTGTTGAGTTCAAATGGTGTTCAAATGGTTTAATCCCTATCCAGCTGAATTCCTGAGACCAGATGAAATCCAGGTCTCCTACTCCTCTGCCATCTTCTTATAAGAACATATTATGAGCAACTATATGCCAACAAATTAGATAATCTGGAAGAAATGGATACATTCTTAGAGATGTATAAACTACCAGAACTGAACCAGGAAGAAATAGAAAACCTGAACAGACCTATAACCACTAAGGAAATTGAAGCAGTCATCAAAAATTTCCCAACAAACAAAAGCCCAGGGCCAGATGGCTTCCCAGGGGAATTCTACCAAACATTTAAAGAAGAATTAATACCTATTCTTCTGACTGTTCCAAAAAATAGAAATGGAAGGAAAACTTCCAAACTCGTTTTATGAGGCCACTATTACCTTGATCCCAAAACCAAAGACCCCATCCAAAAGGAAAACTACAGACCAATATCCTTGATGAACATGGATGCAAAAATTCTCACCAAAATACTAGCCAGGAGGATCCAACAGTACATTAAAAGTATTATTCACCACGATCAAGTGGGATTTATCCCTGGGCTGCAAAACTGGTTCAACATCCTCAAATCAATCAACATGATACAATAAATTAACAAAAGAAAGAATGAGAATCATATGATCCTCTCAATAGATGCAGAAAAAGCATTTGACAAAGTACAGCATCCTTTCTTGATCAAAACTCTTCAGAGTACAGGGATAGAGGGTACATACCTCAATATCCTAACAGCCACCTATGAAAAACCCATATTGAATATCATTCTCAATGGGGAAAAACTGAGAGCTTTCCCCCTAAAGTCAGGAACACAGCAGGGATGTCCACTATCAACACTGCTACTCAACATAGCATTAGAAGTCCTAGCCACAGCAATCAGACAACAAAAAGAAATCAAAGGCATCCAAATTGGCAAAAAGAAGTCAAACTCTCACTCTTTGCAGATGATATGATACTTTATGTGGAAAACCCAAAAGACTCCACCCCAAAACTGCTAGAACTCATACAGGAATTCAGTCAAGTGGTAGGATAGTAAATCAATGCACAGAAATCAGTGGCATTCCTATACACCAACAACAAGACAGAAGAAAGAGAAATTAAGAAGTTGGTCCCATTTAGAATTGCACCCAAAACCATAAGATACCTGGGAATAAATCTAACCAAAGAGGCAAAGGATCTGTGCTCAGAAAACTATAAAATACTCATGAAAGAAATTGAGGAAGACACAAAGAAATGGGAAAACGTTCCATGCTCATGGATTGGAAGAACAAATATTGTGAAGAGGTCAATACTACCTAGAACAATCTACACATTCAATGCAATCCCTATCAAAATACCATCCACTTTTTTCAAAGAAATGGAACAAACAATCCTAAAATCTGTATGGAACCAGAGAAGACCCCGAATAGCCAGAGGAATCTTGAAAAAGAAAAGCAAAGCTAGTGGCATTACAATTCTAGACTTCAAGCTCTATTACAAAGTTGTCATCATCAAGACAGTATGGTAATGGCACAAAAACAGACACATAGATCAATGGAACAGAATAGAGGGCCCAGAAATGGACCCTCCACTCTATGGTCAACTAATCTTCATCAAAGCAGGAAAGAATGTCCAGTGGAAAAAAGACAGTCTCTTCAACAAATGGTGTTGGGAAAATTGGACAGCCACATGCAGAAGAATGAAACTGGACCATTTCCTTACACCACATACAAAAATAGACTCAAAATGGTTGAAAGACCTCAATGTGAGACAGGAGTCCATCAAAATCCTAAAGGAGAACACAGGCAGCAACTTCTTCGACCTCAGCCGCAGCCACTTCTTCCTAGAAACATCGCAAAGGCAAGGGAAGCAAGGGCAAAAATGAACTATTGGCACTTCATCAAGATAAAAACCTTTTGCACAGCAAAGGAAACAGTCAACAAAACCAAAAGACAACTGACAGGATGGGAGAAGATATTTGCAAATGACATATCAGATAAAGAGCTAGTATCCAAAATCTATAAAGAACTTATCAAACCCCAACACCCAAAGAACAAATGATCCAATCAAGAAATGGGCAGAAGACATGAACAGACATTTTTCCAAATGGCCAACAGACCCATGGAAAAGTGCTCAACAACGCTGAGCATCAGGGAAATCCAAATCAAAACCTCAATGAGATATCACCTCACACCAGTCAAGTTGATGGTGTGGCTAAAGAATGGCTAAAATTAACAAGTCAAGAAATGACAGATGTTGGTGCAGATGCAGAGAAAGGGGAACCCTCCTACACCGTTGGTGGAAATGCAAGCTGGTGCAGCCACTCTGGAAAAGAGTATGGACGTTCCTCAAAAAGTTTAAAATAGAGCTACCCTATGACCCAGCAATTGCACTACTGGGTATTTACCCCAAAGATACAAATATAGGGATCCGAAGGGTTACATGCACCCCAATGTTTATAGCAGCAATGACCACAATAGCCAAACTATGGAAAGAGCCAAGATGTCCATCGACAGATGAATGGATAAATAAGCTGTGGCATATATATACAATGGAATATTTTGCAGCCATCAAAAAACCCTGAAATCTTGCCATTTGCAATGACATGGGTGGAACTGGAGGGTGTTTTGCGGAGCGAAATAAATCAATCAGAGAAAGACATGTATCATATCACCTCACTGATTTGAGGCATTCTTAATCTCAGGAAACATATGGAGGGTTGTTGGTGTGGTGAGGGGTGGGAGGGATGGAGTGGCTGGGTGATATACACTGGGGAGGGTATGTGCTATTTTGAGCACTGTGAATTGTGTAAGACTGTTGAATCACAGACATGTACCTCTGAAACAAATAATACATTATATGTTAAAAAAAAAAAGAATAAGATAGCAGGAAGGGAGAATATAGGGAGGGAAATCAGAGGGGGACATGAACCATGAGAGACTATGGACTCTGAGAAACAAACTGAGGGTTCTAGAGGGAGGGGGGTGGGGGGATGGGTTAGCCTGGTGATGGGTATTAAAGAGGGCATGTACTACATGGAGCACTGGGTGTTATACACAAACAATGAATCATGGAACACTACATCAAAGGCTAATGATCTAATGTATGGTGATTAACATAATAATAATAAAAGAAAATGAACGGACAGTAGACAGTAACTTGAGTCCATATGTAGAAATAAAGAGCACCAATAAAGTTAACTACATAGTTAAATATAAATGGTGTTACAAAGGTATTTTTTGTTTGTAACTCCTTTTTTTCTTGTCTGATTTTAAAAAACAACTACATAAAATAAGAATTATAAATCTAGGTTGATGGGCACACAATGTAAAAAGATGTAAATTATGACAATAGCAGCACAAAGGAGTGGGGTAGAGCTTATATAGAAGCCAAGGTTTATATACTATTTAAATTAAGTTGATGTTGATCAAAGTTAGATTAGTATAATTAAGATTATAAATGGTAATTTTCAGGTAAAATACTAAGAAAATAACTCAAAAATATATAATTGGGGTGCCTGGATGAAGGAGTTGGTTAAGCACCTGACTCTTGGTTTCAGCTCAGGTCATTATTACAGGATCGTGAAATCAAGGCCCGAGTTGGGCTCTATACTGGACAGGGAGCCTTTTTGGATTCTCTCCCCTCCCCCCGGTGGCCCTCACTCTCTCTTTCTCTAAAAAAATAAATTAATAAATAAAACTTAAAAAATATTTGTATTAAAAGAAATAAGGAAAATTAAATGATAACTAAAAATCTACTTAACACAAAAGAAGGCAGTCATAGAGAAAACAAAGAACAAAATAGACATGACAAAGAGAATACAAAAAGCAAATGGTAGACATAACTCTTACCTTATCAGCAATTACATTAAATGTAAATGAATCAACCTCTCCAATTAAAGATAGAAAATGGCAGAATGGATTAAAAAATATGATCCAACTTTATGCTGCTTACAAGAGACCACTTTAGAAATAAATAGGTCAAAAGTAAAGCATGGCTAAAGAAATAAATAAGTAAAAAGTAAAGCATGGCAAAAGATAAACCTTGGAAAAATAACAAAGAGAGTGACTATACATATATGAGACAAAATAGACTTTAAGACAAAAATTGTTACTGGGGACAAATAAGTATATTTTATCATGATAAAAAGATCAATCCACCTAGAAGTTTTAACAATTATAAACATGTAGTCAGAAAAACAAAGATGGTGGAGGAGTAGGAGACTTAGTTTTGTCTGGTCCCAGGAATTCAGCTAGAGAGCTATCAAATCATTCTGAACACCTGTGAACTCAAACAGAGATCTAGAAAAGAATTGCTGCAATTCTACAAGTAGAAAACTGACCACTTTCTGCGAGAATGACAAGACAGAAAAACTCACCTCAAAAAAGAGAACAAGAGGCAGCACTGACTGTCAGGGACCTAATCAGTATGGATATAATGAAAATGTAAGAATTAGAGTTCAGAATAATGATTCTAAAGATACTAGCTGGGCTTGAAAAAAGCATAGAAGACACTAGAGAATCCCTTTATGGAGAAATAAAAGAACTAAAATCTCATTAAGTATAAATCAAAAAGGCTATTAATGAGATGCAATAAAAAAAATGGAGGCTCTAACTGGTAGGATAAATGAGGCAGAAGAGAGAATTAGTGATATAGAAGATAAAATTATGGAGAACAAAGAAACTGAGCAAAAGAGAGAAACAATTACTGGACCATGAGGGGAGGATTTGAAATATCAGCGATACCATAAAGTGAAACAATATTAGAGGAAATAGAGAGTGGGGCAGATGGTATATTTGAGCAAATTATAGCTGAGAATTTCCCTCATCTGGGGAAGGAAACAGGCATTCAAGTCCAAGAGGCAGAGGAAAACCCCCCTCAAAAACAATAAAAAGACACAGGGTATCATATTGCATAAAAAAGCAAGACCCATCAATATGCTGTCTACAAGAAACTCATTTTAGATGCAAAGACACCTCTAGATTGAAAGTGAGGGGTGGAAAACAACTTATCATGCTAATGGACCTCAAAAGAAAGCGGCGGTAGCAATCCTTATATCAGACAAATTAGATTTTAAAACAAAGACTGTAAAAAGAAATGAGGAAGAACACTATATCATAATTAAAGGGTCTATCCAACAAGAAGATTTAACAATTGTAATTATTTATGACCCTAACATGGGAGCAGCTAGTTATATGAACAAATTAATAACAAAATTAAAGGAACACATTGATGATAACACAATAAGAGTAGAAGACTTCAACAACCCACTCACTGCAATGGACAGATCATCTAAGCAGAAGATCAACAAGGAAACAAAGGCTTTGAATGACACACTGAACCAGATGGACCTCACAGATATATTCAGAGCATTCCATCCTAAAGCAAGAAAATACACATTCTTTGCAAGTGCACATGGAACATTCGCCAGAATAGTTCATATAATAGGTCACAAATCAGGACTCAACCAAAAGATTGGGATCATTCCCTGCATATTTTTGGACCACAGTGCTTTGAAACTTGAACTCAATCACAAGACGATATTTGGAAAGAACTCAAATACATGGAAGTTAAAGAGCATCCTACTAAAGAATGAATGGGTCAACCAGGAAATTAAAGAAGAATTAAAAAAAATTCATGGAAACCAATGAAAATGAAAACACAACTGTTTAAAATCTTTGGGATGCAGCAAAGGCAGTCCTAAGAGGAAAATATATAGCAATACAAGCCTTTTTCAAGAAACAAGAAAGGTCTCAAATACACAACCTAACCCTACACCTAAAGGAGCTGGAGAAAAAACAGCAAATAAAGCCTAAACCCAGCAGGAGAAGAGAGTTAATAAAGATCAGAGCAGAAATCAATGAAATAGAAACCAAAAGAATAGTAGAATACATCAATGAAACTAGGAGCTGGTTCTTTGAAAGAATTAATAAGATTTAGAAACCCCTGGCCAGACTTATCAAAAAGAAAAGAGAAAGATCCAATTAAATAAAATCATGAATGAAAGAGGAGAGATCACAACCAACAACAACGAAATACAAACAATTATAAGAACATGTCACGAGCAACAAATCAGGCAATCTGGAAGAAATGGATGCATTCCTAGAGACATATAAACCAACAAAACTGAACCAGGAAGAAATAGAAACTGAACAGACCCATAACCAGTAAGGAAATTGAAGAGGTAATCAAAAATCTCCCAATAAACAAGAGTCCAGGGCCAGATGGTTTCTACCAAACATTTAGAGAAGAATTAATACCTATTCTTCTGAAGCTATTTCAAAAAGTAGAAATGGAAGGAAAACTTCCAAACTCTTTCTTTTTAAATTTTATTTTATTATGTTATGTTAGTCACCATACAATACATCATTGGTTTTTGATGTGGTGATCTACGATTCATTGTTTTCGTATAACACCCAGTGCTCCATGCAGTATGTGCTCTCCTTAATACCCATCACCAGGCTAACCCATCCCCCCACCTCCCTCCCCTCTAAAACCCTCAGTTTGTTTCTCAGAGTCCATAGTCTCTCATCGTTCATCTCTCCCTCCGATTGCCCCCCCCATTCATTTTTCCCTTCCTTCTCCTAATGTCCTCCATGCTATTCCTTAGATTCCACAAATAAGTGAAACCATATGATAATTGACTTTCTCTGCTTGACTTATTTCACTTAGCATAATCTCCTCCAGTCCTATCCATGTTGATGTAAAAGTTGGATATTCATCCTTTCTGATGGCTGAGTGATATTCCATTGTATATATGGACCACATCTTCTTTATCCATTCATCTGTTGAAGGGCATCTCGGCTCTTTCCACAGTTTGGCTACCGCGGACATTTGTGCTATGAACATTGGGGTGCATATGGCCCTTCTTTTCACTACATCTGTGTCTTTGGGGTAAATACCCAGTAGTGCAATTGATGGGTCATAGGGTAGCTCTATTTTTAACTTTTTGAGGCACCTCCACACTGTTTTCCAAAGTGGCTGTACCAACTTGTATTCCCACCAACAGTGTAAGAGGGTTTCCCTTTCTCCACAACCTCTCCAACATTTGTTGTTTCTTGCCCTGTCCATTTTTGCCATTCTAACTGGTGTAAGGTGGTATCTCAGTGTGGTTTTGATTTGAATTTCCCTGATGGCTAATGATGATGAACATTTTTTCATGTGTCTGTTAGCCATTTGTATGTCATCTTCAGAGAAGTGTCTCTTCATGTCTTCTGCCCATTTTTTGACTTATTGGTCTTTTGGGTGTTGAGTTTGAGAAGTTCTTTATAGATCTTGAGTACCAGCCCTTTATCTGTAGTGTCATTTGCAAATATCTTCTCCCATTCTGTGGGTTGCCTCTTTGTTTTGTTGACTGTTTCCTTGGCTGTGCAGAAGCTTTTTATCTTGATGAAGTCCCAAAAGTTCATTTTTGCTTTTGTTTCACTAGCTTTTGGAGATGTATCTTGAAAGAAGTTGCTGTGGCTGGTGTCAAAGAGGTTATTGCCTGTGTTCTCCTCTAGGATTTTGATGGATTCCTGTCTCACATTGAGTTCTTTCATCCATTTTGAGTTTATCTTTGTGTATGGTGAATGATCGAGTTTCATTCTTCTGCATGTGGCTGTCCAATTTTCCCAGCACCATTTATTGAAGAGACTGTCCTTTTTCCATTGCATATTTTTTCCTGCTTTGTCGAAGATTATTTGACCATAGGAAACTTCCAAACTCTTGATCCCAAAACCAAAGTCTCCACCAAAAAGGAGAATTACAGACCAATATCCATGATGAACATGGATGCCAAAATTCTCACCAAGATACTAGTCAATAGGATCCAACAGTACATTAAAAGGATTATTCACCACAACCAAGTGGGACTTATTCCTGGGCTGCAAGGTTGGTTCAACATGCGCAAATCAATCAATGTGATACACTACATAAATGAAAGAAAGGACAAGAACCATATGATCCTCTCAATAGATGCAGAAAAAGTATGTGACAAAGTACAGCATCCTTTCTTGTTTAAAACTCTTCACAGTGTAGGGATAGAGGGAACATACCACAATATCATAGAATCCATCTATGAAAAACCTACAGCAAATATCATTCTCAATGGGGAAAAACTGAGAGCTTTCCCCCTAAGGTCTGGAACACAACAGGAATGTCCACTCTCACCACTGTTGTTCAACATAGTACTAGAAGTCCTAGACTCAGCAATCAGACAACAAAAAGAAATAAAAGGCATTCAAATTGGCAAAGAACAAGTCAAACTCTCACAGGTCAAACTCTCACAAATTCTTTGTAGATGACATGATACTTTATGTGGAAACCCCAAAAGACTCCACCCCAAAACTGCTAGAAGTCAGACAGGAATTCAGTAAAGTGGCACAATATAAAGTCAATGCACAGAAATCAGTGGCATTTCTATATACTAACAATAAAACAGAAGAAAGAGAAATTAAAAAGATGATCTCATTTACAATTGCACCAAAAACCATAAGATACCTAGGAATAAACCTAACCAAAGAGGCAAAGGATCTGTACTCTGAAAACTATAGAACACTCAGGAAAGAAATTGAGGAAGACACAAAGAAATGGAAAAACATTCCATGCTTATGGATTGGAAGAATAAATATTGTTAAAATGTCTATGATACCTAGAGCAATCAATACATTCAATGCAATCCCTATCAAAATACCATCAACTTTTTTCATAGATCTGGAACAAATAATTTTAAAATTTGTATGGAACCCAAAAACGACCCTGAATAGCCAAAAGAATGTTGAAAAAGAAAAGCAAAGCTGGTGGCATCACAATTCCAGACTTCCAGCTCTATTACAAAGCTGTCATCATCAAGACAGTATGGTACTGGCACAAAAATAGACACATAGATCAATGGAACAGAATAGAGAGCCCAGAAATGGACCCTCAGCTCAATGGTCAACGAATCTTTGACAAAGCAGGAAAGAATATCCAATGGAAAAAAGAGAGTCTCTTCAACAAATGGTATTAGAAAATTGGACCCAGCCTCATGCAGAAGAATGAAATTGGACCATTTCCTTACACCATCCACAAAAATAGACTCAAAATGGATGAAAGACCTAAATGTGAGACAGGAATCCATCAAAATCCTAGAGGAGAACACAGGCAGCAACTTCTGTGACCTCAACCTCAGCAACTTCTGGCTAGACACGTCTACAGAGGCAAGGGAAGCAAAGGCAAAAATGAACTATTGGGACTTCATCAAGATAAAAACTTTTTGCACAGCAAAGGAAACAGTTGACAAAACCAAAAGACAACCAACAGAATGGGAGAAGACATTTGCAAATGATATGTCAGATAAAGGGCTAGTATCCAAAACCTATTAGGAACTTATCACTCGACATCAGGGAAATACAAATCAAAACCACAATGAGATACCACCTCACACCAGTCAGAATGGCTAAAATTAACAAGTCTGGAAATGACAGGTGTTTGTGAGGATGTAGAGAAAGGGGAACCCTCTTACACTGTTGGTGGGAATGCAAGCTGGTACAGCCATTCTGGAAAACAATATGGAGGTTCCTCAAAAAGTTGAAAATAGAGCTACCCTATGACTCAGCAATTGCACTGCTAGGTATTTACCCCAATGATACAAATGTAGTGATCTAAAGGGGCACCTGCGCCCCAATGTTTATAGCAGCCATGTCCACAACAGCCAAACTATGGAAAGAGCCAAGATGTCCATCGACAGATGAATGGATAAAGAAGATGTGGTATATAGATACACAGGAATATTACTCAGCCATCAAAAGAATGAAATCTTGCCATTTGCAATGATGTGGAAGGAACTAGAGGGTATTATGCTAAGCAAAATACATCATAGAGAGACAATTATCATATGATTTCATTCATATGTGGAATTTAAGAAAGAAAACAGAGGAGCATAGGGGAAGGGAGGGAAAAACTAAACAAGATGAAATCAGAGAGGGCGACAAACCATAAGAGACTCTTAATCATAGGAAACAAACTGAGGACTGCTGGAGGGGAGGGAAGTGGGGGGATGGGGGAACTGGGGGATGGACCTTAAGGAGGGCACATGATGTAATGAGCACTGGGTGTTAATATACAACTGATGAATCACTGAACTCTACCCCCAAAATGAATAATACACTATATGTTAACTAATTGAATTTAAATTTTAAAAAAATGTATCCACCTAACTAAAAAGCTCCAAAATACAAGAAGCAAAGGATGACAGAACTGGTGGGAGATGTAGACAGTTATATAATAATAGCTGAAGGTTTCAGTACCCAACTTTCAAAAAGGATAGAAAAACTAAACAAAAGTTAAACCAAGAAATTTAAGATTTGAACAACCTTATAAACCAGTTAGCCCTAACAGATATCTATAAAGCACTCCACTCAATGATAGCAAAATACACATACTTCTGAATGACTCAGAACATTCTCAAGTATAGAACACATATTTGTCCATAAAACAAGTCTCAGTAAATTTAAAAAGTTTGAAATCATACAAAGTATGTTCCATGATACAATAAAGTGAAATTAGAAATAAGAAACAGATGGAAATTTTTTTTTGGTCTTTGTCCTTGTTCTTTTTTTTTTTAAATTATGTTATGTTAGTCACCATACAGTACTTCATTAGCTTTTGATGTAGTGTTCCATGATTCATTATTTGCATATAACACCCAGGGCTCATTGCAATATATGCCCTCCTTAATACCCATCACTGGGCTAACCCATCCCCCACACACACACCCCTCCCCTCTGCAACCTTCATTTTGAACCATGAGAGACTATGGACTCTGGGAAACAGATGGAAATTTAAGAAATTCACAAATATATCTATGTAGAAATTAAACAACACACTCTGAAATAAACAATGAGCCAAACATCACAAGAAAAATTGGCAAATACTTTGAGATGAATGAATACAAAAACACAACACACAAAAACTTAACACATTAAAAAAGAAAAATAATCTCAAATCAATAACCTAAATTTCCACCTCAGGAGATTAGAAGAAAAAGACCAAATTAAATCCAAAGTAAGCAGAAGGGAGGAAATAATACAGATTAGAATGAAAATAAATGAAGACTAGAAAAATAGAGAACATCAATGAATTTTGAAAAGATCAACAAAATTCAAACTTTTAGCCAGCCTGGCCAAGAAAAAGATAGGTTTCAAATTACCAAAGTTAGGAATGAAAGAGAGTACATTACTCCCAACCTTACAGAAATAAAAGGATGATAATGGAATACTATGAACAACTGCACACCAACAAACTGTATAACAGGTAAAGTGGACACATTTCTAGAAAGAGACTAATTACCAAAACGGACTCAAGAAGAAATAAAAATTCTGAATAATAGAGTTTAAGTTAGTAATCAAGACACTTCCCACAAAGAAAAGCCCAGAACCAGATTACTTCACTGTTTAATTCTACTAAACATGTAAAGAAGACTTAACACGAATCCACCTTAAACTCCAAAAAATAGGACAGGAAGGAATATTGATTACTTCGATACCAAACCAGACAGATACCACATGAAAACAACATGAAAATAGATGCAAAAATCCTCAACAAAGTGCTAGCAAACAGAATCCAGCAGCATATAAAAAGGATTCTATATCATAACCAAGTAGGTTTTATCCCAGGAATCTAAGGTTGACCCACATCTCAACAGTACTCAATATAACACACAATATCAATAGAATAATTTTTTAAAACCACACAATCATCTTAATAGATGCAGAAAACATTAGAGAAAATTCAACATTCCTTCATGATTAACTAAAAAAAGGAGGGACCCTCCTCAACCTGATAAAGAGCATCTATGAAAAACACACAGCTAACATAACACTTATGGTGAAAGAGTGAATGCTTTCCCAAAGATCAGGAAGAAAACATGGATGCTTGCTCTTAACAATTCTATTCAACATTTACTAGAGGTTCTAGCCGGAGCAACTAGTCCTGACAAAGAAAGAAAATGTATCCAAATTGGAAAGGAAGAGGTGAAACTATTTCTACACACAGATAATAAAATCTTATAGGAAACTCTAAAGAACCCATGGACACAAAAACTAGTAGAGCTAATAAATGTGTTCAGAAGGGTTGTATGATACAAAATCAATATGCAAAAACAGTTGTATTTCTGTATACCGTTGACCCTTGAACAACACAGGTTTGAACTACATGGGTTCACTTATATGCAGATTTTTAAAATAAATACAGTATAGTACTATAAATGTATTTTCTCTTCCTTATGATTTTCTTTATTTACTTAAATTTAATTAATTAATACATAGTGTATTATTAGTTTCAGAGGTAGAGTTCAGTGATTCTTCAGTTGTATATAACACCCAGTGCTCATTACATCATGTGCCCTCCTTAATGTCCATCACCCAGTTACCCCATCCTCCCACCCACCCCTTCCCTCCAAGCAACCCTCAGTTTGTTTCCTATGATTAAGAGTCTTAACAATGAATCATGGAACACTACATCAAAAACTATATAATGTATGGTGATTAACATAACACAATAAAATAAAACAAAGAAAGGAAAAAAGAGTCTCTTATGGTTTTTCTCCCTCTCTTGATTTCATCTTGTTTAGTTTTTCCCTCCCTTCCCCTATGCTCCTCTGTTTTCTTTCTTAAATTCCACAATGAGTGAAATCATATAATTGTCTCTCTCTGATTGACTTATTTCATTTAGCATAATACCCTCTAGTTCCCTCCACATTATTGCAAATGGCAAGATTTCATTTTTTTGATGGCTAATATTCCATTGTATCTATATACCACATCTTCTTTATCCATTCATCTGTTGATGGACATCTTGGCTTTTTCCACAGTTTGGCTATTGTAGACATTGGTGCTGTAAACATTGGGGTGTAGGTGCTCCTTTAGATCACTACATTTGTATCTTTGGGTAACAAATGGTGTTGGGAAAATTGGACAGCCACATGCAGAAGAATGAAACTGGACCATTTCCTTACACCATACACAAAAATAGACTCAAAATGGATGAAAGACCTAAATGTGAGACAGGAATCCATCAAAATTCTAGAAGAGAACACACGTAGCAACCTCTGTGACCTCGGCCACAGCAACTTCTGGCCAGACACAACTCCAAAGGCAAGGGAAACAAAGGCAAAAAAGAGCTATTGGGAGTTCATTAAGATAAAAAACGTTTGCACAGCAAAGGGAAGAGTCAACAAAACCAAAAGACAACCTACAGAACAGGAGAAGATTTTTGCAAACGTTTTATCAGATAAAGGGTTAGTATCCAAAATCTACAAAGAACTTATGAAATTCAACACCCAAAGAACAAATAATCCAGTCAAGAAGTGGGCAGAAGACATGAACAGACATTTCTCCAAAGACATACAAATGGCCAACAGACACATGAAAAAGTGCTCAATATCACTAGATATCAGGAAAATACAATTCCTTATGACTTTTTAAATAAGATATTCTTTTCTCAAGCTTAATTGATTGTAAGAATACAGTGTATAATACATTTAGTGCTAATTGACGTCACGACATTGGTAGTGCTTCCTGTCAACAGTAAGCTATCAGTAGTTAAATTTGGGGGAAGTCACAATTTATACATAGATTTTTGACTGTGGGTGACAAGGTTAGCATACTTAACTCCCATATTGTTCAAGGGTCAACCGTACTTTCAATGAACAATCTGAATATGAAATTAAGAAAAATAATTCTATTTACAATAGCATAAAAAAGAATAAGATACTTGGAAATAACTTAACAAAAAATATGCAAGATTGTACACTGGAAACTATACAATGTTGAAGGAAATTAGTAGCCGTATTCATAATAGTCATAAAGTAGAAACTACCTCAGGGCACCTGGTTAAGCAACTGCCTTCTGCTCAGGTCATGATCTCAGGGTCCTGGGATGGAGCCCCATATTGGGCTCCCTGCTCAACAGGGAGTCTGCTTCTCCGCCTCCCTCTGCCTCTCTTCCTGCTCATATGCTTTATCTCCCATCCAAGTACTAACCAGGCCCGACCCTGCATAGCTTCCAAGATCAGTAAAGCTGTTAGCAAAATAAAACAAGTAAATGAACAATGGTCTAAGTCATCAAAAACAAGGAAATTCTGAGAAACTGTCACAGCTTAGAGGAGCCTGAAGACACATGATGACTAAATATAATATGGTATTCTGGATAAGATCTAGGTGTAGCTATACTCAGATAAAATAGACTTTAAAGCAAAAACTGTAATAAAAGACAAAGAAGAACATTACATAATAATAAAGAGATCAATCCAGCAAGAAGACATAACATTTACAAATATGTAAGCACCAACATAAGAGCACCAAAATATATAAAGCAGATATTTAAAGACCTAAAGGGAGAAATTGACAGTGATACAATAATAGTAGGGGACTTTAATATCAATGGAGAGATCATCTAGACAGAAAGTCATAAGGAAATATCCACCTTAAATGACACATTAAGGGCTGCCTGGGTGGCTCTGTCAGTTAAGCATCTGCCTTGGGCTCAGGTCATGATCCCAGAGTCCTGGGATCAAGCCCCACATTGGGCTCCCTGCTCAGCAGGGAGCCTGCTTCTCCCTCTCCCTCTACCCTTCCCCTTGCTTATGCTCTCTCTCTCTCAAATAAATAAATAAATAAAATCTTAAAAAAAGAGAGAGACACATTAAGCCAGATGGACATAATTGGATTATACAGAACATTCCATCCAAAAACAACAGAATACACATTCTTTTTTTTTTTTTTAATTTTTATTTATTTATTTGAGAGAGAGAGAACACCTGAGAGGGGATAGGGTCAGAGGACGAAGCAGACTCCCTGCCGAGCAGGAAGCCTGATGCGGGACTCGATCCAGGGACTCCAGGATCATGACCTGAGCTGAAGGCAGTCGCTTAACCAACTGAGCCACCCAGGCACCCCAGAATACACATTCTTCTCAAGTGCATATGCAACATTCTCTAAGATAGATCACATGTTAAGCATAAAATAAGTCTCAATTAATTCAAGAAGATTGAAATTATATATAAAAATTTTTTTGTCTACAATGATATGAAACTAGAGATCAATTATAAGAAGAAAACTGGAAAAACAATAAAAAAGTGAAGATTAAACAACATATTTGGTTTTATCATTATGTAATATTCCTTTTTTATCATGTTTAGTTCTTTCGCCCTAAATCCCACTTTAACTGAGCCATTGCAGCAGCCACATGGCACACATGGTTTCTGCATGACCACAGTAAAGTGGGATCTTTGCTTTTACTTCTCACCTTCACTCCCTCTTCTCCATAGTCTATTTCATAGACACACTCACTTTAAGACTTCTAGAAATTTTTACTTCACCTGTGTCTCTGCCTCCCAGCTCATAAATTTACTGAGCATTTATTAGAATTCCACCCCCCCAATACCCCCACTGTCCTCTCTTATCACACAACATCAATCCATCCATATCTATTTATAGATATTCTGTTGTTCACCTAATTTTTCTGGTTTTCCTCTATTCTTTTTCTGTGGTTAGTAATTTCCTTATTCTTTAGATGAAGCAAAAAAAGAAATATTTTTAGACCCATTTTTTAAAGCATGTACTACTTCAGAAATCACAAGGATCCTGAGTTTATGGACAATTTAAGAAATCATTAATGAAGAGAGTGATTCAAACTGTCTCTCCATCCATTGATTTCTTCAGAAAGGTGCAAAGACCTACTTCCTGCCAGGGAAAGGTGGAAGTTTTCTCTTCTATGAAAGACTTAAAAATCACATGTGAAGGCAGAAGCTGGAATTTACCTCCTTGGAATAGCCGGAAAGTATTGCAAATGTTAGTGTAACCAGCATAAATGAAAGGTCAGTTTGGCCTGTCAGAAAGGGAGTGTTTAAGCGAAATAGAGCAGAGTCCTACGCACTGGCTAAGGGAAGAAAGCCAGCCAAGCCAGCCCAGATAATAAGAGATAGGTAGTCCTTTTCCTGCTCTCATTTCAGAGACCTCACCAAGTAGGATTTAGTTGTCTGAATAGCCTTCCTTGTAGAAAGAAGACATGCCTCAGTGAAAACAAATTCTTGTTCTGGTGCCACTCAGATTTATTTTAATGCATTGTTACAAGGGTCTGATTCTAAGTAAAGGAAGGGGAGAAGAAAAAAAGAGCCAGGGAGAAGTTTCCATATCTGTCTCCATGTGAATCCACTAGGTCTTTGTAGGAATTAAACCCAACCTGAGATTATTTGGGAGAAGGTACCACTTTAAGTTTTCCAGAGAGAATGGCCAGTACCTATAGATTTAATAGAGCCAAAGACAAACAGATAAGCTTGAGGACCCCTGATAAGCTTAACTGAAGATTTTACCCTGGGTCAAAAGGGATTTCAATATTTTCTTCCTACATTTTGATGTGCATTCTCTCAGCCTTGCAAGGCAACAGTCTGGGACCACTGGTCTGGGCCCAGTGATTCATTATAATTATTAGTACAATCACATTTTTTCAATCTCAAGAAAGAGCCTTAGGGTATATTTTTATTTGAATGGTAGACTCAGCACTTGGCCTTATGTATTATGAAACATCTTGATCAAAGTCAGACAGGTGAGTCCTAGGACCAGGTGGGAGTATTCATATAGTCTTATATTAGGCACTTTAGTTCCTCTATCCTCAAATCTGCTCTCACCTCGTCATTTGAATATACAACATCTGTGCCGTTGTTCTCAATTGCACTCTCTGATGGGAAGCTATATGACTTGATCTCTTACATATTATAGGTGTTTCATTAGGATTATCATTTGAAATAAGGAAAAACAGCACACTCCAGGGTGCCACATATTAAACATTTTATCTCTTCTCTTTAAAACAATCAGAGTTAAATGTTTTTACAGATAATCCCAGATCTCATTATAGGGGAGTAAACGCACACTCTTATGAACCACTTTTCAGATTCCTCAATAACCTGGTTTATTAACATTTTTCTCTTCTCCTCCCTTTTCACATTTCACCTAGTTTCCTTACCATCTGAAAGTCAGCAGGAGCATCTCCACCTTGTGTACTTTGGACTGGGTTCCCCTGACTTCATTTCTGGAAATGATTTCTGTGGGTTATTTACTTAATGCCACCCACACTGTCACACTCATAACAAAAGTTGGCCTGTAGTGGGCTGTACGGAGTTGACATCTTTAAGTCATTTTCTTGCTTTGCAGTGTATTTTAGGGAGGGGAGAAATCAGTGAAGCTAGTAAGGGCTGCCCTTGCTTCCCCCTTAAGTATTATTGTTATCATTATAGTTGAGTCTGCAATGTGACTCCTCTTTTGTAAAGGGCAAAGATGCTTCATGATTGAAGGAGTCCATAGACCTTCATGTCTGTCCCCCTGCCTCTGTCCTCCAGGACAGGCTGGGGTCACTCTAAACTTCCAGAGCATTAGTTCTCCTTCTCTGCGTGGGAGGGTTCAACTTCCTGTTCGATGGCAGTAAGTTTCCTTGGGGGAGCAGAAGAGTCTCAGGTCATCCTCCATGCTGAGCCAGTCATAATCCTTTCCTTGGGAATGTGGGTTGGGACTCATAGCAAGATCCTCAGCACGTCAACCCAGTTATTGCTGGTGGCCATGTCTTACACCAGATGAACTATAGAACTCGGAAGCAAGTCATGGTATGAGGAAGATGTGCAGAGGGGAGCCAAGATGAGAGCAAAGAGGTCTGCCTTGGTGACATCCATGTCCTTGGGTTTATTCTTTTCTGAAACGCAGCTGCATCATGGATCCATGAGCTGCCCTTATATAATAAATTCTCTCCAGTTGGCTTCTGATGCAACCAATAGGGTCCTTACTAACAAATATTTCTAAGTCTTAAGGAATTATTCCTCTTCTCCTCTTCTTTCACCTTTTCCCATTTAATTGCTTGGCTTTGCCTTTATGGATTTTGCTGAGCATGCACATGTACACTTGTGTCTTGTATATAGATCTGCCAGTCCATATGGAAAAAGATACATTTATCCTATTCATAAACAAGCACAGGGGAAAACACTTCAAAGCCTCCCTTGGTGAATCCTTTGCAGGGGCAGTCCCTCTTCAGCATTAGTCTATGTGGAAATGCAGAGCTTGTGTTGTGAGATCTTTCACTTTTTTCATGAAAAATCAGAAATATGTATTTTTATGAGAAATCTCTCAGTTTTCAAATGTTTACTCAATTTGTGTTTAAACATGCAATAGATGAACCAAAAAAACCCCCACAAAATTATCTGTGGGCTCCTTGCGATCTTGACTTTAGATCCTCCTTATTCATAGTATGGTCTGAAAACTAACGGCATTGGCATCACTCAGGAACTCACTAAAAATGCAGAATCTCATTCCCACTCTAGACCTGATGAATCTGAATTTTAATCTGAATCTGAATCTCCAGGTCATTTGTCCACATATCAAAGGCTGAGACATCCTGGCTTAATTCATTTGTTCATAAACTGGGCTGCACATTGAAATTACCTGAGAAGCTTTAAATAATACTGATAACTGTTTCCCAGTCTCAGAGAGTCTGTTTTAATGACTCTGGAATATAGCCTGGGAACTTTTTTCAAAGCTCCCCCGGTAATTTTACCTTGCAGCAAATGTCAGGAACTGCTGGTCTACCACAGGATTCCCCCACTTCCTATTGCCTCTGAGATAACACACCCAGCATTTCACTCAGACGGTATCTGCCTTGGTTTGTGAGTTGGCAACTCCCGGCCTGCAGTCTCAAAGGCACACGACATGGGTAGAGCTAGAGAGTATAATGTTGAGTGAAATAAGTCAGTAAGAGACAGACAAATACCATATGACTTCACTCATATGTAGAATTTAAGAAACAAAACAAAGGAGTGAAGGGAAAGAGAGAGAGAGACAAACCAAGAAACAGACTCTTAACTATAGAGAACAGATGGTTACCAGAGGGGAGGTGGGCAGGGGGCTGGGAGGGAAATGGGTGGTTGGTATTAAGGATGAGAACAGGGTATTATATGGAAGTGCTGAATGACTATATTGTACACCTGAAACTAATATTACACTGTATCTTAACTATACTGGAATTAAAATTAAATTAAATTAAATTAAATTAAATCACAAAGACTTTCATAGGAGTTGCAAATTGAAGGTCCACAAATATTGCCAGATCTTTTTTTTTTCACCCAGAACAGTGTTTCAAAAACATTTTTAATTTGTTGGTACTAAATAAGAAGACAGGACCTCATTCAATGCTGTAAAGAAACATTGAGTATAAACATCTTAGAAAAATAAACTATTATAGCCAAAAGTAATCAATTACACAGTACAAAGATTCTAAACACACATTTAAGACCTGCATCTTCAATGATCTCAAGCATCTGAAAATCCCAGTCCTTTGAAAATGTAGCCAAATGAGAAGAGAGAGCAACAATAGCAAAATAACCAAGGTCAAACCCTGAGAGAATGGACACCTAAAATTAGAGTACAGGAAAAGCATCTTCTTTTAAATTCTGACACCTAATTTTGTATGCTGATTACTACTCCTACATTTCAGTAGCTAAAATAAGCTTTTTTGTTTGTATTTGTGTATGTATAAAATTCTCCCAAAGTGATAAACTGCAAACAAAAGCCAAACTGACAATTCTTTACCCTCCTTGTATCCATGCTCTTTGCAATGTGACTTGTGGCTCCTCCCCTCCAGAGTTAGAGTCTAATACCCCAGCCTTTGAATCTGGGCTGGCCTAGTGAGTTCCTTTGCCCAACAGAATGGGCAGAAGTGACATTGTGCCAGTTCTGAACCTAAGCATCAAGAGACCTTACACACAGCTTCTCTATCTTTGGACCCCTGCTACTGCAGTGTGGGCAAGCTGGATTATCTGAACCGGGAGAAGACCCAAGCGCTTCCTAAACCACCTGGTAGCCAGCTGACTCCCACCATTTGAGAAGCCCCAGCTAGTATCTGCAGTCAACTATCTGAACCATAGTTGACCAAAGGTGCCAAAGGTGCATGAGCAAGCCCAGATGAGACCAAAGGAATTATCCAACCAACCCACAGAATCATGAGTTACATAAATGATTGATCTGTTTTGGTGTGATTTGTTGCACTGCAATATCTGACATATCTAGCCCAGGGAATTTCAACATAGATATTAAATTTCTAAAGAAATGGAGTCTATAGAAATAATTAGAAAATGGTTAAGCTAAACTAAAAAGGCTAAGGAAAGAATGACAAGGTCTTCTTGTCAACTTCATTCTTCCATTGGGCCATATTGTAATGTTGAATTACTTAGCTAGGTCAAGCAGTTGAGCAGAAATGGAGCCAGCTGTTTGGAGGTGGTGCATATTCAGAGGATGTCCCTAGTGACCAGCATCTGATACCAATATCTATCTACTTCTTAATTCTATCACCACCACTGCTCCTTTTATATTTCCATCCCCATGTTATTGAGCATCTTATTTGGAGACTATATTTAAATGTGAACAATGGCTCATGTTCTGAATAACACAAATATACTAATTAAGACTTAGATAACTCAGTGACTTAGTAAGAATTACCATCAGAACTATACCCATTGGCAGTGCTGATCTACACATCATTGTTCTCAGGTATGTCCAGCTTGTAAAATTAGTATGATTTCCCAAATAATGGTAGCATTACATACCTTAAGGTTTTTCTACAGACTTCCTAAGAAAACTGAACTGTTTTCTTTCTTTCAGAAAAAAAAAAACAGAAGAAAAAGAAAACCTGAACTGTTCTTTTTCTTTCAGAAAAAAACTACTTTCAATATTCTTGCTAGTTCTGAAAATCAGTTTAAAATTGGGCTCAAATGGCAAAAGAATAGAAAAAGAAAGTCAGCATTTAAAAGATACCACATGCACAACAGACTTGGTCCTTCCTCCCCTCTAACAAATTATGAGTGGTGTTCAATCATTTAACAGTAGACAGCTTTGTAGAAAAGAAAATTATTCTGCATGTAGCTCTCTGTCATACAGGATGAAAACCAGATTTCTGCAAACTCCTTGTAGCTTTCATAGCTAACTTGAATTTGTTAAGAAGGGAATAAAACCAGCTACACAATCCCAATTTAAGGCCATCCATGGCTTCTGAGGAAGGTTGGGGGCTGCTTATAATAAGAAGCCACCCAAAGATGAGCAAGATCCATATGGAGAAGCCAGGTCTACATCAATCTCACTTCTAGGTAAATAGAAGACTAAGGAAGTTGCTTTTTCTTCCCCCTCCTAATAATGAAGCCAGCAAGCTAAGTACATGATATGCATATGGATCTTTGTCCTACGTATTATGAGGGATAGAGAAGCCATTTTCTATGTAGTTACTGCTGTCAAGGAGCTAATAGGCTGGCTAAGGAGACAAGATGGACATATCTGAGAACAGTAGTGTGTAGATCAATGCTGCTAGGTAGTGTGGTTCAGGAGAATGGTAACAGAGTTATCAGAGTTAGGGGACAGCAGGGCCACTGTGAACTGGGCAGGTCAGGGAAGGCCATGGGAGAAATCAGGTAGTCCGCAAAGGACCCTGTTTATTTATAACAGCATGATTGAGATATAATTAATAATAAAAATGTATATATTTAAGGTGTATAACTTGATGTTTTGATACATAATATGAATCTTGTGAAATGATCACCACAATCAAACAAAATCAACATCCATCACCAATAGTTACCATTTTCTTTTGTGTGTGTCTTCCCTCATAGCAAATTTCAAGTATACAATACAGTATTGTTAACTATAGTCATCATGCAGTACATTAGATCTCCAGATCTTATTCATCTTGCATCACTGAAACTCTGTACCCATTGATCAGCCTCTCCCCATTTCTTCCTCCCCCCCAGCTCCTGGCAACCACCATTCTACTCTCAGCGTCTATGAGTCTGCCTCTTTTAGATCCCAAATATAAGTGAGATTATGAGGATTCTGTCTTTCTGTGTCTGGCTTATTTCACTTAGCATAATGTCCTCCAGGTTCATCCATCATATTCACTGATATGTGGAATGTAAGAAAAGAAACGAACAAAAAGAAGAGACCAAAAAAATCAAATTATTAAATATAGAGAACAAACTTGTGGTTTTCAGAAGGGATGGGTGAAATAGGTGAAGGGGATTAAGAGCACACTTATCATGATGAGCACTGAATAATGTATAGAATTACTGAATCATTATATTGTACACCTGAAACTAATATAACACTGTATGTTAATCATACTTAAATTTTTAAAAAAGCAAACAAACAAAAAACAGACTCTTTTTAAGATTTATATGCAAACAATCATGGAACACTACATCAAAAACTAATGATATACTGTATGGTGACTAACATAATAAAATAAAATAAAAATGCAAAAGAAAAAAAGATTTAATTTATTTATATGAGAGAGAGAGAGTGCACATCAGGGGGAGGGGCAAAGGGAGAGGGAGAAACAGACTCTCTGCTGAGTGTGGAGCCTGATGCTCCATGCTGGGCTTGATCCCAGGACCTGAGCCAAAGTCAGACAAAAAAACAGACTCAACAGAAAACATCTCGTGGTTGCCAGAGCCGGTTTGGGGGGTGGGGGTGGGAGGGGGGAAAGATGTGCAAAATAGATTAAGGGGATTAAGAGGTACAAACTTGCAGTTATAAATAAGTCACAGAGATTAAAAGTACAGCATAGGGAATATAGCCAATAATATTGTAATAACATTGTATGGTGACTACACTTATCATGGTGAGCATTGAGGTAATCTGTAGAATTGTTAAATTCTTGTGTTGTAGAATTGTAGAACTGTTGTGTTGGTAATTCTAGTTTTATTTTTTTGCAGAACCTCCATATTGTTTTCCATATGGCTGTACCAATATATATTCCCACTGACAGTGTATAAGGACTCTCTTTCTCCACATCCTCACCAATACTTGCTACCTTTTGTCTTTTTGATAAGAGGCATCCAAACCTGTGTGAAGTGATACCTCATTATGTTGAAATCTTTTCATGTATCTGTTGGCCATTTGTACGCAGAACCCTGTTTATTAAATACTCCTTTAGAGGTATGTCCTCAAAATCTGCCTCTCTATTCACTCACACACACACACACACACACAGTGAAAATGCTATATTTATCTCATTGAGTCATCCCTGTCTCCTGAGAGATAGCTTGTAGTAGGTCACTGTTGTCATTTCTTCACATTATTCTGAGCTGACACAATCTGGGACAGGTGAGCTCCCAGAGAAAGAAATAGTCCCAAGTGTTACCAATGAGACAAGAGCAACCCAGACAAGTGAATCAGGAATACACAACAAAAGCATCCTTGATAAGTTCCCGTGAATAGCAATTCTTAGAAAGCTTTCTATGGGATGCCATCTGGATGCATAAGTATCACCGTGATAAAATAGCACTTGCTTCCAGTCTAGCCATGCACATATCTTATAATTATCTATACTCCCAAGTTTTCTGAGTCTTTATTTTTAAAATTAAGGGAAACTTTATCTTTGCACATTTGGTTTTCAATACAATTGTAGCACATTTTCCAAAATGCCAAGTAATCTAAAAGTAATTTACATCTGAGGTAGGAATATGTTAAATTTTAAGGATACTTTCCTTCTTAACTTCCTGAATTGTGCTCTGACTAATCTAGTAGTAAAACTGGTTAAATATTCAACTAGGCACAAACTGCATGATTAGAGAGGATATCTGTGAGGGCTGGAAGGAAACCAGACTGATTTAAAATTTATCAAGAGATCATTTAATTCCATGCAATGAGCATTCCCCAACTACTAGGGAACTGGTCATCATTATTCATTAAGTCATGACCCACATGCAGCTAGATTAAGGGGTGATCATTCGAGGTCTCACTACTTTTTACATACAAATGCAACCCCATAGTTTTAACAGCGCAGACCAACCTACAGATGGCAATTTCACCTTGTAGGTTATTAAAATAAGCCTCTCCAAGCTTTATCTAGCAGACAACCACCTAGCCTTACTACAATCAACCTGAAATGTGCTGCATGTTGCATCTCACTGCCTTAATTAAAGTACACCAATCATCCAATTACACTGCATGATTTCTCAAGCCTTTCTTGAAACAAGCCCCTAGAAAACCAGGAGGAAAAATCAAATTGAAGAAGGAAGCCCTGGGACTTGAATAGGCTCTAACTACAAAGGGTTCAATTTGCTCCTAGGAATATTAGGGGTAGAAGTGAAACAAGATTCTTCTCCTGCATGGTCCTCCACAAGGAGAGGATGTAGCCTGGCTCAAGAAGGTAAATGTGAAGATGCTCATGAATGCCTCATTGTGAAGTTACACCTGGCCTCTCATTGTTTCTCACTCCTTAGGCTGACCAAGCTGGGTGGGCTCACCTTGGCTACTAAAACATAACTCTTTGAGAGGAAACAGCTTACCTCATTGACTACATTATTCACTAACAAGACCATTCTTTACATTTGATAAAGTGACTTTCAAAAGAGATCTTTCACAGTATGTGCACATCCAAATGTCTCTTTACAAATAAAAACCAAGCATCCATATAGACACCTGTTAAGAAATGTAACCAGCATTTTCTTAATCTCTGCTCTGTGGCTGACACAATGCTGACAAAGTGCTCAGTTCATGTGATACCTTTACTCTTAACCATACACATGGGGATCTTAAAGTTCAGAGTGGGTCAATCATTTGCTTACAGACAGGCAAGAGATAAGATACAGAATAAGAAAATGCCATTGGACAATTTGAGAAAACAAGTCCTGGGTTCAGCTCTTCCCAGAGAACTGAGACATGGTTAGGACCATGGATTCTGAAAGCAGACCAACTTTGGCTTGAATTCTGATTTTACCACTTTATAGCTGTATGACCTTGACAAAGCTGTTGAACCCCCACTGAGACTTGGTTTCTTCATCGGTAAGATGGAGATACTCCCCTCTGCCTTATAAAGTTGCAACGAGGAATGAATTAAGTAATAATTCATGCAAAGTACTTAGCACATTACCTGACACACAGCATATTCAGTCAGTGTTGGCTATTATTATTTATTATATTATCTTCCTTGGTTTAATCTCCTTTCAATCCCTTATTGGAGAAGCTAAAGATGAGAGCTTTAGCTAAAGCAACTTCCAACAGATGGATGTGAGAAACAACTGGAGATCATTTGCCATGATGGTGGTCAAACAGTAATTAAATGGGAATTACCACCCAAATGCAACCAGGCAGGAGGGATTGGGTAGGAAATCTGGTCTATTGGTTTTTGGGTTTTTGTTGCTGTTGTTGTTGTTGTTGTTTACTCAGAAGCAGCACTGTGTTCACGATAATGCTGGAGCTGGAAGCAGAGGAATGTGGAGCTGGAGGAAGTGGAAACCCTCATCACCTATGGCTTTCACTTTGATTAAGATTCCATTCTTTGTACTGTACCCTTGTACAAGATGATCCTTGAACACAGGGTGTGCTGCAAGAGACTCAATTTGGATCCGCTGGCTCCCCAGGGCCAGCCATCTGCCACATCTGATTGGGGAGCAGAGATGAAATTAAATTGCAGCGGCATTACTCCCCACTCCCTAAGAAACCCACTGAAGGATGGCAGGGTGGCCGCTGTGGCCATTCATAGGGCAGACCATTCTGTGTTAATGGAGCAGAAACAAGCAGGACAGCAAAATTGGGAGAGATGCATTGTCTGTTTTCTCACGGAGAGACCTCGAGGAAAGACAACATCCCAGAGCAAAGGGAGCAAAAGGAATCAGAATCATGTTAGTATGGTGACATCTCTATCAGTTCAAGGTGTCCCAGACCAGAGGAGCACGGAAAACTGAAAAGAGTTCCAAGAACAGCTGAAAATAAGAAAAAGGACTTATGCATGAGACCACTGCCAAAAAGTAAAAGCGCCCCAATTCACCCACAATGTGGGGATGGAAGGGTCAGGCTGGGACAGAGCGTCCATCCCATAAAGCGTATCTGGGCCAGGAGCAAAGGATCCTTAGTTCTAGTCCTACTCAGAAGCATGAGGGCTGACGTGCTCTACAAAGTGGCACTTCCTCCATGGTTTCTTTTGTGCACATTCTATGTTCACATACAGAAAAGACATAGGGCCTGTCTAGGTGTGAAAGCAAGACCGAAAGATGCACAGAGAAAACAGTCCAAAGGTGGTGGGAGCAACGACGGTGCCAGGCGAGCTCCCGGGGTGGCTGCCTGCTTACAGCTATGGCCCACCAGCTATTAACTAATGGCGGAGTTCTGAGATTCATTTTTAGCAACCGTCTGGGGGTGCTCCTGCTCGTTTTGCCTCTGCAATGTCATGAAGGAGATTCATTTAGAGCTTTTACAGAAAGGATGTTGTCAGTGTGCTGTTCATCACTGAAGAGGCACAGATAAGAGGACGAATAAACCCAGGCTTGGGAAATGGAGATCCGGGAGGCTTTCGTCCCCTTCCTCCATCATTTTACAAGTGAGCCAACCATGGCTTGGCAAGGCCGATTTCTGTAAGATTACACACCGAGGTGAGAGTGGAACTAGGGCTAGGGTTACATAGCTTTTGAGGAATGAAGCTCCCGTTGTTAGGAAGTTAAAACTGAAGCATGTGTGTGGATTAGTGGGGCTCTCTTTACTGAAGGCATGGAAAATGGGACTGATTTTCTTACGGTCACAACAGCTCAAGAGATTCAAGGTTCTTCCCATGCTTAAGAGTCCACAAACACAGAAAAACAAAATGAAAAAACAATAAAGGGACAGAGACAGCCAGGTGTGCAGAATGAGATGGACCCTGGGCAGCCGATGTGGCTGTATGACCAGAAGGGAGCTGGGCGCATTGTGGGAGAATACCCGCTGGGGTTAAAATTTGACTGCAATTTGACCTCATGCAGAGAGCTAAGAACTTCCAATACATGAGGCACCCTTCTAGGCACTGCCGAGCTTACAGAGCTGTAAAAGGGGTAGGGAGGGAAATAAAACGAAGCGTTGGGACCAGATATGACAGAGTGTCACTTTCATGTATGAGCCACTGAGCTAAGTATTGTTTTCCTATTTCACAGACAGGAGGAGCCTCAAACAGTGGCAGAGAAAGAGTCAGTGTTTGTGCATTCTCTCCCTACTTCCCTTCAGAATTTAGCTGAAAATGGATAAACACATAGAGAAAACCAGATGTGTTCATGAAATTGACATTTCAACAAATCTAAAGACTGTAACGTGGAAAAAGGAGATAAAAATTCTCTGGCATCTGCACCCATGGCCATAGGCACAGGGATGGGTGTCATCTTGACAACCCCTTCACTTTGCTTCTGGACCAATGGAATGCATGACTGTCCCGTGAGCAGAGAGATAGCCTGTCACAGAGTACAGCTTTGGGGCTTTTCCCAACACACAGTTTCAGAAGGCTGAACTTTAGGCTGTAAACAGTGCGGATTCAAGAAAGTTTTCTGAGCAAGAGGGGAACTGGTTGGATATGATGCTTGTAGGTGAGCTGGGCCTAAAGGACAAAACTCAGGTTTGCAAAGGTGGTGGGAAAAGGTACTTGGAGGAGTGGAGAAGGAGAGGTTACAGAGAGGAGATGAAAATGAAAAGAACAAGAGCAGAGGAGCAAGATGGCAGAGGAGTAGGAGACCTGGATTTCGTCTGGTTCCAGGAATTCAGCTGCATAGGGATCAAACCATTCTGAACACCTACGAACTCAACAGGAGATCAAAGAAAAGAATAGCAACAACTCTCTGAACAGAAAAGCAACCACTTTCTGGAAGGTAGGACGTGCAGAGAAGTGAATCTGAGGCGATATTCGGGAGGATAGACGGCAGGGGAGGGGCCTCTGTCAGCCACTCCCGGCAAGTGATAGAGCCAAGGAGCACAAAATTGGAACTTTTAAAAGTCTGCTCCACTGAGGGACGTCACTCCAGTGGCTAAGCGGGGGGTGGAACCCTCGTGGGACAGTGTGGTCTCAGGACCATCGGGGTCACAGAAAGACCGGGAGTGCCTGAGTGCAGCAGAGCTCCCAGGTATTGGAGTGGGGAAGCCGGCTGCAGAGACGGAGCCGAGGCACAGGCTCTCAGCTTGGGGTTGTCATAAACCGTGATCCGCGGCACAGTCGGGCCACTGCTCCTCCAGCAGGGACCCAAAAAGCGGCAGATCCAGGGAGATCCCCTTCCTCCCCTGGGAGGAGCGGCGTGGGAGCGCACTGCAGGGATCTGCTGGGTTTGGAGACTCCACATGGGGTCGTGTGCCAGAGATACAGACGCTTGGTCACAGGCTGGGTGAGCAGGGAGTACGGCCGGAGACTGGGGAGACGGAAGTGACTGACTGCCTTTCTCTGGGGGCTCACTGAGGAGTGGGGCCCCGAGTTCTTGGCTCCTCTGGTGCAGAGATTGGGAAGCCACCATTTTCACTCTCTGCCTCCAAAGCTGTACGGAAAGCTTGCAAGGAACAAAAGCTCCCGAGAGCAAACCCGAGCAGATTACTTAGCCTGGACCGGCAAGGGCAGGGCAATTCTGCCTCTGGCAAAGACATTTGGGAACCACGGCAACAGGCCCCTCCCCCAGAAGATCAGCAAGAACAGCCAGCCAAGACCAAGTTTACCAATCAAGGAGAACGGCAGAACTCCAGCGCTAGGGGAATACTGCACAGAGAATTCATGGCTTTTTCCCCATGATTCTTTAGTCTTTCAAAGTTAATTTTTTTAACTTTTTTTTGAAATTTTTTTTCCCTTTTTCAACCAAAATCTTATCAATCCCTTTTTAAAAAAATATTTTTATTTTTCATTTTTAGAGTCATATTCTATCCCTTCATAGTAGTTACCCTTATTTTTGGTATATATATATAAGTTGTTCTCTCTTTAAAATTTTGGGATACAGTTTCTTCTAACAGATCGAAATATACCCTAAATCTCTAGTGTATGGCTTTGTTCTAATCTCCTGCCTGATCACATTCTCTCCCTTTTTTTTAATCCTCTTCTTTCTCTTCTCAGCCACCTTCTTATCAATTCCTTTTATAAAATGTTTTATAATTTTCATCTTTACAGTCATATTCCATCCCTTCATCGTATTTACCCTTATTTTTACACATATATAAGTTTTTCTTTCTTTAAAATTTTTGGAGGCACTTTCTTCTAACAGACCAAAATACACCAAAAATCTAGTGTGTGGCACTGATATATGCACCAGCCTGATCATATTTGACCATATTCTGTTCTTTTATTTGTTTTGTTTTTGTTTCTTTTTATCTTTTTCTTTTTCTTTCTTTCACTTTTTTCTTTCTTTCCCTTTCTTTTCCCCGGTTTAAGGTCTCTTCTGATTAGTGTACATTTTCTGGGGACATTGTTACCCTATTAGCATTTTGTTCTCTCATTCATCTATTCTCCTCTGGACAAAATGACAAGATGGAAAAAAAATCACCTCAACAAAAAGAACAAGAGATAGGACCGACTGCCAGGGACCTAATCAATACGGACATTACTAAGGAGTTGGGACTAGAGTTCAGAATGATGATTTTAAAGATACTAGCTGGGCTTGAAAAAAGCTGGAAGATATTAGAGAAACCTTTTCTGGAAAAATAAAAGCACTAAAAACTAACCAAGTTGGAATCAAAAAGGCTATTAATGAGGTGCAATCAAAAATGGAAGCTCTAACTGCTAGGATAAATGAGGCAGAAGAGTGCATTAGTGATTTAGAAGACCAAATGATGGAGAATCAAGAAGCTGAGAAAAAGAGAGATCAACAACTACTGGATTACGAGGGCAGAATTCGAGAGAAAAGTGATACCATAAGACAGAACAACATTAGAATAATTGGGATCCCAGAAGAAGAAAGAGAGAGAGGGGCAGAAGGTATATTGGAGCAAATTATAGCAGAGAACTTCCCTAATTTGGGGAAGGAAACAGGCATCAAAAGCCAGGAGGCACAGAGAACCCCTCTCAAAATCAATAAAAATAGGTCAACACCCCAACATCTAATAGTAAAACTTCCGAGTCTCAGAGACAAAGAGAAAATCCTGAAAGCAGCTCAGGAGAAGAGATATGTAACCTACAATGGTAGAAACATTAGATTGGCAACAGACCTGTCTACAGACATCTGGCAGGCCAGAAAGGACTGGCATCATATATTCAGAGCACTTAATGAGAAAAATATGCAGCCAAGAATACTATATCCAGCTAGGCTGTCATTGAAAATTGAAGGAGAGATAAAAAGCTTCCAGGACAAACAAAAACTAAAGGAATTTGCAAACACGAAACCACCCTACAAGAAATCTTGAAAGAGGTCCTCTAAGCAAAGAGAAACCCTAAAAGCAACATAGACCAGAAAGGAACACAGACAATATACAGTAACAGTCACCTTACAGGCAATACAATGGCACTAAATTCCTATCTTTCAATAGTTACCTTGAATGTAAATGGGCTAAATGCCCCAATCAAAAGACACAGGCTATCAGATTGGGTTAAAAAACAAGACCCATCAATATGCTGTCTGCAAGAGACTCATTTTAGACCGAAAGACACCCCCAGATTGAAATTGAGGGGGTGGAAAACCATTTACCATGCTAATGGACACCAAAAGAAAGCTGGGGTGGCAATCCTTATATCAGACAAATTAGATTTTAAACCAAAGACTGTAATAAGAGATGAGAATGGACACTATATCCTACTTAAAGGGTCTATCCAACAAGAAGATCTAACAATTGTTAATTTCTATGCCCCTAACAAGGTACAGCCACTTATATAACCAATAAATAACAAAATCAAAGAAACACATTGACAACAATACAATAATAGTGGGGGACTTTAACACCCCCTCACTGAAATGGACAGATCGTCTAAGCAAAAGATCAACAAGGAAATAAAGGCTTTAAATGACACTCTGGACCAAAGGGACTTGATAGACATATTCAGAACATTCCATCCAAAAACAACAGATTACACATTCTTCTCTAGTGCCCATGGAACATTCTGCAGAATCGATCACATCCTAGGTCACAAATCAGGTCTCACCAGTACCAACAGATTGGGATCATACCCAGCATATTTTCAGACCATAATGCTTTGGAACTAGAACTCAGTCACAAGAGGAAAGTTGGAAAGAATTCAAATACGTGGAGGCTAAAGAGCATACTACTAAAAAATGAATGGGTCAACCAGGAAATTAAAGAAGAATTTAAAAAATTCATGGAAACAAATGTAAATGAAAACACAACTGTTCAAAATCTTTGGGATGCAGCAAAGGCAGTTCTAAGAGGAAAGTATATAGCGATACAAGCCTTTCTCAAGAAACAGGAAAGGTCTCAAATGCACAACCTAACCCTACACCTAAAGGAGCTGGAGAAAGAACAGCAAATAAAGCCTAAACCCAGCAGGAGAAGAGAAATAATAAAGATCAGAGCAGAAATCAATGAAATAGAAACTAAAAGAACAGTAGAACAGATCAATGAAACTAGGAGCTGGTTCTTTGAAAGAATTAACAAGATTGAAAAACCCCTGGCCAGACTTATCAAAAAGAAAAGAGAAATGACCCAAATCAACAAAATCATGAATGAAAGAGGAGAGATCACAACCAACACCAAAGAAATACAAACAATTCTAAGAACATATTATGAGCAACTCTATGCCAGCAAATTAGATAACCTGGAAGAAATGGATGCATTCCTAGAGATGTATCAACTACCAAAACTGAACCAGGAAGAAATAGAAAACTTGAACAGACCTATAACCACTAAGGAAATTGAAGCAGCCATCAAAAATCTCCCAACAAACAAAAGCCCAGGGCCAGATGGCTTCCCAGGGGGATTCTACCAAACATTTCAAAAAGAATTAATATCTACTCTTCTGAAACTGTTCCAAAAAATAGAAATGGAAGGGAAACTTCCAAACTCATTTTATGAGGCCACCATTCCCTTGATCCCAAAACCAGACAAAGACCCCATCAAAAAGGAGAATTACAGACCAATATCCCTGATGAACATGGATGCAAAATTTCTCACCAAATACTAGCCAATAGGATCCAACAGTACATTAAAAGGATTATTCACCACGAGCAAGTGGGATTTATCCCTGGGCTGCAAGGTTGGTTCAACATCTGCAAATCAGTCAATGTGATACATTAACAAAAGAAAGAACAAGAATCATATGATCCTCTCAATAGATGCAGAAAAAGCTTTTGACAAAGTACAGCATCCTTTCTTGATCAAAACTCTTCAGAGTGTAGGGATAGAGGGTACATACCTCAATATCAAAAAAGCCATCTATGAAAAACCTACAGCAAATATCAATCTCAATGGGGAAACACTGAGAACTTTCCCCCTAAGAGCAGGAAGGTGGCAGGGATGTCCACTATCAACACTGCTATTCAACATAGTTCTAGAAGTCCTAGCCTCAGCAATCAGACAACAAAAAGAAACCAAAGGCATTCAAATCAGCAAAGAAGAAGTCAAACTCTCACTCTTTGCAGATGATATGATACTTTATGTGGAAAACCCAAAAGACTCCACCCCAAAACTGCTAGAGTTCATACAGGAATTCAGTCAAGTGGCAGGAAGTAAAATCAATGCACAAAAGTCAGTGGCATTCCTATACACCAACAACAAGACAGAAGAAAGAGAAATTAAGGAGTCGATCCCATTTACAATTGCACCCAAAACCATAAGATCCCTAGGAATAAATCTAACCAAAGAGGCAAAGGATCTGTACTCAGAAAACTATAAAATACTCATGAAAGAAATTGAGGAAGACACAAAGAAATGGAAAAACGTTCCATGCTCACGGATTGGAAGAACAAATATTGTGAAGATGTCACTGCTACCTAGAGCAATCTACACATTCAATGCAATCCCTATCAAAATACCATCCACTTTTTTCAAAGAAATGGAACAAATAATCCTAAAATTTGTATGGAACCAGAAAAGACCCCGCATAGTCAGAGGAATGTTGAAAAAGAAAAGCAAAGCTGGCGGCATCACAATTCCGGACTTCCAGCTCTATTACAAAGCTGTCATCATCAAGACAGTATGGTACTGGCACAAAAACAGACACATAGATCAATGGAACAGAATAGAGAGCCCAGAAATGGACCCTCAACTCTAGGGTCAACTAATCTTTGACAAAGCAGGAAAGAATGTCCAATGGAAAAAAGACAGTGTCTTCAACAAATGGTGCTGGGAAAATTGGATAGCCACATGCAGAAGAATGAAACTGGACCATTTCCATACACCACACACAAAAATCAACTCCAAATGGTTGAAAGACCTCAATGTGAGACAGGAGTCCATCAAAATCCTAAAGGAGAACACAGGCAGCAACCTCTTTGACCTCAGCCACAGCAACTTCTTCCTAGAAACATCGCCAAAGGCAAGGGAAGCAAGGGCAAAAATGAACTATTGGGACTTCATCAAGAGAAAAAGCTTTTGCACAGCAAAAGAAACAGTCAACAAAACCAAAAGACAACTGACAGAATGGGAGAAGATATTTGCAAATGACATATCAGATAAAGGGCTAGTATCTAAAATCTATAAAAACTCATCAAACTCAACACCCAAAGAACAAAGAATCCAATCAAGAAATGGGCAGAAGACATGAACAGACATTTTTCCAAAGAAGACATCCAAATGGCCAACAGACACATGAAAAAGTGCTCAACATCACTCGGCATCAGGGAAATCCAAATCAAAACCTCAATGAGATACCACCTCAAACCAGTCAGAATGGCTCAAATTAACAAGTCAGGAAACGACAGATGTTGGCGGGGATGCGGAGAAAGGGGAACCCTCCTACAGTGTTGGTGGGAATGCAAGCTGGTGCAACCACTCTGGAAAACAGTATGGAGGTTCCTCAAAAAGTTGAAAATAGAGTTACCCTATGATCCAAAAATTGCACTACTGGGTATTTACCCCAAAGATACAAAAATAGGGATCCAAAAGGGTATGTGAACCCCGATGTTTATAGCAGCAATGTCCACCATAGCGAAACTGTGGAAAGAGCCACGATGTCCATCGACAGATGAATGGATAAAGAAGAGGTGGTATATATATACAATGGAATATTATGCAGCCATCAAAAGGAATGAGATCTTGCCATTTGCAACGATGTGGATGGAACTGGAGGGTATTATGTTGAGCGAAATAAGTCAAACAGAGAAAGACATGTATCATATGAACTCACTGATATGACGAATTCTTAATCGCAGGAAAGAAACTGAGGGTTGCTGGAGTGGGGGGTGGGGTGGGAGGGATGGGGTGACTGGGTGATAGACACTGGGGAGGGTATGTGCTCTGGTAAGCACTGTGAACTGTGCAAGACTATTGAATCTCAGATCTGTACCTCTGAAACAAATAATCCAATATATGTTAAGAAAAAAAAAAAAAGAAGAAGAAGAAGGTAGCAGGAGGGGACGAATGAAGGGGGGGAAATCGGAGGGGTAGACGAACCATGAGAGATGATGGACTGTGAAAAAAAACTGAGGGTTCTAGAGGGGAAGGGGGGTGGGAGGATGGGTTAGCCTGGTGATGGGTATTGAGGAGGGCACATTCTGCATGGAGCACTGGGTGTTATGCACAAACAATGAATCATGGAACACTACATCTAAAACTAATGATGTAATTTATGGGGATTAACATAAGAATAAAAAAAGAAAAGAAAAGGATTATTCACCACGAGCAAGTGGGATTTATCCCTGGGCTGCAAGGTTGGTTCAACATCTGCAAATCAATGTGATACAATACATTAACTAAAGAAAGAACAAGAATCATATGATCCTCTCAATAGATGCAGAAAAAGCATTTGACAAAGTACAGCATCCTTTCTTGATCAAAACTCTTCAGAGTAGAGGGATAGAGGGTCCACACCTCAATATCCTAAAAGCCCACAGCAAATATCATTTTCAATGGGCAAAAACTGAGAGCTTTCCCCCGAAGGTCAGCAACATGGCAGGGATGTCCACTATCAACACTGCTGTTCAACATAGTTCTAGAAGTCCTAGCCTCAGCAATCAGACAACAAAAAGAAATCAAAGGCATTCAAATCAGCAAAGAAGAAGTCAAACTCTCACTCTTTGCAGATGATATGATACTTTATGTGGAAAACCCAAAAGACTCATATGACCTCACTCCTATGAGGAATTCTTAATCTCAGGAAACAAACTGAGGGATGGGGTGCCTGCGTGGTAGACAGTGAGGAGGGTATGTGCTATGGTGAGCCCTGTGAATTGTGTAAGACTGTTGAATCACAGACCTGTACCTCTTAAATAATACATTATATGTTATAAAAAAAAAAGAAGAAGAAGAAGATAGCAGGAGGGGAAGAATGAAGGGGGGAAATCGGAAGTGGAGACGAACCATGAGAGACTATGGACTCTGAAAAACAAACTGAGGGTTCTAGAGGGGAGGGGGTGGGGGGATGGGTTAGCCTGGTGATGGGTATTAAGGAAGGCACGTTCTGCATGGAGCACTGGGTGTTATACACAAACAATGAATCATGCAACTCTACATCAAAAACTAATGATGTAATGTGTGGTGATTAACATAACACAAAAAATAAAAATGAAAGAAAATGAAAAGAGGAAATGGGTAGAAATTACCTCTAGGCCCTGCCATTAGGCAGCCAGCATGATGAATCCTTGTTGATGCAAGTATGTGGTTTGCTCCCACTATAGCCTAAAGCATGCATTTAGGAAGAATCTCCTGGAGAGGATGACTTTCTACCTAAACGGCTACTGAAGGTGGAAAATGAACCCCAGGGGGCAGCTGGATGAGAAAGTCCCTCTGGAAAGCAGGCAGTGAAGTTTCTTAAGCTCTGGTAGAGCATCTCTTGCTTTCCTTAGCTGGGAGAGGCTGTCCCCAGGGAACACATTTTCCACCCACATCAAGCAAAGACTTCTGGGAAATTCAGACAGAGATGTTTTTTTCTGTTCTATCATCTGAGTCCCTGTCCGTTCCCCTTGTGTCCATCTTCCAATCCAGTGCTGGAGTTTACCCACCCAAGCCTCCTTGCTGGTTCCCTGAAAAATAGGCAGAATCATGTCTTGCTTCTGAGGGACAATTATGAAAGCAATTTGATGATTAACTTTTTTTAATGTGCAGATTAGATTTTAAAATTGTCAGCCCTATTACCGGGCCCTGTCCCTGGGCTTCACTCAAAGCTAACCACATGCCCTGCTCTCTCCATCTATCACAGACATAAAAGCTGGTTAAAGATCCATTTCCTCCTCCTGCCCCCCATTATTATAACCTTAGTTCTAACTGTCAAGAGACTTTGCTAAAGAAAAGAATGCTATAATTCAGTATTAGCTTACCAGAAAACACTAGTGGGAGTTGAAATCACAAGCAGGCAGAGAATAAAGTAGGACCAAAATTCATCACAAAGTCATTTTCACCTCCCACACTCCACTCTGACCCCGACAGTACCCTTATTTGTGAAGAACATAAAGATTTGCTCCTGCACATTATAGGAAAAACATCATGATGGTTGGTTGCTGCTATTTTTTAAGTGTCAACATTTTTATTCCTCCCCTGGAAAAGAGCAATATATTTTAAAATGCTCTGATCTCTTATCTACAATCAGCAGAAAAAAAATTATAATTTAGTTCACTTTGAGGAAATTATGTTTGAACTGGATTCCAAAAGCAGACTATGTGGCTAATTGGCAATTCTCTGCCTCTAAGAACCATGACAAATGTCACAGAAGGGCCTTGTCTGGCACTTCAACAAGAGGTCCCTGGAAGCCCTTAGGTGCCTGCCCGTCTCCTGATAGGGAGGCATGAGGAAAGCAGCTTTTGGAGGGGGCTGGCTGGCTTCAGGCACCCAGTAATTTGGTGACAGCAGTTTCGAAGGTAGAATGTTAACTCTGCAAATGTGGCCCAGTATCTTAATTAAGGCCAGAGCCTCTTCATTAAAAAGAAATAGCACTTGAGTTCAGGAATCCAATATAAGTTGCCACAACAAATCGGAAAGGATGGAGGGCACTGATTAAATATACAGCTAAAGACACATACGATTTTTAGTTGCCTTTTCTTTTCTTTCTTTTTTTTTTTTTAAAGATTTTATTTATTTTTTTGACAGAGAGAGACACAGCGAGAGAAGGAACACAAGCAGGGGGAATGGGAGAGGGAGAAGCAGGCTTCCCGTGGAGCAGGGAGCCCGATGCGGGCCTCGACCCCAGGACCCTGGGATCATGACCTGAGCCGAAGGCAGATGCTCAACCGACTGAGCCACCCAGGTGCCCCAGTTGCCTTTTCTTAAAGCTAGTCTCAACTTAAAGGCCGGGTGGCTAACCACGGCCAAGGGGGGTGGTTTGGTGAGAGCTAGTATTTCTGGCCCTTGGCATAGACACAGCACAAATATCAACCGGCCTTGGCCTTACTGGGGGCTATCCCTGTGCTTCTAACCCAGCAATGAGCCCCCAGATTCTTCTTCACTCCAAGACATTCATGTCACCCCCAACATTTGCTGCTTAAAACCTCCAATGTCTTCCCACTGCACTTAGACCGAAAACTGAACCCCTAGCCAAGGCCTGCAGGTTCCCACCCGATTCAGCTCCAGCCCCGCCTCAAACTCACATCTACCCATTCCCCTTTGTTCATTCTAGTCCAGCAACCCTGGACTTCTTTCTGTTCTATGCATGCAACTAACTTATTCCTGCCCCAGGACACTGGCATTCACAGTTCCCTCTTCCTGAATTGCTCTTTTCTCTAATCTCCGCCTGGCTGGTTCCTTCCCATCATTCAGTTCAAATGTTACCTGCTCACAGAAGCCTTTCTGATGTTCCCTAAAATATCTTTGCTCCCTCCATAACTCTCTAATCATTGTCCTGGTTTTGTTTCTTTTTATCATCAGTCTCTGACATTACTATATTTCTTGCTTATTTTCTGTTTCTCCACACTAGCACAGAAGCTCCTTGAGGAAGAGACCTCACTACTCTTGTTTGCCACTAGATCCCTAGTGCCTATAATGTGCTCAATCAACATTTTTGGATGAATGAGTGGATGAATTTGTTAGGAGACTCACAATAATTAAAAATCTAGAAATAAATCTTTAAAGATCTCAGCAACCGGGCAAGTACATGTGGAAATACGCCAACCTAGCAATGCTTTACAGAGAATTCTGCACACGTCTTGATCAGAGTCACCACTGTGGCCCCCACCACCCATGTGCTCCTGGCTGGCATCTGATAGAAGGCAGAAGTAATTTGCAGAAAGCTACTTTATAGGAAAAACCAGAGGTTCTAGTTTTCACCCCCCAGAACCATTACATTCATTGGTGGGTATTTTTTACCCAGAAATGCATCCTGCAGTCAGCCCCATTAATATCTTACGTAAACAAGCCATAAGGGGCTTCAGTTGGATAGTCTTTAAAATAATGTCTCAAGCAGTCTGTGCACAGGCAGTAACTTCAAAGTTAGAGTGATGCACTGCTTGGGAAAGAGCCTGGGATGAGAAGAAAAATTGCAGTTGGAGTCTCCTTCTGAAGTACACTTACCTATTTACTCTTCTTACACATCTATTTAGATGTTGTCCCAGGCTGCCACACGCACACCCAGGGAATCCAAATAAGGCAGTTTTTTCAGTTATGATGCAAACTGTGAGCATGCTCACTGGAGCGTATTTTGCTTCATCTTGAGTCAGTGATCCAGAACGGACAGTAAAAAGAGATGGAACCAAATGGGGTCAGACTCACTGTCTGTGTTTGGTTCCCTTTAGAGTAATTCAAAAATAAATAAAGGTTAATATTTTGTAGGAAGAAGGGTGGATGGTCAATCTGAATTCTCTCTGATGGCTCCCTCCATGACTAACTTGATTAGTAAAATGATTTCTATCGGTTATAGGATTTCCTCAGTGGGGACGTGAATGTGTGTGATACCTCCGTGGAGCCATACCAAACAACAAAGAAACTATTCAGGAGACATAAAACAATAATGATAATGACAGTAATAACTCAGCTGTATTTCCCTAGGAATTGTAGGTAAGAACACTGTGCGGAGGACTGAGACCCTTGCCATCATTCGGCTCTATCTGCAGGAGGAGAGCTGGCCTGGTGCTGCCAGAGGCAGGCTTTCAAGAGGGGGAAAGGCAGAAACTTCAGGTTCTGATGGGCTTCGAACTTCTAAGCTCAGGGTCACTGCTTCCCCTTGTGGCATGACAGAGGTCTGAGGGCATTTACATAAAAAGGATTAAAATAATCAGGCTGGAATAGATCAAAGCCAACCTCTCTTTCCCAAATCTAAGAAAGAACAAAACATTTAGCAGTCCAGACCAACTCAGGAGAGCAGCCCTGTTATGTACTCACACTCTTCACCACCGTTCAGCCAATATTTGGGCACACACCACGTGCAAGGCACCCCTTTATGTGCCAGCTTCTCAATGATAAACAAGAGAGACAAGTTCCCTGTTTTCTCTAGAGCTTCCATTCTCATATGAGGCTTTTTTTTTTAATAAGACAGCTTTATTGAGATATAATTCATATACTGTACAATTCTCCCATTTCAGGTGTACAATTTAATGGCTTTTCATATATTCATAGAGTTGTTCAACCATCACCACGATTGATTTTTTTTTTAAGGTAGTGTAAGGTTTTAAGGAACTAATCCCTTCATCAATTACTGGGTTCCAATTGTGATCATTATTTCTACCTCTTTGAAAGAATGAAGCATGAAATATTAGGAGCTTTCTGGTCTTGGGGCTCCAAGAAGGCTTCCTGCAAAGTGACAACTGAATTGCAGGTTGATGGATGACTATGAGAGGGCCTGGCTAAAGGAGCGAAGTGAGGAGGCAGCAGAGAAAACAGGAGCAAAGGCTTTGTGGTGAATCTGAGAAATGGAGAAAAGAATTTCGAATTTTATCTTAGAAAAATTAGTTTTATATTTTTTAAGTTTCAAGTCTCCCTGCTCTCCCCCTCAACACCCAAGCCCCTTATGAGATTTTCATTTCATAAGTACATCGCCTGCTGATGGCTGGAGAGTGGTTTGGAGGGAGGCAAGAGAGAATGCAGGAAGGCTAGTTAGGAGTCCATCTCAGAAACTCAGCTATGAGGTGATGGTGGCCTAACCCAATGGAAACAAGAGTAGTGAGTTAACTCAAGGTCTGTCAGGACCTGAATTGAAAGACCTTAGTAACTGACCAACTGTGGGAGTAATGAATCCCAAATATGATGCCTCTATGTCTGGGTATATAAATTATGGAAGGACAACTGGATTGAAGAAAAACAGGATTTTAGGAGTTGGGAGAGAGATCATTATAGGTTCGATATTGGATATACTGACAATGAAGTGTCCATAGACTGAACTGTCAAGTAGGTAGTTGAATACGGGTCTGATGTCATAGGTGAGATCTGGGTTAAAGATACAGACACAGAAGTCACTGTTGTATAGTAGACTGTTGACCACTGATGTCCTGCAAGCTGGTTAGACCACCCAGGGAGAGACAATGGACTAGAGAAGGGGTTCTTGGGTGAAGTCAAGGGGAAATGCCAACATTTTAGTTGTAGATAGAAGAGGATAAGCTGGTTAAAGCAGCTGAGAGCTTCCAGGGAAGAGGAGGTAAACCAGGAGAATGTAGTGACCTGGAAACCAAGGGAAGATGGTGATTTAAGGCAGGAGAGGTTGTTTAAACAGTGTTAAAGAGATGAAACCTAAAGAAAATGTCCTTTGGACTTGGTGACATGAAAATTATTGGTGACCTTAGTGAGAGTCACTTTCTGAGACAGACAGGAAAGTGAAAAAATAGAACATCTGCAGACTATTTTGAGAAATTTGTCTGTGGTTGGGAGAAGAAGAAGAGAAAGGTGGTGTGGATGAAGGACCATGTGGAGTGAGGAAGGAAGGTTGTTTTAAGATGAGGGAGAGGTAAGCAAATGTTAATGCTAATAAGAAGGATTCAGTGATGAGTAGAACAAGGAGGAGAGGGCTGATGGGTAAAGTGCCTGAGAAGCCCAGAGGGGGTGAGATCCCAGGACAGCTGCATGGGTTGGCCCTAGTTGGAAGAGAAACCTGCTTCTGTCCTGAGGACCCTGTGGCAAACCCTGGTTTCACCGATGGCCAGGGATGGAGTCATGTCACACTGGCAGCAAGAACAATATTCTTTTTTTTTAAGATTTTATTTATTTATTGGACAGAGAGACACAGCAAGAGAGGGAACACAAGCAGCAGGCAGAGGGAGAGGGAGAAACAGGCTTCCTGCTGAGCAGGGAGCCCAATGGGGGGGGCTCGACCCCAGCACCCTGGGATCATGACCTGAGCCGAAGGCAGACGCTTAACGACTGAGCCACCCAGGCACCCCAAGAACGATATTCCAAAAAAGCCTCATTGGGTATCAATTGTTCTTCACTATGCACTGGGTGTGGGATGAGAGTTTGTCTCCTTGCCTGCCACCCCCTTCCCTGCTGACAAACACACACACACACACACACACACACATACACACATGCACGCATGTGCACTCATTAAACATGTGTTTTGGAAACAGGAACCTCATAGGAGTCCCTACTCCTACTTCCTGTCCAAAGAGACCTCAGTACATACTTCGCACATCAAAACACCCTTTTTCCATTCCTCCTCCTCTCAGAGTTCAGACTGTCCCCCCTCCACCTTCTCAGGATGATAACAAATGGCCAAGTCTCATGGACAGACCCACTGAGACATAATAAGCAGCAAAAGGAAGGTGAGGAGCATAATATCACTCCAGAGAGGTGGTGGTTGGGTCACTGCAAGACATCATTTTCCCAAAGGCAACAAGATAGGCACTAAATGGACCAGTGGCAATAGCTGCTGCCTGACTCTCTGTGCCCCCCTCCCCACGTCTATCAAATCCGCAAAGCCTCAGGCCTGAACTAGGGGAGAGGCAACTCCTCTCTGTCTCTAGTCACAGAGTTCAGGTGGAATGGCCTTTGGCGCAGCTCCAGCGTGGTTGCGTCAGGGGGAGGACAGGGCTGTATGCTGTGCCGTCACTTTCGGAGGAGGGAAACCACCCCAGAGCGGAGACCCAGGGATTGTGAGGGCCTTGAACAGGTGGCTAATACTGTCATGAATCATTAATGGTGGAAGGATTTGGCAAAGACTCACATGGACCCCTGGCCTGCCTTGGGAGCTTGGCTCAAAGGCCTATGTGGTCACTATTGTAGTACCGAATAGGCATATTGAAGTCAGTCTCCCACAATAATACAATGCCTCCACATAGCTGAGACTTCACTTTATAAATTTTGTAATGGAATAACTTCTATGCAGATCTGTTGTTTTATACCAAGCAACCTTCAATAATGATGTGCTATATATTACAGTGTTATTTTTTCGGGGGCACTTTCTCATTTATCACCTCACTTTTCCTTCACAATGGCCCTCTGAGGTTTCCCTCATGCATCTGATGAAGAGAGGGGAACCAAGAGAGTCCCATGGATAAGCATGTGTTTCCTCCATTTAATAGTAAGGCAAGGTAAATAAAATTTAAAAAAAATAGTAAGTAAAGGTGACCAAGGGCAAGTGTTTTCTCCAGCTACTACTATGTATTGCTGTCTTAGATCTCTTCTTAGTTAAAGAACCTAAGGAAAACTTCACTGGCATAATGTATTTTAAACAAACAGTTGCCAACTAAGCTCCTGTCAAGGATACAGGGCACTGGGCCAAAAATAGAAGGAATTGTGTTGGGATCATCCTCCATTCCACATCAGAGAAAATTAATAGCACTGCCCTTGATGCGTTTGAGAGAACCACTTAACCAACTGCTGACTCTGCTAGATCTAGTTATTTACTTCCCTGCTCAATAGAAGTTGAAAAATCACTTGTATTATTAATTTGCGTAAAATCCCCCAGTTTCAGAATGTGACTCCAAAGCTATTTTTACAAAGCAAAGTTGGAATTCTCAGCTTTTTGCTTTCAGATGACTATAGTCATTCATCAGCAGTTCTCATAAATGTGGAGCTTATCATTTTTATTACCTTTCCTTTTCTAGATGAGATAAACATGTACAGGTTAACTGAATTTCTCTCTCACTGCACAATCATATATAAAACTACCAAAATAGCCCTTGGTCCCTATTTTCAGACAACCAGACAGTAACATTCCCCTTTGGAAAAAAATCCCATTAATAATAGATTTTTATTATCCACTCTCTTTTCTGTCAGTCAACAAGCATTTACTCAGCTTCTGCTACATATTTAGCACTGAGGTTGGTAATGGGTGGAGACACCCAATTTGTTTAGGCTTTATTGAGTGCTAGGCCACAGAAAGCTTATATTTCACCTAAAGAAAGCATTGGCCTCATGAAATAACAAATGCACCAGTGGAGAGTCTCTATTCTATAACGTGTGGACTCCGTGGCATCCTTGGGCATGCTGAGACAGAGACTATTAGGAGGAAGAGGAGGGGTCATGAGGATGGAAGAAGTGAATAAGAGAGAAGGACGGGAATACACTTCAGACAAGGAGACCATATTTGTGTCTGTTTTGAAGACCATAAGTAGCCTGGACTGACTCAGAAAGTCCAACAAGAGGGCATCATTGAAGGTTTATTTACAAGATGAACAAAGTGTTTACATTCAGTTTTGCAATGGCTAGGAGAGAACAGTAATTAGACTTGAGACCTCAAACTGGGTGAGTGGAGGATATAGTCAATTTGGCAGTGGTGTAGTTCCAGAGAAAGAAAGTGATTCCCACATCTCTTGCCAGTGGAGGAACCCAGGAGGAACAAAAGAACCCCAAAGGACATTTGGAGTATGAGAGTGCTCATCAGGAGTCTCAGCTCCAGGTGGAGCCTCCGCAGGATGGGGGGGAGGGGCACAGGTAGGAAGACTTCCCTCTCTTCACCTCCTGCTCATGGCATAAAAAGCCATAGTTTAAATCAAAGCTGGGGTTGGGTTTTGAGACCATGGATCTTAAAATGTATTAAGTTTTGGATAGGAAGAGATGTTTACAAGCCTTACTGTCCCTGTCAATCAAATGTACCATTCTCATGGGAATTCTGGCTCAGGGAAGTATCTGCCCAAGAGATGAGCCACGGTGTCCAGGGTTCTAAGGAGAGCTATCCTTAACTGGGCCAGGGGACTCCATTAATGTGAGGAGGAAGGATGCAACAGAGCAGGAGCCAAATCAGCAGAAATGGAAGAAAGTTTCCTTTTTTGTGTGTTTACAACAAGGATGATCCTCCCTCCACTGAGGACACTATTTCATACATGCTTTTTCTTAGCCATTATTGTCATTAAAAAAGATAGATGTTTAAAAATAAAATAAACCAAAATCAGCTGTTCAAGAAGGTGAGGCAAATAAGCATAATGAGATAAGAGCCCAAATCTGAAATCATGCAGATCTTGATTCTAACCCTTGCTCTGCCATTGACTTTGCACAGACTGTTTAACCTCTGAGCTCAGTTTCCTCATCTGTGAAATGGGAGTAATAACAGTGCCTTACTCACAGAATCAGTGTTGGGGTTAAATGAGACAAACCATGCAAAGGTTTGACGGAAAATGGTAGGACAGATAAGTGGGAATTTCCAGTGGGCAAATAGAGATATAATATGTATATAAGACAGAGAGTTCTGAGGATTGAGGTGATATTTAAGGCAAGAGAATGGGGGTGCTCTTTGAAAAACAGCACCTAGCGACACAAGGAGTGAACGTTTAAAGGAAAGGGGATGCACACAGTTACATAAATGGATGATGATTAGATAAAATGGTAGAGTTGAAGGGACTTTGCAAAAATCTAGCCCAACTCAGTCAGTCACTTTAAGGAGAGCATCAGTGATTTGTCAAGCAGTCCACAACATTCAGAAAATGGGAGACTTGTGGCAGGAGACCAAGTTCTCAGATTCCCAGTTTTTGTCCTTTCTCACAGTTCTAAGCTTGAGACCAGGAAATGGTTGTGTGCAAGGTGAATGCTAATTAATGCTGACCACTAGGATGACACTGGCAATTGTAAGCATCTAAATTGGGGTAAAATAAACATGATTCAAGGAATTTTCACTACTACACTATTCTTTGTCCTCCAACATAGGTCAATAAGGGACACCAACAAAAGCAAAACCAGAAAAAAAGGTTTTAAATGAAATAGTCCTTTAAATGAGGGCAGAATAATGATTTCAAAAGCTGGAAAGTAATTTTCCTTTTTTTTTTTTTTTTTTTTGCGGTATAAGAAAGTAGAAAAAATCAGATTCAAACACTTCATTTCTGGTGGATTCATCCCGCTCCTTTTCAGCCCAGACTGGCACGTGAAGTGGACCAGAAGGAAAATTTGATTGCGCCACCAAACTTCTAGGTCGTGAGCTGTGCTTCTGTAATTTGCAATATCTCCATCAAAAAACAATCGAATCTGAAGAGCTAGGAACGCGTGCTGCATGAAATATTTCTGATTACAGCACCCACTCTCAGGCTCAGAAAACAAACACTTCTCTAAATGATCCAAACCCCTTATGAGTTTATTGTCTTTAATAGTGCCGTGGCCAGTATTTGAACCAAAATTGCCACTTAAACCTGCCCCCGTAGTTCACTGGACTGAGCGCACGAGATGGGAGAATTAATTACCCACCTCGTGCCGTATTTCTCTACCAAACATGGGAACATGGCAGGGTGGGCACTTGATGGTGATTGACTGATAGTATTGAGTTTCTTCGTTCTCATTTTATTCCGGGCTCAAAAAGGAAGTGAAATACACACGTGCTGTGAACTTTTGTACTTATTTAGTACCCTTCAATGCTTTCAGCAAGATGGAACTGGGACCTGCCTTTTCTATCAGAGGGATATGCCTCAGCTGATCTTTTTGTGAGGAAAGAGGATTAAGCCAAATTCCAGAGTAAATGGGTTTCTCTCAAGAGCTGCAGGGCTTGGAGCACTTCAGGGAAACTGCTCCCTTCAGTTCCCACATCACAGAGGCACTGATGCTGTCCTAAGATGGGCAGGGGCTAGGGGACAAAAATAGATGAGCTTGGGTCTTAATAAAGCATCTTTGAACCAGTCATGCTACAAGTTTGAGAGTTTTCTAATGTTCATTTGTATCTTTAAACATTTTTTAAATTCCTCTGCATTTGAGAAATAATTATCTGAGTTCTAATTTTGTGATCTGGAATCTGACTGTTCAGTCACTTATTATTTGAGGGACTTTGGATAAGAGGCTTAAACTCTGCTCTTCGGTTTCCTCATTTGTAAAATGAAGATACTAATAGCTTCTACTTCACAATATACATATAGCACTATATGCCATATATACATAGAGCACTTTAATATAAAGAACTAAGCCCAATGCCTAGTATATTAAGTGCTCAGTAAATGCAAACTATTATTAGCCCCTGTACTTACTTGATCAGGCTAACTGGTGGTATAGCGATCTAATGTTTTCTTTAAAAAAACAAACCAACCAACCCAGCTCTTGGATTTATTCTTTTTCTGTTTTTGAATTAGTTTCACTTGATCATTTTCTTTCTTATGCTTTCCTTAGTTTGTTGTAATTTTAAACTTTCTTGCAATGAGTATTTAATATCCATTCGATCTTGTTTGGTACTACGTTTAGAACTATAATTTTTGTCTGAATATGGTCATAGCCATCCTTTTGATCATAGTTTAGGTATTCTGAAATTTCAGTTTTGGTTTCAATATAGAATTTCAAAATTTACAAGAGGTTGGCTTTTTTTCTTTTCTATTTTGGTTATTAAACTGTGGCCTTTTTTGTCCCTTTACTGGACATAAGAGAATGCAGTCTTCACTTTTATTGGGCATGGAGCTCAATGTGGGGCCTGAACTCACAACCCTGAGATCAAAGCCTGAGCCAAGATCAAGAGTCGGACGCTAACCGACTGAGCCACGAGGACACCCCTCTACTATTTCTAATTTTGAAATCCATGGAGATTTTCTTTGGCACCCGAAATAAGGTCAGCTTCAAAATGTTTCAGGGGAACTAGAAGGTGTAATATCAGTAGTTTGGATATAGAATTAAATATTTATATATTAGTGATTATATTATTCCCATGCTATCATTATTTGTTTGCAGATTTCATTTGTCATAGGTAAGTTGCTGATTATGTTTTTGTTTCTCCTTGCATTTTCAGACACTTGCTTTATGTATCTTGCTGCTGACTAGAGTGAACTGCTCACATACACACTCAGTTTCACACTTTATATCTGGTTAAACAATTCTTTACATGACATTCTTTCTGTCTAAATAACTGGGATAGTTTCTGTGTCCTGACAGAACACTGGCTCAGTGGTTAATGACAGGGGATACAGCAAGCAGAGTGGAGCATGGAGGTGGTATAGACTGCCAGACCATCAGTCAGGAACTGAGGCAGTTTGGCCGTCGTCCACAAATAGCTACCATGTTCACTTCGCTCATTGTCATCCCAGCCCACAGGAATGGGGGGAGTGCACGGGGCGGGCAAGCAGGGAGATTTAGGGACTAGGCCTACAAGTGGCATTCACTATTTTTGCTCACATCCCATGGAGAACATTCCACTGTTATTAGCCATGAGGTCACAAACCCATGCTCTGTGAGAGATAATAGAATGTGTGGTACATCTGAGCAGCCGTATATGCCCCGCTGTAATTCCCCTACGATGGAAGTGGAGAATGGGTTTTGATGGACGTCTAGCAATTTCTGCGATGATGATGTTTTCTTTTGTATATAGATTTAGGCCATTTGTATTCTAGTTACAGATTTAATGCTTTTTTACTTTAATTAAATGTTGTCTGACAGTGAAGTGGAGAGCTGCCGTTATAAGGCATCTGGGGACTGTCATTTTGTTTTCTGTCTTGTGCTATATGATCAGTTTTCCACCCCTCCTACCTGGCACCTTGTGGTAATTTAAAATTACTTGTATTTCAAACGGTAAACTTAAAAAAAAACTTTCTTTATTTATTTTTTAAAAATGAAGTGAATAATACTCCTTGCTGTGGAAAACAAGGAAATTAGCTCATTTATACCTCTTTCTCAGCCCCTACTGAGTTTTGTGAGCCACCTCTTGGCTTTTTGTCCCAGCCCATTAATTACATCATTTTAAATTGCTAAGTTTTTCTTTCAAGTCACCTTTACATTCTTTTCTGTAACTGTAAATTGCATTGTTGTTACTATTAATATTTTAATGGATTAATCATTTATGAGTAGTTCTTATGTATTTATTATGTTTTTTCCAATACTGCACTGTTCACATTGATTCTCTCGGTTGACTGGATTTAGTCAAGTATTATTTTCAAGAAAGATTCACCGTGTTATGATTCCTGAGTTACTGTGTATTGAAGAATTCTTTGCCCTTACAACTGGCTGGGAAAAAACGTCTTAGGTCACACTTATTGTGTGACATTGAACTGGTGTGGAGAAGTTGAGCCCTAGAAGATGATGGGTTTTTTGGGCTTAACTTCTCCAAGATGTTTCAGTGTTGCTCATTTTATATCAAATCTTTCTGGAACATGATGTGTTGTCTTTACCTGCAGATTTAGTCCTTCCTTATTTAGGGAAAGCTTTATATCTTTGAGTTCTTTTTCTTCTGTGCCAACATAGCCTTCTCTACCTATAGATACCAATTTTCTTTATGTTGGATCAACCTTGTCCACTCCCATCTCTATCCTTTTCCATTAGCATTTACTTTGATTATCTCTCTTATGAAATACCACCGTATCAGAGACCTTTCCATAACCATAGGAACCAATGATGTTTGTCACTTTTCTCTCCCCCTCCTCATTTTTCTTCATAGCATTTATTACTATGTGTCACCGGCATTCCCAACATCAACTAGAACATAAGCTCCATGAGAGGAAATTTGTCTTTTTTTTCCCATTACCATGCCAGAACAGCATCCAGCATATAGTTGATACTCAGTATTTGACTGAATTATCTCAAGCTTTCCCTGTCAGCAATTCAGTTTTCAGCTATATATATTTTGTTCTTTGCTGTTTCTAATTTATGAAACTTGTTGCCTCAACTCTATTTTTCTTTCTTATTGTATTGTCTTATTTTGTCTTTGCTTTCTTCTTTCATCAATTCCTTTTCTCTTTATTTTAGAGTATAGGGCATTTGTTGTGGAGGATGTATATTCAGAATGAGTTCTATATCTATTCCTTTTTTCCTATAGTATTTTTACATAGTTTACAGGCAGCTTCTTTCCATCTTTCTCATGATTATCACAGCAACTTTGTGGGTACCCAGACACAGTGAGGGTGGTCTTCTGAACCTCTTCCCAGTCTGAACTCTTTTGTTCTCTCCTAGCTGTTTCCAGCTGAGTCCCTCCTTCTCAGGCAATAATAGGGGCCAAAGTTTACCCTGTTTGGAGGAACAGTCTCATACTGTAAGGCACTGTCCTTGGAAACAGGATGCCCTTGATTAGACAGAGTGAATTCAGATCTCATAGTAGCAAAATAAAACTTCAGAAAAAAAAAGTCATCAAATGCAATCACTACTGCCCACAAGGCCCATCTTAGGCGATAGGACACAGATCTGCAGTGCCTGTTCTCAGACTATCTATCATTGTAGAAAATTGGTTCTAGGGGATTGTGGTCACCCTTGCTCCTCACCTACCTCCCTCCCAGATGAAAAATCAAAACGACCACTCCCGATAGCGATTTCCTTCCTTGGGGAGCACGACTGTGGCAGTCATGTAGTTCATGCACTGCACAAAGGTGCCTAGTTAAGAGGGCAACAGGGGGCTGAAATCCAGTTTACACTTGGCTCTCTGAGCCACATGTCCTGGTATGGGGTTGTATCTGTTCAGTGAAAAGACCTTTTTCTTTGCACAACAGTGCCTAACCCTGTGCCCACGGGGCTGAGTGTGCCCAGAAAGAGTGCCTTTTTCTAACTCACACAGATGTCATGTGGGCTGACAACGGCCCTGCTGGAGAATAATGCCGATGGTGGTGTATGTTGTGGGGGAAGGACTTCTACCCTGGAAGGACACTGTCTGTCTTTTTCCCCTAGATGCTGACTCAACCCTCATCTGACTCCCTAAAAATGCATTAGGTTTTTCATAATTTACCTACTGACCTTGTCCTCACCTTGTCCAGCTTCTGGGAGACCCGAGTATAGGAGCCAAATACAAATCCCAATGAGTCTTTTGTCTTCCTGCTGCTTTACAGAGTTTATGGTAGGAGGTTGTACTGCTTCCTTTATTTGAATGCTGCTGGTTTTGTTTTGCTGATCCTTCCTCATTTTTCATTCATGTTTTTAGTTTCTGAAATACAGTAGTTTTAGGATCTGGCTGCCTACTACCATGCTACTTCCAGCTTCTCCTTGATTTAAACGTGGTCTCTCTGTGCTGCTATAACTGTGTGGTCATACTGTGTTGACTTCTCTGCTTTTATATGCCATCTATTTAATATGCATGCTCATGAAGGGCGACAAGCACGTCTGAACCTACTCTTCAGAGTTCTGGCGAAAAGCTAAATTTATTCAGGTGTCCTATAAATGTTACTTGGTGTCCATAAGGCACCGCAAGTTTATCACATATTGAAGATGTCATCAAGATGATCCCACACTCTGATTTATTTTTAAATTGAAATATGACTTTTTCAGACTTAAATAAAATGGAAAGAAATCTGGAAAACACCATGTTTCTTAAAATGATAGCTCTGGAAATGTAGTTGAATTTGATATTCAGTCAGGAGTTTCCACCAGACGTTGCTTGTACAATAAACTTACACAGTGAATCTGCCATTGTGATAGAGGAAGCTTTAAATCAGATTTAAATCTTGTCATGCCTGGATAAATGTGCTAATATTTTCAGTCAGTCTCTAGTACAGCTGTTAAAACATTTTGGCTCTGTAGGCCAAATGGGACTTCTAAAATTCATATGAGTTCTGTGTTCTAATTCTTATTATGTTTTGCTTTTCTAGTTAGAAAACAGACATTGGTTTCTGTAGAGGTGTACATCAAGGTTTACTGATTCCAACATATCTTTCAGTACAATAAATTTTGAATTTCATCAAAACACAAAGTTGGTACATATGTCACAGATCCTGAATGCCTTCAGCAGCATGGGAAAACGAGAATCCTGCATATGCAGCATTTAAGTAGGAAACTAAAACTCATTCAGGAAATATATATTTGCATTTGATGTTTGATTTCAATAAAGCCAGTGACAGGTTTCTGGCAACTCTGCTTAGCTTATCAGACTTTTAAAAAATTCTTAAAAATACAATACAGTTTACTTTCCTTAGATTTCAGCAAATATTAAATATTCCAAGGTTTTTTTTCTCTTTATTTCCAGTTTCTCCAGCTATGAAGCATCAGTCCTCAATTCTCCATGGGCTTCAAGTTTAAGTTTTTATGCTTGTTTTAGAAACTAGGTTCATGACTATGTTTTCACAAACTCTCTTAATTTATCAAGTAATTATCTTCTTTGTCATATCCCTCTCCTTAAGATGTTCTATAAGATCAGATTTTACCTTATTCTTCTCAATTTTGCCAACCAGTGCATATATGATTTCTTATGCAAGATCCAGGCAGTACACCTCAAAGTTATGAGAAATGTGCCTGACTTGCAGATTTTTCCATGTGCTCACACATCCATTTACTTGATATCAATTTGACTTGTTACTGAAGCCACTTGTTCTATGTTTCTTAGTTCCTTTCAAGATTCTACAAATGGGCTGCATCTTTATGTAACAAGTTTGAATTCTCAGGTGATACTCCATAATAAGACTGGTCAGAAAAATGATTCTCTTTTGGTCCATGGCTCAAACTAATAGGCTGTACTGTAACATTCAGTAAGAACTCATAAAACTTTAAATGTTTAATCTATTTTCTATTTTTATTAAAGTTTGCTTAAGTAAATTTGGTAGCAAAACATGTGTAATGGTAGATACCATAGATTCTCTTCCACTCTATCTCCAGATCAATTATGCTGAAAATATTCACAAGTAATAGACTTAATATTATGAACAAGAGAATACAAAAATGTGTCCAGATATATTCATTAATTCAGAAATGAAATTTAATGATTTTCAATTTTGTTTTTACTAGTACAAACTAGGTTAACAGTCCATACTTCTGAACAATCTTACACATGCCATATTTTTAGTAAGAGCTCAAAGAAAATGTCTGATTAGGTGTAGATTACACTGTATTTTAGCCCACCCCTAAAATCAGCACAAATACAAAATCACAGTCATGTTTACAAGGTAAAAATCGTACAACAGCTCTGTATACTAAAATATAATCAACAAAGCAGTTTCTGAGAATCAAAACATAGGCTGGCAGATTTGCTTTTATGATTTTAATATTTTTTTCTAATATGACACTGCCACTAAGTTAAGTTCACCATTCTTTCATTATCTTTTCATTTCCTGTATGCATTTCTAGCTAGCAAATTCATTTTAATGGCAGTAAGTTGGGAATTTAGTCCAAAGAGCAAAGATTCATTTTGATGAGTTATGTGATCACAAAACATGCAGTGGTGAACTTTCAATTCATTAACTATTTCTATTGTTCATTAAAGATTATTATTGTAGTTGGCATAATAATCATGAGATCTTTTTTTCCACTTAGTTAAAGCATTTCATACCATTAGATTGACTATGGCGTGCAAGAGGTCCAGTAACTGCCAAGGGTATGGCAACCACCTCACCAACAAAATCAGTCCATACATTAAATGGCGGCCTGAACTAAGCTTCAACACAAACCTTAACACACTTCTAGAAAATGTGTCTCAGCAGAGCCTCTTACACCTTCCTCACTAGCTAACCAGACATGGGTCATCATTGCTTGGTTTGACTTCTCCTTCTAGCAGCAAATTCATCACAACCTTTGTCAAATAGCTGCATGTTCCTCTTTTTCCCAGTGGGGGAGTGTTGTAAAAGGAAGTCATGTCATCCTACAAAGGAAAACAGTAAGCAAGTCGCTTGATTTTTGTTTGTAAAGAGTTGACAGGTAAAATCAGTGTCAGCCTAGGGGGAAAAATAAATTCACAGAAATATTTCCTCATGGAAAATAGAACCTTCTTGAGGTTTTCTTTCATTTTCCTAAGGCATCTTCTCAGCATATAAAACAAAGACAGACACTTTTAATATTCTCCCCTCTTTGCTGATAATTTTTATTTACTTAGGGAACCTTTTTACAGATGAGCATAAAATATTAAACAGAGAGCCTGGAAGGGACTATATTAGGTAGTACACACAGCACCAATGTAGCCTGTTACGCATTCCCATCTTCCCCAGAATTTAATTTTATAGCCTTCAGGAATCTATGGCTCCTCTCTGGTAAAACACATTTTAACTGCTAACTATATAAAGGGAATTTATGTCTTCCCAGTTTTCTTTTTAGTCAGAGCTTCATAGCTGAACTGACTAGTAATTAACTAAAAAGTACCACTAATTTCTCGAATAACTCAGACTTCTCCCTGCCCCACAAATACTCCATTTTGCACTCTATAAATCTGTTTTGTAAGTTAAATGATAAGAGATTAGGGATATTTTGAAGAGTTGAGACAATGAAAAAATTCTACAAAAAGGTCTTTTCTCTACTTACTTGTTTTTCAACTTCCTTTAGTCGACTCTCATCTTTTTGAAATTCATGAAATGCTTCTTTCACCAGTTTGTCTAGATCTACTTTGTCTTGAAATTCTAGCTCAGGATTTCTTTCCAGTACAATGGATACAACCATTAGTAACTAGAAGAGACAGATGTTGAAAGCCAATTATATGAACCATAAAAGCAACACAGTCTGGACATGTTTTCATTCTTTACTCAGACTGACGGATGACCTTGAATTCCACAGTGTGTTCTGTACAATGATTGACTTTAGGATCATTGTGAATGGACTCTTTTTTTTTTTTTTTTTAAAGATTTTATTTATTTATTTATTTGAGAGGAAGAGAATGAGAGAGAGCACATGAGAGGGGTTAGGGTCAGAGGGAGAAACAGACTCCCTGCCGAGCAGGGAGCCCAATGCGGGACTCGATCCAGGGACTCCAGGATCATGACCTGAGCCGAAGGCAGTTGCTTAACCAACTGAGCCACCCAGGCGCCCTGGACTCTTTCTAAAAATCTTGCAAATTAGTAGGGTAAGTTCTGTTTGGAAACTGCACATTTTTTTTCATTGTGTATATCTTTGTAGCTGTGCAGAAATGTTTTTAGGTCACGTAAATGAAATAAGAAAAATGATTTTCGCAGTCCTGTCTACAGTACATAGTGCTCTATTCGCCCAAAATGTCTGAACTTTCTGGCCTTTGGGCATTAATCCTTGTTGGCAAGACACCAAAACCAGTATCCAGTGGAGCTGGCCGGCAACAAAGCCAAAGAAGGCAGGTGAGGTCAGTGGAGACTCTGGATCTAGGCTCATGATCAAATGACTTGGAGCCCAGGACCCCAAAATGAGTATAATTCTGTGACATCATAGTGTTTCTCAGGGGATGGCTATGTTTTAAAAGATACACCTAACTCTGACCTCTTTATGGTCTGAGTACTACTTGGTCTGCATATCTTAGTTTAATGCATCATCCCATTGTCTGACTATCTCATACATTCATCCTAAGTAGTAACCTCCATTTTAGATGACATACTGCTAGACACAAAGATTGTGTCTGAGTATACAATGCTTGGTAAAGACTTTCCAATGATGATTATGGCTCCTACTCTGTACATGGAACAGGAAAAAAGACTTCATAATTCCCAGTTTGGGAATCTTCCTGACTGTACTTTCTCTAAATGCCTCCAAAACAGAACCTGAAAGAACCAACGGAAACACTTTCAGAAAAAATCCAGGTGTCATAATGTGGGAGACCTTGGAGAGGGCTTTAGCCAGGAGAATATGAAGTTTTGCTCTAGTTCTAAAGAAAAATTTCTTCTGCAAAGGGACCCTCGTTTGGTCAACAAGAAGGACCTCCATGTCCATTGTAGGTCCCAGATGCTGGGCACTAGACATTGAATGGCTAACAGCATAAGAAAGGCATTCACCCTTCCAATAACCCCGTCTCTTTCTGACCCCAGGCTGCCTCATTCCCATGTGCTATGAAACTGATTGGCTGATAATGTCTCTAAATCCTGGCACATCTGAGGTAAGATTGAATCTCACTCAACTCTGACTGGATTTCAGGTGCCAGATCCAGCAGTTACTGACAGCTTCTGCCTCACCCAAACATACTACCCACCCACAAGCAACACAGAGTCTGATGGAGACATTCCCAGAGAAAGAGACAAAGTGAAGATGCGCTATATGTTAAATCCATTCATTATGAGGATTCTCTACATATTTGGTATAATGTTTTAAAATGGCAAAAGAGCACATGTATACACCATGCATGTGTGTGTGTATTTTAGCATTTAACTTTATATAAAATGATACAGCACAAAATTACATGTCTTCTCTGTTCACAGAGAGATGTTTGGAAAGATGTCTCTCAAAATATCAACACTGATGATCTATTGCTAGTGGGTGTGGAGAAATTTTTTTGCTTTCTTTTCTATAATTTTCTGAACTATTAAAACTTTCTACAATAGTCATGTGCTATTTCTGTAAACAGAAAAAAAACTGAAATTAAAGAAAACAGGAAAAGGCCACTTCCTGTGTTTTTTAGTGGTGCATGACTGAAAAAGCTGGGCAGTCTTTCCACACTGAAGGATTTAAGATGTTTAAATTGCTCATGTACCTTGACCTTGGGTCAAGGATGGCTATATTGTCTAAGACTCAACTAGAGGAGATCTGGGTTACGTAAGGAGTGGACTTCCTGGTCTCTCTTGAGCAGTTTCCTTTATGTTAGTTTTCAGGGAGCAGATAGAAAGCACTTCTTCAGCAATCTGCATTTCTAAATACAAACCTCCACAACAATCTGTCTGTACTTTGGCTGGTCAATATTTCCCAACATGTCTTCAACAAGGAGAGAGAAATTCATCTCATACATGGTCATATCTGACAGGGTTGGTTGCTGAAAAAAATAAGTCAATATTAACATGCTGCATTGTTATACTGTGGTTCCCATTTAATAGAGGACTTTCATTTTCTAATCAATAACCTTTTTCAGGTTCTATAAAACCTTAGGGAGCATTTTCAGGTATATGACTGGATTTTATATATGTCAAACTACTGAAGCCAACCAGCTGACTGTTGTGATAAATTAAACCTCCTATTTTTAGTAGTTATCTTTACTATACAAATGGTAAGGGAAAGGGACTATATTGGAAATCCACTTCAACACACAAAAGGAACAGCGATAAATTGAGACAACAAATAGAGTACATATTGCTTTCAGAATTAACACAAGAAGTTATGCTTGCTGTCAGACTTTAGCATATAAGTCACTTGATATTGAATTTACATCATTTCTGTGGCAGGTCCTTTCTGAGCTGGCAGCATAAAAATGCATACAAATAAGCAAAAACAACATTGCATGTAGAAATGGCAAGACAACACAGAAAAAAAAGCAAAACAAAAAGAATTTACTCTACCCTTTCTACTTCAGTTAAAACAAGAATATTGCATAGTCTTCCATTCACTTTTCACAAACCAAATGAAAGCAGCAAATAAACTCAAATCCAAATGCAAACCCACATCTGGGCATGGTGGCTAACCCTCAAAGGATTGAAGAGAAGAAGACTCTAAATGTTAGGTCTGTATGGTGGAAAGCAGATGGAGTCACCAGACTTATTACCAGAGATGCAGAAATGATGAGTCATATTTATTTGCTTCCACCTCAATGATGATTTACAGTGAACTTAATCATAGCCTCAGAACAATGTGTATCTACTTACTATTCCAAATGGGACCCAGCAGGAATGTCCCCTTGAAATCAAGTGACAGCAAACTTGTTTGACCTGGTATAATAATGCATCGACTCTATAATTCGATATGGTCCATCTATTGTATTCTATATTCAATACAATCTAACATATTATTAATGCTTACAGGTAGTACCTAGTTTGGGGAAAGTGAAGCCCAGTTGCTAAACACAATAATTATAATTCTTTCAGATGTCTAGCAATGGGATTAGTAGGGTTACAGAAGGAAAGAAAAACCCTGTCATGGTTTCATATCAATTTCCTTTTCATATATCTCATTTGAAAAGTCAATCTGGCTACTGTGCAACCGTGATAAACCTAGAGAAGAGACATCAAGCCTGCTTCATTTCCCACTCTCTGGAAGAACTTAGGGTTGGCAGTAGAGCAGAGAAGTTAAGACAAAAGGCTTAAAAGTTGAATTACCGGGGATGGGGTAGGGGATAGGTGTCACACTCGGGGTCAACTACTTCCTAGATGTAGGACTTTGGGAAAAAAAACTTAGCTGTGCCTCAGTTTCCTCATCTGTCAAGTGGGAATAATAAAGTACCTACCTCAAAAGAGCATTGTGAGGATTAAAGGAGCACTTAGAAAAGTGCCTGGAACATAAGAAGACTTAACATGCATCTGCTGTTATTTTTGTTAGCAAAGAGAGGATACAAAATGTAAGTGGCCTGGGCTATCAGACAATTAAATGAAAATCTGGTAGCTATTAGCGGGGCCTGGGAAAGCAGCAGACAAAATGTTGCCATAGTCCACTGTAGAGCAGACATGAGGCCTAGCAGAAGCAGAGCAGGAATAATGGAGGCCTCCTCTGCTCAAAAGAGACAGTGCTGCCCCATATTATGGTCACAGAGCATCTGGGAGAGGGATGGAGCACCTATGTTGACAACCAAATACAACCACTAAACAGTTTGTGAATAGTATAAAGAATACTTTTAACAGTTCTTATTCATTTTTAAAAATAAGTAATAGATTCACATAGTTCAAATTTGAATGGTTAAAAAATGTTTTCAGTGAAAAGCCTACCTTGTGCCCTCAAACCACAGTTCTTTTCCCCAAGGCAAAAAAAAGAATGCTACCGGTGTCTTGTGGTTCGTTCCAGAAATACTGTGTACATATAAACAAAATGAGTGTGGGCATGGGTATTTAAGAATACTATATTTGAATAAGGACCCTCATCAAAAATAATTTGGTTGACATTTCAACACTAAAAACAAATATGGTACTCCATTTCCAAAAGGCCTAGTTATTCTTGTTTGTGTATAAGCAGAATGAGTTAGAGGTCAGTATTAAATAAAATAACCAAATCAAAGAAGAGGCCAGTTTATATAACTTGGGAAACTATCTGAAGGAGGGAGCACTAATTCATTTGGATCAAAGCTAAGTCATATCTTGAGTAAATTAAGTGATTATCTATGATCTAAAAAGTTACTATAATTTTCACATTTACCGAAATTCAGTCATTTCCTTATCCATAGCATTATTAAGTCACCTTGCTTCTTAGGTCTGATTTGGTTCTGTCTTTTGAATGTATGTTTTATTATTTGTGAGGTTCCCTAGCACTGGCCCACTATCACTTGGTGGTAAAGGAATACCAGCTTTCATAGTAATGCCAACATAAGAAAGCTAAACTTCACTAATAAATAAACAAAAGAAGGACAGCTGCTTGGCAAAAGGTTTGGCCATATGTTTCCTTTAAACACGGAGCTTCCCTGAAACATTTGAAATATAATAATATAAAAAAAACTTATTAAATACAGCTTTTAAGCAAAATATCCTTTTGGTAAAGCAAGGCTTTTGTATAGAGGGGCACTAAAATAAAAAATTAAAGTAACTCAGGTTGGGGAAAAAAATTTCCAATCCAATTGATTAGGTATTTTATTTTCTAATAGTTCCTCCCTTCAGGTATCTGGATACCCTCCCTTTAAATACTCTTAGAAAATGGAATAAGCAGAAAGGTTATTGGCAATGCAGAGGGGGAAAGAATTCCCTACTCCTTTAGATTCCCTTAAATGACATAAATACAGTGGGGCTGTACCTGTGGCAAATGCTTCCCAGCTACAATGATACCATTGGGCGTGCGCTCCAGGATCTGCCATACTCGGTCATAGAACCCAGCAGGAGTTCTATTCAAAGACCCGTCAATCTGACGCCTGTTCAGCCAACATCTGTAGACCAAAAGAAAATGCCTCAGAGTTGAAATGCAAGTTTGTTCTCATAGAGAGCAGGGCTTTCAATATAGATTAATTGTTCCAATAGGGTGAAAATAAAAGCCAAAATCCATCAATGATGCATATCTACCATGTGTTACAGAGGTTACTAAATATTTCCATAGTGAAAACAGAGTTTGCAGGAAAGGAGAACATCCCCAAGATTTTAAAAAATTTAATAAGCAAAACGATATTCTCTAGTAAATTATGTGATCAAACGACTTCCTAATATGCAAAGAAGCTCCATTTAAAAACACAGAAGCAGCCAATTTCGAAATAACTTCAAGTGGTCCTTACATACAATAAAATGTAAACTTCATGGAAGTATGGACATCGTATGGCTTGATCACTCCTATACACTCTCCCAGAAAGATGCTTAATAAACATTTGGTAAGTAATGAAGGCTCAAAAAAGTATTATGTACCTAATGAAATTATCTTGTTTTAAAGTTTTAAACTTTAAACCTTAGATTTATTTTTCTATTTAAATATGGCCAAAGTACCAGTGCTGAAAAATCAGCTACATGATTTTACATGTTATAATAATCATACCAAAGTGATAAGACGAAATTCTAGATCTCTTATTTCCATGGATTAAGTGTTACATCTTAAAGATATAATACTCCTTCACAAACTGCTAAAGATGCAGAATTTGCATGATTTGAAAAAAATGCACAAATGACACAACAGTATATTCTTCCAAAAGCTGCAGATAGGAACAAATATACATTTTTTATACTTGGTATTAAAACAAGCATTGAATGAAATGTGCCATCAACCACAAGGGAAGCATGTGACCAACAATATCTCTAGGTAGGAACATAGCTATGCAGGAGACAGTATAATGAAAAAGACATTTTTGTTCTGATAAAAGAGGACCAATGATGTTTTAAAACTGCATCCCTTTTGGATGCAGGGTTTTTTTTTTTTTTTTTTTGGTAGACCCAATCTTGTGTGGCTGGGTTCAGTGCTACGCCAAAGAGAAGAAGCCCAAAGGGGCAGGGGTTTCTTGGTGATGTTTTACTTTGGATATTGAAGGTGCAAAACTGAATACCCAATACTCTACATTTGATTTTTTTCCTATTCCCTTTGTTTGGCAATAAGAAAAAAAAATGTTTTCTGAGTTCTATAAAGTCATGGTTAGTATTATAAAAAAGAGAAGTTTGCTTAGAACAACAAAAAAAGTAGAAATGTGTGAATACTCACAATGGAGATAATTATTTTTGAGGACCTCTCTTTATATTTTGGCTTTTTATTTTGAAAAATTTTAGACTTAGAAGTCAAAAAAGTAATTCACACTCGAACATACATACATAACAACACTCAAAACCAGGAAATGAATGCTGACACAATACTATTAGCTATGGACCTTATTCAAATTATGCCATTTTACCACTAATGTCCTTGTTTTGGTTGTGGGTCCAATCCAGGACCCCACACTGCATCTGGTTTCCAAATCTCCTTAGGTAGACTCTTCCAATCTATGACAGTTCCTCAATCTTCTTTCATCTCTCATGAATTTAACATTTTAGAAATGTCAGTTATTTTGTAGAATGCACCTCAATTTGGGTTTATCTGATGTTTTGTCATTATTAGACTTAGATTATGCATTTTTGGCAAGAATACCCAGAAGTGATTATGCCTTTTTGGTATATCATATTAGGGAGGTACATGATACTGATGTGTCTTATTCCTGGGATGCTAACCTTGATCATTTGATTGAGGTAGAGTCTACTGGGTTCCTTCATTGTAAAGTTAGTATTTTTCCTTTTGCAATTAAAAAGTATCTTGAGTGGAAATACTTCTAAATTATACAAATTTTTCATTTCTCATCATACTTCCACCCACTAAATTTAGCATCCATGATGGTTCTTGCCTGCAACAATTGTTACTATTGTATTTGTCTAATGGTAATTTTCTCTTTCCATCATTCCATCTACACTTATTAATTGGAATTAATAGTGTCTGTTTCCCTACAGCCCCAGCAAGTTTGTCATACTAACTTTTGCCAGTCTGTCTGATAGATGAGAAATGGTATCCCAACATGTTTTAATTTACATTTCTCTAATTATGAGTTAGTTTAAACATCTTTACAGGGTGCCTGATGGTTAAGCAGCTGACTCTTGGTCTCAGCTCATGGGGTCATGAGTTCAAGCCCCACTTTGGGCTCCATGCTGGGCATTGGGCTCCATACTGGGCATGGAATCTACTTAAAAAAAATAAAATTAAAAAAACCTCTTAAATATCTTTTCAAATATCTAAGGTCCATTTTTTTATGTTTTAAATGAATTGATTAATCATATTTTCCCCCATTTTTCTCTTGGGTTTTTGGTTCTTTATCCCTGAGTTTTTAAGAATTCTTGGATATTAGCCCTTTGTAGTCTATGCTTGTTCCAGTTTCTCAGCTGTCTTCTGAGATTGTCTATTTTTTGCCATGCAAAATGATGTTTTAAATTTTTATATAGTCTTATTAATCTTTTAATACCCCTAGAGTTAAGCCCTAGATGGAAAGCCTTTCTCATACCAAGGTTAAAGTTTAGCTCCGGTGTGGTTTCATTTTCTACATTTAGATAGCAAATCTATTTGGAGTTCATTCTTGTGTACAGTATAAAGTATGGATTTAACTTTATCTTATCCTAAATGGCTATCCAGTTGTCCCATCACTATTTATTTAAAAAATAATGTCCATCCTTGACCCAGTGATATGAAATGTTACCTCTATCACACATTAAATTTCCATATGAGCTTAAGGCCTATTTCTGGACTTTCCATTCTGTTCAGCCGGCCTATTTATGTGTTCATGTGCCAGCATCACACTTTTATCATAGAGGTTCTATAGTACATTTCACTGTCTGTTAGGGTGAGTCCTTCTTTTATGTTGTTCTGGTTGTTCTTGCATGTTTCCTTCTCCATATGAAGTTTAGTATTAACCTATCTACCTCCATAAATAGCTTGTTGGATTTTTTTGCAATTGCATTACATTTATAACTGATACCTTTATAATGTTGAGTGTTCCTCTTTAAGAACAAAGATGTCTTCCCATTTGCTCAGATTTACTTTTTTTGTATTATGTTATGTTACTCACCATACCTTACATCATTAGTTTTTTTTTTTTTTTTTAAAGATTTTATTTATTTATTTGACAGAGAGAGAGACAGCGAGAGCGGGAACACAAGCAGGGGGAGTGGGAGAGGGAGAAGCAGGGTTCCCGCGGAGCAAGGAGCCCAATGCGGGGCTCGATCCCAGGACCCTGGGACCGTGACCTGAGCCGAAGGCAGACGCTTAACGACTGAGCCACCCAGGTGCCCCACATCATTAGTTCTTGATGTAGTGTTCCATGATTCATTCTTTGCGTATAACACCCAGTGCTCCATTCAGTACGTGCCCTATTTAATACCCATCACCAGGCTAAACCATCCCCCCAGCTCCTCCCCATCTAGAACCCTCAGTTTGTTTCTCAGAGTCCATAGTCTCTCATGGTTCGTCTCCCCCTCTGTTTCCCGCCCTTCATTTTTGCCTTCCTGCTATCTTCTTCTTTTTTTTTTAAATATAATGTATTATTTGTTTCAGAGGTACAGGTCTGTGATTAAACAGTCTTACACATTTCACAGCGCTCACCATAGCACATACCCTCCCCAATGTCTATCACCCAGGCACCCCACATCCCTCCCACACCCCATCACTCCAAAAACACTCAGTTTCTTCCCTGAGAATAAGAATTCCTCATATCAGTGAGGTCATATGATACATGTGTTTCTCTGATTGACTTATTTCACTCAGCATAAAAGCCTCCAGTTCCATCCACATCGTTGCAAATGGCAAGATTTCATTCCTTTTGATGGCTGCAAAATATTCCATTGTATATATATACACCACATTTTCTTTATCCATTCATCTCTCGATGGACATCTTGGCTCTTTCCATAGTTTGGCTATTGTGGACATTGCTGCTATAAACATCAGGGTGCACATACCCTTTCAGATGCCTACATTTGTATCTTTGGGGTAAATACCCAGTAGTGCAATTTCTGGGTCATAGGGTAGCTCTATTTTCAACTTTTTGAGGAACCTCCATACAGTTTTCCAGAGTGGCTGCACCAGCTTGCATTCCCACCAACAGTGTGGGAGGGTTCCCCTTTCTCCGCATCCCCGCCAACATCTGTCATTTCCTGACTTGTTAATTTGAGCCATTCTGACTGCTGTGAGGTGGTATCTCATTGAGGTTTTGATCTGGATTTCCCTGATGCCGAGTGATGTTGAGCACTTTTTCATGTGTCTGTTGGCCATTTGGATGTCTTCTTTGCAGAAATGTCTGTTCATGTCTTCTGCCCATTTCTTCATTGGATTCTTTGTTCTTTGGGTGTTGAATGTAAGAAGTTCTTTATAGATTTTGGATACTAGCTCTTTATCTGATATATCATTTGCAAATATCTTCTTTCATTCTGTTGGTTGTCTTTTGGCTTTGTTGACTGTTTCTTTTGCTATGCAAAAGGTTTTTATCTTGATGAGGTCCCAATAGTTCATTTTTGCCCTTGCTTCCCTTGCCTTTGGCAATGTTTCTAGGAAGAAGTTGCTGCGGCTGAGGTCAAAGAGGTTGCTGCCTGTGTTCTCCTTTAGGATTTTGATGGACTCCTGTCTCACATTGAGGTCTTTCAGCCATTTGGAGTCTATTTTTGTGTGTGGTGTAAGAAAATGGTCCAGTTTCATTCTTCTGCATGTGGCTGTCCAATTTCCCCAACACCATTTGTTGAAGAGACTGTCTTTGTTCCATTGGACATTCTTTCCTGCTTTGTCGAAGATTAGTTGACTCTAGAGTTGAGGGTCCATTTCTGGGCTCTTAATTCTGTTGCACTGATCTATGTGTCTGTTTTTGTGCCAGTACCATACTGTCTAGGTGATGACAGCTTTGTAATAGAGCTGGAAGTCCGGAATTGTGATGCCACCAGCTTTGCTTTTCTTTTTCAACATTCCTCTGGCTATTCGGGGTCTTTTCTGGTTCCATACAAATTTTAGGATTATTTGTTCCATTTCTTTGAAAAAAGTGGATGGTATTTTCATGGGGATTGCATTGAATGTGTAGATTGCTCTAGCTTGCATTGACATCTTCACAATATTTGTTCTTCCAATCCATGAGCATGGAACGTTTTCCCATTTCTTTGTGTCTTCCTCAATGTATACTTTTTTGAGTACAGATTCTTTGCCCCTTTGGTTAGATTTATTCCTAGGTATCTTATGGTTTTGGGTGCAATTGTAAATGGGATCGACTCCTTAATTTCTCTTTCTTCTGTCTTGTTGTTGGTGTATAGGAATGCCATCGATTTCTGTGCATTGATTTTATATCCTGTCACTTGACTGAATTCCTGTATGAGTTCTAGAAGTTTTGGGGTGGAGTCTTTTGGGTTTTCCACGTAAAGTATCATATCATTTGCAAACAGTGAGAGTTTGACTTCTTCTTTGCCGATTCAGATGCCTTTGATTTCTTTTTGTTGTCTGATTGCTGTGGCTAGGACTTCCAATACTATGTTGAATAGCAGTGGTGATAGTGGACATCCCTGCCGCATTCCTGACCTCAGTGGGAAAGCTCTCAGTTTTTCCCCATTGAGAATGATATTTGCTGTGGGTTTTTCATGGATGGCTTTTATGAAATTGAGGCATGTACCCTCTGTCCTTATACCTTGAAGAGTTTTGATCAAGAAAGGATGCTGTACTTTGTCAAATGCTTTTTCTGCATCTATTGAGAGGATCATATGATTCTTGTTCTTTCTTTTGTTAATGTATTGTATCACATTGATTGATTTGCCGATGTTGAACCAACTTGCAGCCCAGGGATAAATCCCACTTGGTCAGGGTGAATAATCCTTTTAATGTACTGTCGATCCTATTGGCTAGTATTTTGGTGAGAATTTTTGCATCCATGTTCCTCATGGATATTGGTCTGTAATTTTCCTTTTTGATAGAGTCTTTGTCTGGTTTTGGGATCAAGGGAATGGTGGCCTCATAAAACCAGTTTGGAAGTTTTCTTTCCATTTCTATTTTTTGGAACAGTTCCAGAAGAATAGGTATTCATTCTTCTTTAAATGTTTGGTAGAATTCCCCTGGGAAGCCGTCTGGCCCTGGGCTTTTGTTTGTTGGGAGATTTTTGATGACTGCTTCAATTTCCTTAGTGGTTATAGGTTTGTTCAGGTTTTCTATTTCTTCCTGGTTCAGTTTTGGTGTTGATACATCTCTAGGAATGCATCCATTTCTTCCAGATTATCGAATTTGCTGGCATATAGTTGCTCCTCATATGTTCTTAAAATTGTTTGTATTTCTTTGGTGTTGGCTGTGATTTCATGGTTTTATTTATTTGGGTCATTTTTCTTTTTGATAAGTCTGGCCAGGGGTTTATCAATCTTGTTAATTCTTTCAAAGAACCAGCTCCTAGTTTTGTTGATCTGTTCTACTATTCTTTTGGTTTCTATTTCATTGATTTCTGCTCTGATCTTTATTATTTCTCTTCTCTTGCTGGGTTTAGGCTTTATTTGCTGTATTTTCTCCAGCTCCTTTAGGTGTAGGGTTAGGTTGTGTATTTGAGACCTTTCTTGTTTCTTGAGAAAGGCTTGTATTGCTATATACTTTCCTCTTAGGACTGCCTTTGCTGCATCCCAAAGATTTTGAACAGTTGTGTTTTCATTTTCATTTGTTTCCATGAATTTTTAAATTCTTCTTCAATTTCCTGGTTGACCCATTCATTCTTTAGTAGGATGCTCTTTAGCCTCCATGTATTTGAGTTCTTTCCAACTTTCCTCTTGTGATTGAGTTCTAGTTTCAAAGCATTGTGGTCTGAAAATAGGCAAGGAATTGATCCCAATCTTTTGGCACTGGTTGATACCTGATTTGTGACCTAGGATGTGATTGATTCTGGAGAATGTTCCATGGGCACTAGAGAAGAATGTGTATTCTGTTGCTTTGGGATGGAATGGTCTGAATATATATGTGAAGTCCCTTTGGTCCAGTGTGTTATTTAAAGTCTTTATTTCCTTGTTGATCTTTTGCTTAGACGATCTGTCCATTTCAGTGAAGGGGGTGTTCAAGTCCCCCACTATTATTGTATTGTTGTCAATGTGTTTCTTGGCTTTTGTTATTAATTGGCATATATAATTGGCTGCTCCCATGTTAGGGGCATAGATATTTACAATTGTTAGATCTTCCTGTTGGATACACCCTTTAAGTAGGATATAGTGTCCTTCCTCATCTCTTATTATAGTCTTTGTTTTCAAATCTAATTTGTCTGATATAAGGATTGCCACCCCAGCTTTCTTTTGGTGTCCATTAGCATGGTAAATGGTTTTCCACCCCCTCAATTTCAATCTGGGGGTGTCTTTCGGTCTAAAATGAGTCTCTTGCAGACAGCATATTGATGGGTCTTGTTTTTTTATCCAGTCTGATACCCTGTGTGTCTTTTGATTGGGGCATTTAGCCCATTTACATTCAGGGTAACTATTGAAAGATAGGAATTTAGTGCCATTGTATTGCCTGTTAGGTGACTGTTACTGTATATTGTCTGTGTTCCTTTCCGGTCTATGTTACTTTTAGGCTCTCTCTTCACTTAGAGGACCCCTTTCAATATTTCTTGTAGGGCTGGTTTCATGCTTGCAAATTCCTTTAGTTTTTGTTTGTCTTGGAAGCTTTTTATCACCCCATTGATCGCCAGTGTGGATTCGGCTGATCTGGCTGACTAGGCAGGTGTCCCCTTCCTCCCTCACCACTCCATGTGCATCCCTCCTGAAGCTGTGCGCTTGGTCGAACAGGACGAACTTCCCCGATAGAGGAGGACCGTTCTTCAATCAAGGGTATAAGAGTAGCTGCGCTCCCCTGCTAGAACCTTCAAACAAGCTCTCCTTCTATTTTCAATGAGAGCCTAGCTGGATATAGGATTCTTGGCTGCATATTTTTCTCATTAAGTGCTCTGAATATATCATGCCAGTCCTTTCTGGCCTGCCAGGTCTCTGTGGATAGGTCTGTTGCCAATCTCATGTTTCTACCCTTGTAGGTTACATATCTTTTCTCCCGAGCTGCTTTCAGGATTTTCTCTTTGTCTCTGAGACTTGTAAGTTTTACTATTAGATGTCAGGGTGTTGACTATTTTTATTGATTTGGAGGGGGGTTCTCTGTGCCTCCTGGATTTTGATGCCTGTGTCCTTCCCCAAATTAGGGAAGTTTTCTGCTCTAATTTGCTCCAATATACCTTCTGCCCCTCTCTCTCTTTCTTCTTCTTCTGGGATCCCACCTATTCTAATATTGTTTTGTCTTATGGTATCACTTATCTCTCGAATTCTGCCCTCGTGATCCAGTAGCTGTTTCTCTCTTTTTCTCAGCTTCTTGATTTTCCATCATTTGGTCTTCTAAATCACTAATGCTCTCTTCTGCCTCATGTATCCTAGCAGTTAGAGCCTCCATTTTTGATTGCACCTCATTAATAGCCTTTTTGATTTCGACTTGGTTAGATTTTAGCTCTTTTACTTCTCCAGAAAGAGTTTCTCTAATATCTTCCATGCTTTTTTCAAGCCCAGCTAGTATCTTTAAAATCATCGTTCTCAACTCTAGTTCCGACATCGTACTAATGTCCGTATTGAGTAGGTCCTTGGCAGTCAGTTGAGGTGATTTTTTCCGTCTTGTCATTTTGTCCAGAGGAGAATAGATGAATGAGAGAACAAAATGCTAACAGGGTAACAACAACCCCAGAAAAATATACACTAAACAAATCAGAAGAGACCTGAAAGTGGGGGAAAAGAAAGGGAAAGAAAGAAAAAAGAAAAATATGAAAAACAAACAAACAAAAAACTGGAATATGATCAAATATGATCAGGCTGGTGCATAGATCAGTGCCACACACTAGATATTGGTTGCATTTTGGTCTGTTAGAAGAAAGTGCCTCCCAAAATTTTAAAGAAAGAAAAGCTTATATATGTACAAAAATAAGGGTAAATATGATGAAGGGATGGAATATGACTGTAAAGATGAAAATTATAAAAGATTTTATAAAAAGAATTGATAAGAAGTTGGTTGAAAAAAGAAAGAAGATGATTAAAAAAAAAGGGAGACAGAATGTGATCAGGCAGGAGACTAGAACAAAGCCATACACTAGAGATTTAGGGTGTATTTTGATCTGTTAGAAGAAACTGTATCCCAAAATTTTAAAGAGAGAACAACTTATATATATATATATTTATTTTTGGTATATATATATATATATATATATATATATATACCAAAAATATATATTTTGTCATTTTGTCCAGAGGAGAATAGATGAATGAGAGAACAAAATGCTAACAGGGTAACAACAACCCCAGAAAAATATACACTAAACAAATCAGAAGAGACCTTCTGTGGTTTATATATATATATACCAATATATATATACCAATATATATATTTGGTATATATATATATATATATATATATATACCAAAAATAAGGGTAACTACTATGAAGGGATAGAATATGACTCTAAAAATGAAAAATAAAAAATATTTTTTAAAAAAGGATTGAGAAGATGTTGGTTGAAAAAGGGAAAAAGAAAAATTCAAAAGAAAAAAAGAAAATAAAAAAAATTAACTTTGAAAGACTAAAGAATCATGGGAAAAAAGCCATGAATTCTATGTGCCGTATTCGGAGTTCTGCCGTTCTCATTGATGGGTATACTTGGTCTTGGCTGGCTGTTCTCACTGATCTTCTGGGGGAGGGGCCTGTTGCCGTGGTTTCCAAATGTCTTTGCTGGAGGCAGAATTGCCCCACCCTTGCTGGTCCAGGCTAAGGAATATGCTCGGGTTTGCTCTCGGGAGCTTTTGTTCCCTGAAAGCTCTCCATACAGCTTTGGAGGACAAGAGTGAAAATGGCAGCCTCCCAATCTCCACCCCAGAGGAGGTGAGAGCTCGAGGTCCTACTCCTCAGTGAGACCCCAGAGAAAAGCAGTCAATCACTCCCGTCTCCCCAGTCTCCAGCCGTTCCAGATTTAAAGTGCTCACCCGGCCTGTGACCGAGCGTTTCTATCTCTGGCGCAGGACCCCGTGTGGAGTCTCCAAACCCAGCAGATCCCTGTGGTGCACTCCCGCGCCGCTCCTTCCAGGGGAAGGATCTGCCACTTTTTGGGTCCCTGCTGGAAGAGCAGTGGCCTGACTGTGCCGCGGATCACGGTTTATGGCAACCCCGAGCTGAGAGCTTGCGCCTCAGCTCCGTCTCTGCAGCCGGCTTCCCCACTCCAATACCTGGGAGCTCTGCCGCACTCAGGCACCCCTGGTCTTTCTGTGACCCGAGGGTCCTGAGACCACACTGTCCCAGCGAGGGTTTCACCTCCCACTTAGCCACTGGAGTGACATCCCTCAGCAGAGCCGACTTCTAAAATATCCGATTTTGTGCTCTGCTTGCCAGTCTATCACTCGCCAGTAGCGGCCAACAGAGACTCCCTCCCCCACCATGTATCTTCCCGAATATCACCTTGGATTCACTTCTCCGCACATCCTACCTTCCAGAAAGTGGTTTCTTTTCTGTTCAGAGTTGCTGCTATTGTTTTCTTCAATCTTCTGTTGAGTTCGTAGGTGTTCAGAATGGTTTAATCCCTATCCAGCTGAATTCCTGGCACCAGATGAAATTTAGGTCTCCTACTCCTCCGCCATCTTGCTCCTCCCCCCTCAGATTTACTTTTGTAGAAGACTTCTTTTCTAGGCATATAACTATAACACCTTAGAAAATACCAGGCAGGACGCCTGGGTGTCTCAGTTGGTTAAGGGACTACCTTGGGCTCAGGTCATGATCCTGGAGTACTGGGATCGAGTCCCACATCAGGCTCCCGGCTCAGCCCGGAGCCTGCTTCTCCCTCTGACCCTCTCCCCTCTCATGCTGTTTCTCTCTCTCTAATAAATAAATAAATAAATAAAATCTTTAAAAAAAAAAAAGAAAATATCAGGCATACAAATAGTGCTAATAAATGCTTGCCTAAATAATTATATTAAAACTCTTTCTGTAATAAAATATTCTTCAATTTGATGCATTCCACAAGTATTTGTTTTGTTCTTATTCTAAGCTTAGCACAAGTTAAGTCTATGAAATGGTTTAGCCCTGTATAAGTTCATAGTCTACTTAGGGAGACAGAGTTACAGGCAACTTATTCAAATAATGTTACCAAACTCTTATCTTTATGCCAAAATGTTGGGAGGAGATGGTAAGTGCTACAAAGATTCAAAAAAGGGAACTGACCAACACGGTATGAAGTTTTACATTCTGTACAAAATAATAAAAATTAAGAAACACTGATAAAGTACACCTGAAAACAGTATAAAATAAAATCAACACAAAACCACAAATGAAGATAGACATTTTGATTAGTATCTTTGTGTACGCTGTCTACCCGTAGGGTGACCTCTGATACTTTGCTGCATTTAATTTCTTATTACTATCTTATTAATTTCATATATATCAAAGTAGGATGTCACTATAAATCCAGAGTGTTCTATAAGTAACAATGGGTCCTCATTACCCTCCATTCTGTTGAGGCTGGAGAATATCCAACAGAAGCTGTTTAACTTCACTTGGTGACAGCTGATACAAGTCTCTGGCTGGCTTGTCTCCACCACGGATCTGTAATTCATATTTCATAGCATGGATGATCCACCTGAAAGAAAACAGGAGAAGCATGAATCAGTAACTCTTGAAATAAAATCACCTTGTGCTTCTCACAACAATGCCCTTAACAGCACTGACCCATTGAAAGGGGAATATGAAGAAAAAACCATCTGAATTTTCTGAACCACTTATATAATTACTTCCATCAAGAATACATGACATGATCAATTCTTAAAAAAGAGGCCTGCTCTTGCACATGCGGTTAGGTAGTAAACACAAAAATAGGTAAGGACTTAGGTTCTTCTTAAATGAGATTCTACCAACTTGGTATGAAAGTATACTGTGTACAATAGCTGCTACACTATTTATTTTCATAATACTAGATATATGCAAAAAACAAGTAGGATAAAAACAATTCATTGGAATTGGAAATGGGCTGAGATATGCTATTACATAAATGTTCCTTTCCCAGGAAGGACAAGCACTTACACCTATTTCCTTTACTTTGCAGTCATCCCCTTGTCATTGGAGGGGACAGAGAAGTATCTGCCTTTGAGGTACAAGGACACAGTTAGTCATAACTCAATCATATGAGTATATTAGAGAATGTACTTTAACCAATAGATTTCAAAAGAATCTCCTTTACAGATATTTAAATGCTGTTCATGTACCTATTCTTAAAGAATCTATTCTTTAATAGATAAATGCTGTTCATAAAATAATTACTTTTACTGCAGAAGAAGCTTTAATATAATTACTTAGGCAACTGGAGTACTACTTGTGTGCCTTGTATTTTCCAAGGTAAAATATTTGATTATTTTATATGTAAATTATTTCACTTTTTAATTTAAGAAGTTTTTAATAAGTATTTTTACACTTTCATCTCATTTCTTTCATTTACTGTATTCTGAGGAAAGAACTTAGATAAACTAGTTATGCAAACCAAGGAAAACAATGGAAATAATACCGTGCCTTAGGGGACCAGAACTCTATACACCATTAGGAAGAGCTAGGGAATTAGCTTTACACAGCAGATTCCCAAACTTTATCCTTAAATCCTTCGGTGAACACTGAATAAAAAACAGAGACAGTGCAGCTCAGCAACTAGAAAGAATGTGCCTTCACTCACCCATGATACTTTGTCTCCCAAAGGGAAGCTGTGTAGCCAATCCACTGGGAGAAACATCTAGTTACAGCAGTGAAGATTTAAAGTGCCTAAGTTACTGCACTCAAATATGTCATTATTCTTGTCCTGATACACTTTGAAAGACAAGCTACAAGGCTATTGCAGGTACAGAGGATGAAAAAGTTGGGTGGAAATAATCAAAAGATTAAAGTCCTTCTTTCTGCCAAGGCTGCTTTGCAAAACAACACTGATGCATCCTCACGGGATACCTTTAATGTCTCTCAGAGGAAAAGAATAAGAAAAGCGTGAAGCCTTCCCAGCTGAGCCCAGGTGATATAAGCCTGCGTATGTCCCTGCCTGCTGGGCCAGCCCACACGCCACAAGGCAAATGTCCCTGTTCTATGACTGCTCCATTCTCACTGCCATCTGCTAAAGCAACTCTCAGTTCTTTTTCCTATCCTCTGCCGTATTCTTTGTTGTTGTCATTTCTGGCAGTTAGGAATTTAACTAGTCTACCAGTTAATTGCACTGAGATGCATGAAAGATAAACAAGGACAGAACATAATAATTTATTATTACTACTACTATTACTGTTGATAGTACATAATAAATATTTAATAGTTGCTCACTAGTAAGAACAATAAAGATGACAAAAAAGCATTTACAAACAACAAAATAAACAAAATGTTATATCAGCTTAAAAGCCACAAGGATATAGTTACTTCGGATGCTTTGATGTTAAAGTTGCTTATGAAATTAGCTGTTAAAATAATATTTCAGTTATAATAAACTGCTCCATGGACCTCTCTTTAAATTAAAAAAAAAGTTTTTAATTTTACAGGTTATAATTGTCCTCTATTATTTTCTTTATTTAACATTTAACATTTACATTTGAGGCAACTTAGTATAAAAGAAAGAACATCAAATTAAAAATCTAAAGACCTGCCTTTTGGTCTCAACAAGTCAATGGCATGAAAAGAAAAGTAGGGGTTAGGGGTCCTATTCTGGACATAACAAATTGAAGAGACATAACAAATGCCACATGTGAGCCTTGTTTGGGATCCTATTTTTTTTTTTTTTAAGTTCTTTTGGGGACAACCACAGAAATCTGAATAAGAACTGGGTATTAGGTGATATTAAGGAATTACTGCTAATTTTGTTGGGTGTGGTAATGGTATTGTGATTATTGAGAAAATGTCCTTTTTAAGATATATATACTTATTAAAATATTGAGGAGTAAAAGTAAAAATGTCTGGAATTTGCTGTATAATCTACAGCCAAAAAGAAAAAAGAAAGATGAAGCAAATATAGCAAATGTAAATTGCTAACAATTGCCTATACCCATTTTAATAATGGGCACATGGGTATTTACCAAATTATTCTATTACTAAACACTTAAATTTTTTATGATGAAAAGCAAAAACAATATAGGCTTAAATATCAATTCTGTCACCAACTGTGTCCCACTGGCAAATTATTTTTCAAATGGGAATATCACTATTACTTGTTCAGCTCATTTTATGGAATTATTTTGAGGAACAAATAAGACAATGTATGTTAAAAAGCTTTTGAAATTACAGAGTCATAAAAAATGTTAGCAAACTCCTTTAAAAAAATTTTTATTGTTATGTTAATCACCATACATTACATCATTAGTTTTTTGATGTAGTGTTCCATGATTCATTGTTTGTGCATAACACCCAGTGCTCCATGCAGAACGTGCCCTCTTTAATACCCATCACCAGGCTAACCCATCCTCCCACCCCCCTCCCCTCTAGAACCCTCAGTTTGTTTTTCAGAGTCCATCTCTCTCATGGTTCATCTCCCCCTCCGATTTCCCCCCCTTCATTCTTCCCCTCCTGCTATCTTCTTTTTTTTTCTTAACATATATTGCATTATTTGTTCCAGAGGTACAGATCTGTGATTCAAAGTCTTGCACAATTCACAGCGCTCATCATAGCACATACCCTCCCCAGTGTCTATCACCCAGCCACCCCATCCCTCCCACCCCACCCCCCACTCCAGCAACCCTCAGTTTGTTTCCTGAGATTAAGAATTCCTCATATCAGTGAGGTCATATGATACATGTCTTTCTCTGATTGACTTATTTGTTAGCAAACTCCTTTTATTTGACCTCTGAGATTCAGGTCGGAGAAAGGTAATACAATTTTTACACTGAAGTCTTGGAGTTACTTAAGCAAGGGCCAAATCCACTTCAGGAGGTGTCCCCTTCTAAAATAAATAACTTTAAAATTAAAAAAAAACTAACTTTCTAAAGTCCTCCAAAACTTGAGTTATTAAAACTGAACATTATCACATTTACCTTTTAAAATCTTTAGTAACATAAATAAAGATAGTTGGAGATCTAAAAATTTCCCTCAGGTTTTTTCCTTCTGTTCACAAAATCTCAGTAGTTCTGTGAGCCAAATTATAGAAAACATTGTACTCAACAGTCACCAAAGAAAGAAGGTGACTGTTTTTCATACATTCTAGCACAAATGAATATAACTTATCTGCCAGATTATTAAAATACATTTATTCATTCAAAAATGTTGGCCAAACTAATCTTTTTAGCTCGGAATTCTTCAAAGGACTAAAAAACCAGCAAAAGTCTTAGACATAAAATACTATACAGCAGTCAGAGACAGAGAATGTAAATTACCAAGTGAGAAACACAGTTAAAAAATTCAAAGACATTTAATCCATTTTTAGAACTACTAATATAAAAGGGCATTAATTTCTTTGCATGAGAATATCTCACTTCCTACCCTCATTCCCGCTGACAAAGTCATCAAATCTTATTTGAAAATTTTGATGTAAAAGCAGTTAATGCAAAATGGGGAAAGAAAAAGCAAGCAAGCAAAAAAGGTCAAAAGAATGAAGGTTAGCCTTGGACCACATCCGTATAGATTCAGCCTGTCTAAAGAACCAGGGACATGCTCTACTTGCCAATAAGCAAATGAGAAAGTGGCAGATACACACGACTGACCAGATCAACCTTCATGTGTATCAAGGTTTGACTTGAGGACAATGAAGTCCTCAGCACTGCTGGGAAAGTATGAAAAGGTGGAGTAGTATTCCTATATAGTCCTAGGGATAACCTTATCCTTCTAAAAACTCTCTTGTTGTGAGGTTAGTAAGCATATTGTGTACGTATTGGTATTTTTCTTTCCAACATGCCCCAATCAAGGAGTGAAATATACAATAAAGTACATGGAAATCTGACATCACTGGTAAACCAGGACAGCTGACACTTTCTGAAAACATGCCTCTGATTCATAGCAACTTTAAAAATAGTTATTTTGAGCCAATTTGAAGATACTAAGAAGTGTTTGCCAAGTTTGCTGTTAAACAAGTGAATGTATAACTCTCTGCAAGCATTTACTAAGCCATATAAGAGGAGATGGGAAAATTGGGCAGGAAGGGACTTTTTTGCTTGATTCGTATTAATACAGAGAGGGTGATAATTTGATAAGGCAAACCGAGCTTCCTGTCTGGTAACTGGAGAACAATGACTCACTCACTCTACCCCTGAAATAAGCAGAATAGAGGTAGGAAAGCTCCATCATCTCACTTCCTCACCTCATATCAAATGTCAAAAACAAAGACCTTTGAATGAGTATCAAGCCATGCTAATGAACTCAGACCTCTAATTACCTCCTCCTTTCCTTTACTGCACAAGCAATGTTATAGTCTAGTACCTATGACACCAATGGCCTTCTCTAAGCATCAGATGTGTGATCCACAGACCCAGTGTGGGCATCAGAAGACAAGACATGTCCAAAGCATAATTGCTTACAGAGGATGTCCTGGCAGTATGAAAAGCAGAGATAAAAAAGGCCTGATAACATATATCCTCAGGGGTGGTCTCCCACTAAAGCGTGACTGACAGACCTAGAGCAGAAAGCAGTTGATTGGAGGTCTTTACAGTAATGGGCCTGTCAGGAACTTGATCTATTTCAACATGAAAGCTGGAGCACAAATCAATAATGAGATAGCAAATCAAATCATATCAGACTAGAATACCATTCCTGTGAGCAGGTTAATTTTGTTCACAGGAGTGCCTGATAGCAGTAATGTTGAGAAACTGCACTGGCAGAATTAACCTTGGAAAAAAGAGAAAAGAAACATGGTAGCATTGATTTAAAGCAACTGAGGCAGCGGTGATGTAAATAAATAAATTTTAAAAACCCAAAAACCTCAGAGACAAAGGTTAAAACAGAGAGATAAAAGCACACATAGTGCGGAGGAACTCTGGGTAAAGGTACCATGACTAAAACAAACATTCTTATTTCTTATGTCCATTCAGCCTAGTGAATGTTGGCATTTCAGGAGGAATATGGTATTAAAAGCTGACTGAACTATCAATCTCTTTATTCACAATCAACAAGAGAAACAATAGGAAAAAGTTAGATATGAATGAGTCTGAAATGCTTTAATTAACCTTTAAAGAAGTAAAAAAAATAATGTTTTCTATAACACCCCCCCCCTTTCTTTTAAAATCATGCTGCAATCACCGTAATACACAAAGGGGTGATTTAGAGGGGAAACAAGTTCAACAGTGTATAAGAAATTTGACTATAAATGAATACTTTGAAAATTTGACTATAAATGAATACTTTGCTCATCATTAAATTAAAACCTTCTAGGGACTAACTTAAGGTAAATTCTTGTAAAGAAACATATAAGTACGTTTCTGCAGCTGGCAGTAAACTAACATGCAAGGAAGCCTTTCACTTAGGGAGCTGAGATCTGAGTAAAATTGATTAAGGAAAAAGTGCAATAAAAATATATTAAAAAGATACAAAAATATCTTTTTCCTTTTCAGAGGGACACTATCACAAGCTCCACAGACATGATAATTGTACTTCTCTAGTGTTGTCTGATATCCCTAGACTAGAACCAAGGTTCCAAAACCTTTCTGTTAATGTGGTCGAAGAGCACTATGGGCACAGGAATAAGGGGATTTTGGAGGGTTTGCCAAGTATTTCATGAGGGATGATCAAGTGATGGAGGGGTGAGACCATGTTACATGGCAGCAGAGCATCCAAAAGGGATTTTGAGTTAAGGTTTTGCATGAAATGCTTGGGGATCACTGCATTGGGTTCTCAAGGAGAAACAACCATGGCAGAAAGGGATACCTCTAGGTATCCCTCATATCTTATGGGAGCAGAAGGTCTTTGCAAGCCTAGGACTGGAAGATGAGAGAGAGAGAGAGAGAGAGAGAGAGAATGTGTGATGGATGAGAGGTTCCTCCTTCTTGGGATTTCTGGCATGTATAAAGATACATACTCCAAAAGCCACATGATAGAGGACCTCAAATTACTGAATGTCACGGCAATACTGTTGAAGCTTTACGAAACATCTTCACATTCCTTACCCAGGATCCTCACAATCCAATGAGGAAGACCAAGCAAGGATAGCTTCCCTATTTTATAGACAAGAGAGCTGGAATAGGGGCTGGGGAAACATGAACACTGGAGAAATTCACTCTAGGTTCAAATCCTGGTTTGTGGTCTTACGACCTTGGACAAGTTACTTTGCTAAATTTTCACAGTATTTTATACATTTCTTGCAGTGTACAAGGAGCTAATTTAGAATCAGTTCCAAATCATCTCCATTGGTTTGGTCTCATGATGAATAGAGGGGCAAAATCTCACTTCTTATGTTAACTTCTAACTATTCAGGCTCCTTGGTGTGCCTTGCACTGTATAGTGCTAAACACTACTAATGCCAGATTAAAGGGGTGATAAACAAAAGATGAAAACCATCTGGAGCCAATGCACATCATAGTTGTTACATGAATACTTGAATACAAAATGGGTCATAAGTTGAAATCATGTAGAAGAGACCTTAAAGGTCATAAGGATTTAGGAAAACAGCAATGTCTGTTTCCCTGAGAAAACAGCAACAGTTTATATAAGTGAAAACATACATAAAGTGCTTAGGATCAAAGAACAAGAACTTTGAAGTCAGGCAGAATCTGGGTTTGAATCCCACTTTGACATACTGGTTTGACTAAGACAGGTATCTAAGCTTTCTGAATCTTGATTAGTTGTTTTTAAAATGGGGGACTAGTGCCTACCTCAAAGTTGTTGAATCGATTAAGTCAGATAATATATGTGAAGTATTTTAGCATACTGCATAGTATATAATAGGCATTCAATAAATCATATTTGTGGTTATGTTGGAAGAAGAGGAAATAGTGTATCATAGTGAACTTCTGAGTGCAATAACCATGTTATTCATATGCATATCCCCTTAGATCCTTATTGGGAATGCTGTTTAGAGAGGTACCATGATAAGGCAACTTGTACCATACTGATGTGATTAACTGTACCACTCCATTAATAAATGAAGGGAGAAGAGTGCTATATCCTTCTACCTTCTACATGTATAAGTGGATTTTCATATAAACAAGACATTGTTTAACTTGGTAATTTCCTGAAGGACATGACTTGTCCAAATGAACTGCATTTATCAAAAGTAAAAGAGTCCTTAATCATAGGAAACAAACTGAGGGTTGCTGGAGGGGAGAGGGGTGGGCAGCATGGGGTAACTGGATGATGGACATTGAGGAGGGCACGTGATGTAATGAGCACTGGGTGTTATATGCAGCTGATGAATCACTAAACTCTACCTCTGAAACTAATAATACACTATATGTTAATTAATTGGATTTAAATTAAAAATAGAAAAAAATTAAAGAAAGGAAGTAATTTTAAAAAAAGTAAAAGAGTCCTTTATTTCTTTATCTAATGAGCACAGAGACATGCTATCATTTGTTTTTCCTAGATTCCCCATCACTGGCTCAAGCAAGCTATCTGAACCTGCTTATAACTTATATATTAAACAATCTGATTGTCAAATTATATTGAACATCTCTTGTGAGCAAGACCCTGACACAGACAGGAAGATAAGATGTAGTCCCTATCCTTAGCAGAAGTAAATTTCTCAAATAAATTATACCTTATTAAAAAAACAGACTTCTCTCCAACTGAAAATGTACCAGTATTTAGAGCTAAATCTGTGAGCCCCACGTGAGAGGAAAATACACATTAATATACAAATTAATGAGTTGGGCTGGGACACTGTTAATACTCACAATGGAAATATAATGCCACGATTAATTCCAGGATTAGTTTCAGGACAATGAATAATTAAAATTTCATGGCAAATCTTCATTAGGAGGTTTTCTGCTATCGTTAAATACTAAGTTACATGTTGCTGTCCTGACATTTTTATTCTGGGTGGCACAGTTTAAGGAAAAAAAAGTACATTATTTCTCATGGAAGGCACTGAACATATAGAGTAGCAGATACACAAACAGGAAGAAAAGTATTTTTAAAATAAATTAAACATATTCCATTTCCATGAAGAGAAATTTCAGGTCAGATTTGAATTCAAAAAAGAAAATTCCAATGGATTTTTGTTAGAACATAAATTAGCCTAAAATGCTGAATAAGCAGTAAAGGAAAAACTACTACAGGCTGAAAAACATAGCATTGGAAGTAAAACTGTGGGAAACTGTTAACTTTTACTCTAAGACTTTGTTTAAACCTCTGCAAGGATGACTATCACTTAAAGAGGCTCTCTGAATGGAACATTTATTACAAAGAATGTGCTTTGGAAGAGTTATAACCTTTGCTTCTCAGTCAGGTTCAGAGAAATACCTGAGCCTGGGACAATAGAGTACTTTTAATACCCAGTGTGGATACAGAGAATCACATTTCCTTTCATTTACAGACAACTTACATGAAAGACCCATTTCTGTATCCTTATATGTAGTCAAGGGGTTGGAGTTAAAAATATTAGAGCAAGGAGACTGAACAAATCAGGGTATGATTCAAAGTTCTTATAATTGATTTAGAATACCTCTAAATCTTTGAAAGGAACAATTTTAAGGGGTAAAAATTAAGGTCAAGTTCTATGCTGAGTGAATTCAATTCTTGATCAAGAGAAAGGGGAGAAAAAGTGAGAAATTCACCTGAAATACATTATAATTGAAATCAGGCCAACAGTTTAAAAATAATAACTTCAAATGCAAAACTTTAAATAAAACTGAAAAATATAACTTATAAGTAGAAATCTCCTAGAGAAAATAACTAACACCAATTTTATGTTTATTTTTCAGATATTTTCCCATACATACATTACATATATATGTATAGTATTATTATTGTTCTCTTATTAAAAAATAGAACAATACATTTGCAACTTAGTTATTTTTTCACTTAATTTATCTTGGATATTTATAAATGTCAGTATAGACTTTCTCTTGTTATGTAATGGCTGAACAGCATTTTACTGTCTGGCTATAATAATTTATTTAAACTATTATGTCCTGCTGATGGATATCTAGGTTGTTCCCAAGGTTTCATTATTTCAAACACTGCTGAAATGAAGACTGCTATAAAACATGTCTAAATTCCTAGAATGAGAATTGTTGAATCAAGAGGTATGCAGATACTGCCAAATAAGCAACTAGTTTTTTTTACATGTAATTTTTTCAAGGAAAAACTGGGCAATCGTTTTTCATAAAGTGCTTCATACTCATGCGCAAAATTAAAACTAAGAAATGAGAGGGAAATCAATCCAACACAAAGAAGAAAGGAAAAAAATAACAAAAAGAAAGCATGGTAAAGAGAAAACAAAATGATAGGAATGAATAAGTCAAAATAGAAAAGAAATGGCACAAATACAAAATACATATTTCTATGAAAAGATAATCTCAAAAATAAATACAGCATAGATGCTGAATATAAAAGATATACCTATACTAAATGAAAAAAGAACATTAAAGGTAAAGAGAGAGAAGACAGTATATTAAGCTAATAATGACAGAAGAAAGCAGGCATGGGAAAAATATCAGACAGAAAATGATTTGGTATATTTTATGTATTGTAATAGTATCATGGTTATGTTTTTAAAAAGTCTTTGTCTCTTAGAGATACACACTCAAGTATTTACAGATGAGATATGATGGATTTGCTTTAAACCTGGAGGGGGTTTGGGTGGGGTAAGTAATTGGGAGGGTAGGAGTGAAATAAGATTGGCCATAGGATGATATTGTTGAAGCTGAGTGAAAGTATGGGCACAGAGGCTTTATTATACTAGTTGCTATAATTTTGTAGATGTTTGAAATTAAAAAAAATACTTTTAAATGAATTCAAGTAGAAAATAAATGGCACAAAAGAAGATATATTGTTAAAATTATAAAGTAACATGGACAAAAAATCTTTAAAATATACAAAACAAAACTGGAAAAAAAATGCAAGGAGGAGACAAATCCATAATTAAAATGAGAAATTTTTAAGACTTTTTACCAAAAATTGAGGATCAAGTAGAACAGAAATAGTAAAGATACTAATGATCCAATTATATCACCAGCATGCTATACACTTATTCATACTCACACACTCACATATATTTGTGCCTGACAGTCTCTCTATTCTTTTTAAACACTAGAGGAACACCCCCCTCTGCAAATTGGCCATATATTAGATTACTCTATATACTTCAGTATTGTTTGATTCTTATAGATAGGTATTCATGTATGTGATAATCAAAAAAACATTAAAGAAAAGAAATATTTATACTTTGGTTGTGGCAGGTTTTTAAAACACATTCTCTCATTCCATCTCACATAAAACAATGAGCCTGGTATGAAGGTGAGGCTGGAGAGGCTCAGTCATTTATCCCAGGTCACTAAAGCGGTAAGTGGCAGCCAGGACTTACACTCAGTTCTGCTGAATGCCAGAGCCTGGTCAGTCTGCCTGACCATGCTGCCTCACAAAATTCTCGATTAAGAAGATTCAAGATCACCAGACCCTTACTTTTAATTTCTTCTTCAAACAGAACACTTAAGATTTTAATGATTAAAAATCAGATTCTGGTAGAAAATGGATGCAGTAGAATATTCTGAAAAAGACAAAAATTTTTACTTCAGTGTGTCTTCCTGACACCCAGTTTTACTGAAAATCATTCTTCTCTTAAGGCTTATCCATTTTATTTACAGGAATTTTTACAAGTACTAATGCTTAGTGGTATTTTTTTGTTTTTTGTTTTTTAAACATGATGCAGTTGTTTAAATCCTTGGAGTTCGATTTCATCAGAGAACAGCGTTACTTCATTATGTCTAACATGGAAATTAAAAAAACAGGAAGATTCTTTCAGGCCACAGGTATTTATTTCTTCACACCACCAGATGTTGCCTCTATTACTCTGGGTAAAGATGTGCTTTCCTAGATACCCACCAGGCCTGGGGCAGGCCATGTCTGTTGGAGGACAACTCTTTATGCAAATGCAAAGCACTTTACTCACCCAATTCGTATTTTCAGCATGCCACTGAATAACTCAGGGTTATTGGAGATGATCCAGCCAATATGGATGACCAGTTCTTGCTGAATGACCGCCTCCCTCTCATCATGGGTATTACACTTGTAATAGATGATGTTCTTAATCACTCTTGGAGACAAAGGATTAGAGATAACCTCTTCTTCATGCCCAAAGGCACCCAGAGTTACCTATAAGTGGCAGAATTTTATTGCAAAAATTTCCTAGCAACTAAAAGATAAGAGAAAATATTCAAGGCTCAGGATGACTGGCAGGCTGAAATTACTCTACGAGAGCTAGGGAATTAGGTAGAATAACTGTTCCTGCTATTTATTTAAATGGCCTTCAAAGCATGACTCCCACTAGGGTTCATGATGGTTCACAGTCTGGTCTAAAATATAAGGGCAGGTAAGGGCCCCAGTTAGGGAAGTGAAGGTGAGTGGATAAAAGTAGGGAAGGAATATAAATAACTATTAAGAGAAAATTATTCTGAATGACTTTAGTACTAGAAACTCTCCAGAGAAACCAAAATACATTGGATAGTTTTACTTTACTGCACAGTCTACACAATTTAGTATTTGAGAGTATATTTTTCACTTCTTTTATAGTTTCTCATGTGGAACTTTTGTTCTTTAACAACACTATAACCTTTTCAAAGGCAGATGCGAGGTCATATAGTTCTAGTGTAGCCCCCACTTATCTCAGCATAGGGCTAGGCACCTAGTGAGTATTAAGATACTTGTTGATCTATCTCTCACCTGTGGAGGGGGATAAACGAGGCTGCCCACAAGCCTAGGAAATGAGAAAGCACAGAGGGAAATGACAACAAAAACTCAAAGCAGAGAGTGCTGCTGAAACTGGTAAAGAGGAATACTCTGCATCTCTCTCCTCTGTCCTTGGCATCCTGCCTCCCAGAAAAGTCTGCACCCCCTCTTTCCTCCTGATTACCCCCTCCCTCTCTCTTCTATGGACAAGTGCACAATTATAAGAGGCAGGAAAATGAAGAGCATATCAAAGGGCCCTTGTGTTTTCTGAGATGAGGGGAGAGAGCAGAACATGAGGTCTTTTGCCCCAACTTTGTGATGAAGTGAAAACTGAGAACTGCTGGTTTATTATATCACAAGTGGTACCAACCAGGTAGTCCAAGTACGATTACTTTTCTTAAAATGTCAGTGTGTAAAGAAGAAAACAAACAGAAGGCACATCACTGCCTCTGGAAGTGATGATGACTAAACCACTATTTCATTCCAGAGAGCTTGAGGTGATCTGAAAGTACTTTGTAGAAATAGTATTACCTTAGGTCTCAGGGCAGCATTTCATAAATGAGTGAAAAAACTTTGAATGTTCCATCCTCATTTCTTTTTTGTAAAGGGGTAAGATGCAGTCTGTGAAGGGACTTCATGCACCTGAAATGGAGCTGTCAGCCTCCCAGGCTTACTCAGCTCTGTAAATGTCTCCCTGGGAGATGTGCTGGTCTGGCAGGCAATGATCCAGCCACAGCCTCAGGGCAGGCTCCAAGGCCTCTAGGATATGGGGAGCAGAGTCTCAGGATCACAGGTTGCGAGTCCCCTCCATATAATGCACAGAATGGACATGACTAACCTTAACCCACCCCTCTCCAAGTGTCAGGTACCATGACCTCAAAGATCTCTAAAATCTCATATACTCATATGTAGTAGAATTAACTATATTTTCAGATATACTACAGGGGCCTAAAATCCAAGGAAAGATAGCTTCCCAAAGCCCATTTACTTTCTCCTAGAGGTGACTCGGTCCAGGGCAACAATACGAGACTGTGGCTGGAGGTAAGGACTGTGGTGAGGAAGGGCAATGGATAAGGTACTTCCTGTACCTTGGTCTATGTAGCTGATGAATGAGGATGACAATTCTACCTCTTAATGTGGAGAAAACAGAGAAAATAACATATGTGAAAAGTGATTTAACTTTTTCTCAGGAGTTTTTAATTAATACATTTTTTTCATTGTTAATAAATACTACAAGATAAAATAACTTACTATCCTAACATTTCAAGCTGGAAGTCAAGAGATGAAATAATTACAATTTTAATGAATTAAGAGCCCTGAAATATGATCAATGGGCTGATTCTATTAAGGAGGGTTAAAGTATTTCATATTATTAAAGCTTATTATATCCCTAGGTCAACTGTCAGGAAAGCATGATAAAGCACACATATTCCCAAAGAAGAGAAAGAAAGCAAACAGGTTTTCATTCCAACCAGATGATGATTCAGCCAGGTAATTAGAGCTTATGGAAAACAAAACAAAAAATGAGCAGCCACATCCCACTCTGCATACCCACATGCACAGGCTCAATTCAAGCCACATTCATCAAGTGCCTACTCCAAGTCAGACCCCATGCTGAGACAGGTGCTGGACAAGACCTGGGCCCTGACTTCCAGGGGTTCACAGCCTATCCTGGGGTAGAGAGACACACTTTGAAATGAATTGGGATCCAGGGCAGATCGTGAGAAGTGTCACAGGCCTGTTATGAGAACCCAGTGGAGAGAGGGACCATTGCTAACTGGAGACAGCTGTGAGGAGGAGCTAACAAGAGCTGGTCCTTGTGGGAGGGGAGGAGCTACAGGGAGAGGTGGCCTAAAGGGTTAACGATCTGGGGAGTCAAAGCATTTCTAAGGGTGAGAAGAATTTCACGTTGAGTAGAAGGAAAAATGTGCCCTTCACTATTCACCTATCTTTGCCCTGCCTATCCTAAACCTGTCTGGAGTACTTTAGTTGGTATTATTCCATTTTCTGGGTCAGCATCTTCACTGATCTCAACACAGGAGTTGAAAATCAGAGCTCTAAGGTACAGCAGGAAAAAGGGGTGGTCTACTTAGTAACTGTGCATCTTTAAGACTAGGTTTTGCTTCTGTAGGAGCCTTCTGTAGAAATGCCTGAGCCATTGTTAATATGGTTGAGAGGCCTAGGACACTGAGGCTTGCCAGATTTAAAATCTTGAGTCCTATCCAGAAGCTTTTGTGATGTGACTGAGTGAGAGTCTGAAAATCAGATACTTACCTGTTTGCCCTGCACTAAAACATTAGTAATGGATGGGGCCAGGCTGTCCACTAGTTTACTTAAAAGACTTGCTGCACAGCGCACAACCGACCTGGGGGCAAAGAAGAGAGCACGCCAGAGGTTGACAAATCTAAAAGATGATGAATGAATGGGGGCCCTGATGGGGAGACTGAAAAATGTGCACAATTAGGTCCTTACGTAATAATTTGGAGGAAATACTGAGCCTAAGACACTGGACCTCATATCTGAAGTCTCCCAGACTGTAGGACCATCCAGAATTAGGGAGGGATCCCTAATCCTCACCTCTGCTACCAGCATTATTCATGCCATTGTCAATTTAAAAAGAAAGAAAAAGGAGCCTAACCATCCCTTTGATGGGGAGTAGAGTAGGAGGAGGAATTGAGTATTCTGATTTTGCATTAAAAAATTCATTATTAAGTCTGTTACTGGTAAATGTCATCTATTCCTATAACCACTTTGAATCATGTTTCTTTTGGTGCCTAGATAACCAAATTCCTAGATTTGGGGACTCGCTTAGTACTCAATTTTAGGAAGTGATATAATGAAATACCAGCATTTTTTTTTTCTTGATAGAGCCAGAATGTTGGAGGAAGGAATTCACACTGCTATTTTTACATTTCTGAAAAAGTCTCAGATTCTAGAGGGAACAGATTTTTTTAAAGCATGGCACATGCAATACATAAGACATTTTTTTCCCTCAAAAGTAAAATTCATGTGGAACTTTTAGAGGAAGAAAATAAAATGAAAATGTAGGTTTAAAACTGTTTTCCTCGGGCGCCTGGGTGGCTCAGTCGTTAAGCATCTGCCTTCGGCTCAGGTCATGATCCCAGGGTCCTGGGATCGAGTCCCACATCGGGCTCCCTGCTCGGCAGGAAGCCTGCTTCTCCCTCTCCCACTCCCCCTGCTTGTGTTCCTGCTCTCGCTATCTCTCTCTCTGTCAAAAAAAAAAAAAAAAAATCTTTAAAACTGTTTTCCTCTATTTCAGGATATCCATGGAAGCTGACTTATAAAAAGTATCTATATTCCGGGGCGCCTGGGTGGCTCAGTCGTTAAGCGTCTGCCTTCAGCTCAGGTCATGATTCCAGGGTCCTGGGATTGAGCCCTGCATCGGGCTCCCTGCTCCGCGGGAAGCCTGCTTCTCCCTCTCCCACTCCCCCTGCTTGTGTTCCCTCTCTCGCTGTGTCTCTCTCTGTCAAATAAATAAATAAAATCTTTAAAAAAAAAAAGTATCTATATTCCTTAGTCCTAACATAGATGGACTAGTAGAAAATTAAGTCAGTAACTGGTAAAGTTAATGAAACAAACACTTCCTACTTTTAGAGAAGCTTTCACCCACACACTTTAAGACAAAAAGACATACTTAACCCTCAGAATGCAAATAAGCCCACACGTTTCAAGCAGCTTGAATTTTTCCACATTCTGTGTATGTTACCTGTTTCCCATGTACCAGAAAAGTAGTAATGTGTGGGGCTATAGAGGAAGAAAATTTCTGGGCAAAGGCAGCCCCATAGCGTACCGCCAACCTGATTGTGTCAGTGGAAAGCCATAAAAGGTAAAATACAGTAAATAAACTTCCAGGAGTTTATACTTTTAAAACATAAGAGTCAGCACTCTAAATATCTGCTAGTTAATGCTTTATCTAAAATCCAAGTATAATAACATAAAGCAAAAACAGGTTCACTTAGCAAAAAATTAGACTATACACCACATTTGAAACATACTGGCTGAAAAGCAACATCTATTGCCTTGCATGCCTTACCGTGCTGAGAATTTACAGTGCAAATTTGAGATTTAGCCAGAGGATTATTATATTACTTCTTCTGGGTTGGAATGATATATTTACTATAAATCATAGAGTTGAAATACCGCTAAGAGATTGTCTTGTCAAATCCCTTTATTTTAGAGATTAGAAACCTGAGGCTCATTGAGGTTAAGAGCGCTGGAGATTTTTTTTTTTTTCCAAAATGAGATAATAATGGGTCATTTAAAAAATACTTGTACTCTTGGGCGCCTGGGTGGCTCAGTTGGTTAAGCGACTGCCTTCGGCTCAGGTCATGATCCTGGAGTCCCAGGATCGAGTCCCGCATCGGGCTCCTTGCTCAGCAGCGAGTCTGCTTCTCCCTCTGACCCTCCCTACTCTCATGCTCTCTCTGTCTCATTCTCTCTCAAATAAATAAATAAAATCTTAAAAAAAAAAAAAAAAAAAACTTGTACTCTTACTTTCAAAATGTTAGATTCTGCTAGTAAAATGGCTAGAACTGCTTCAAAATACAGAGGGCTATGCATTTAGGCATACCTACCCCATTGTGAACTGAAACAATTTTATCTCAACTTGCCCTATTTTTTTTTTCAACCCCTGAGAGACTACTTCTGCAGAATATATTAGTTATTTTACATGAAGCAACTACAATCACTGGGATTCATTCAACTTAAGTGGTGAGAGAACTGCCTTCTATTATTTTTGCTTATGATTAAATGAACCATTGGTCTCTTTTCATGGCCTTCTATAATAACAGAACAGATTTCCTGAATACAAAGTAGAACCTAAAGCACCTTGCTGGGATGGAGGAGGTGCAGTGTAGGAAAGAGTCATTAGCATATCATTCCAGTGAATACTCTCTCCAGGTTCTATTCCTATGGAGGTCCTTATTCCCAGACATTACTTTTAGTATCTTGGGAGAGCCACAATATAATGGAATGTAGAAAGATCCTTAGAAAGTAGACAGAATCATGGCCGTAACCTTGGAGTTTAAAAGTAAAAATTAGGATAAATAACCGTCTTTACGATTGGCCATTATCTTTATGCCTTTAAATATGACAACACAAAAAATAAAACACAGTGACAAAGACACTAATACGAACCAAAGCTTTTTGCTGCCAGCTCTTCTATAGACTCTCTCAATGTGATCAGAAACGGTACCTAGACATTGGATAATAGAGTCCTTGTTGAAAAAAAAACCCCTTTTAATTAAATGAATAACATTTATTCTCTTTTAAAAAACCACTCTTGAATTTCATTTTGTTCCACTAGAGTTAATACACCCACACCCATTAGTCTTCTGAACTCCCTGACATATTTAAACATGTAACCCAATATATAGTGTGAATGTCCCAGGCATAATTACTATTTAGTTTGAGTATATGATTTTGGTGAGTACTTTATTTCTTGAAATTTATTGTTTTCCTAATTAACATACAATCTAAGTTTTTAACAAATAATATTATTTTAATTAGCACAGAAAATAAACAGAATACAGCAAATTGAGCAAGTACTGTAGACTCTGAATATATATGATTATTCATTTATTTGTCCATGAAAGTTTATGGAGACTCTATTATGTGCATGATCATTCCAATACATAGTAGTCCTCAAAAGACACCACTGGGCTTCATTCTTTGGCCACAATTTACATGCGGTCTGGCTTTGTGACTAGCTTGTCAATAAATTAATGATGGTGACAGGACAGAGTAGCAAAAAGGAAACATGGGCAGAGAACAATTCATTTTACCATGAATTTATTTTTATAGCTTTATAACAAATTGGATAAAATTACATTCAGATTCTGTAGATGCTTATGATTTTCATTGTATCATAAGATTTTACAGATTTAAAAACTTAGTCTTTTAAATAAGCAAAAGATGAGTATTATTCCTATTTATAAAAATAGTTGAAAAAATAATTCTCTCAGCATTTTCATTATAAACTATTTTATATAAACTTTGTTTTATTTTAAAACACTACTAAAATAACCATTCTGCATTCTAGGTTCCTATTAAAACGTTTGCTTTTTAAAAATCCTATTGTTTTAGTTAAAGTATAAATTTCAATGAATGTCCTCAATATAATTGGGATTCTGCTTATAGTTTCAAGATTAGAATTAGAAATTAGAAACAAGTTAATTAGAAACATGAGGGATTCTGTTTGAAATTTGCTTAAAGTTTTTCTGCCTTTAATCAGTTAAGAAAATTAAGACTATTCAGCTGACGTATATAATTTCAAGAAGTTTATCTCTTAGCTACAATAATGTAAAAACTAAGTAGACCTTATTTGAATAAACAATTATGTTTAGTTCACTACGAAAACTATAAATCTTATTAATTACATTGCTGTTTAGAATCCTGACTCAATCTCTAATCCTAAACAAATCAACATGCCCCTCTAACAGAGGACTTTCAGATGAGCCAAAAACTTTGAGTATCTTGAAATATATTCTATATTATTCTATATAATAAAACACTAGAAGCAGGCCATGATGGAGAATTCAAGGATTCATTAGAGTGCCTCAACATACAAGTGTGGATTTCAGGGGTAATTGGGTTGCATCCTTAATGCAGAGAAGACATGATTAGAAATGATTTATTTTTGTTAACAATGTTTAGAGCACAATTCTATTAAATGCCATGTTCCACTGGCTGCTGCAGACCATGAGGGAGCTAATTTTTATAGCTATCATGATTCAATATTGTTCTTAAAAACATTCAGGAAATAAAACTGGAAACAGAAACTGTCAATAAAGAACTATTAAAGAGTCATCAGAGGTTAACAGTCACAGGCAGAATCAGGCTCTAAGACCATTCAGACAATCAGAGAAACAATCAAGCATCACTGCATGAAAGCAATTTAGGAGTTCATACATCAGTCTATTCCACTCTAGGGGGTATGAGTAAACATTTTCCATTTAAAGGTTAAAAAAAAGGTTTAATGGAGGATAAAATAACTTATTTTAGTATATATTCATTATGTATATTTGCTATATGTTCAAGAATAGAGAGGTCTCACTATTTAAAAATGTTATCTTAGACATGTATACTTAACCTTCCCTGGTGATGAAGTTGGGGCCTTCTCTTTTGAGCAGTATACCCAGCAGGATGGCTTGGCTAGCCAGACAACTGCAGTCCTAAAAATACAAATCACAGTGAGTAACTGGAATAAAACGGGTACAAAAGTTATCATAGGGAGTAACTAATCAGGCAACCACATGATGCAGAGAGGAAATCTGCTACAGAATTAAAGAAAAATAAAATGTTACTGATACACTACCAAGCATTAGATGACATTAAACAACTCCTTATCTTAGGTATCTTGGAGACAGAGAGTAGACAGGTTGGCTTCCTGATACAGTATTTAATCTGTATCTTCCAGGAAATAAGATAACCAATGGATAGAAAATATATTGTCTACAAGCATTAATACTTGATTAATATTTGATTCTGCCACTCTGAGAACATCCCTTTTGACTTTGCTTATTCATAAATGAAAGACCATGTTGCTATCAACCTGTTATGAGGAGAGAGATAAAAGGAGGGGACATGTGTAGAGTGCTTTTTATACATTATGGCACCGTGCTTTGTGCTTTATGCTTACCATATCATACTCATGTTTATGGAGATCTATAGATAATGTCAATCAATAACAAGGACAGAAGATGTCTGGTAGGATATATATTTAACCTACATGCTCAAATTTGTGATACGGCCCAACAAGATGTCATAGTGTTTTAGTTCTATCATTACAGTTTCATTTCCTTGGATAAGTACTATACCCCACTCTCACCCCACCTCTTTTAAAATGCAAATAATCTTAAGGAAGGCAAAGTATTAGGTTGTTAACATAATATTCATATGAATGTGGTCATAGAGGATTGCTTTCCTTAGTGACTGGAGAGACTTAAAGCAAGCATTAAGACCTAAACACAGGGATAAGACAGAAGATCCAAGTTGGGAAAAGGATGGGAGAGTACTAAATGAGAAGTCCGGAGATCCCAAAGGCAACTATTCCTGACATAACTTCTTCAATGGCTCATATAATACCTTCATACCCAAGGCAACCCAAATCATCCACACTTCTTAAGCATCTTTAAGACATCCACGCTAATGTTAGACCATGAGAACAACCTCTCATTGGTGCCTCTACCATGGAGAGGCCGTCTACCTCTTCCTCCAGGCACTTCCATCTACCTTCTCTGAGAGGACAAAAGAAATATGGCTTGGCCCTGAAAATTCCTGCTCTGCCAACCTCACTCAGAGCCATGTGGGAATTACATCTTCCTCACATTCAGTTTTTGAAGAATTTCGTGGGTGGACTTGTTCTTCCATTCAGTAATGGCGATATCTGGTTGCTGTTTTAGTTCAGGAGCACTGGAGGTACTGCTTTGTCGTTTGACTTTTGAATGTTTTGGAAGTTCTAGTTCCTCAAAACTCTTAAATTCTGGAAGCCTAGAAATTAAAAGAAAAAGTTTCAGATTTCCTGCATTTCTAATTCTAGTTTCCTGCTTTTCCAATACTAACCCAAAGGGACTTACTCTTCTGTGTCACTGATTCGTAGGAAGTCAAGTTGTTCTACTACAGCTCCAGATATTAGTGTCTGAAATGTGAGAAAAAATTCACAACTCTTAAATTCATGAAGCCATACCCTTATGATCTGTGTATATAAGTTTCTGTAAGTATGTAATACTCAAAAAAAGTTTACTTTAAAAAGTACACACAATTCTTTTTTTTTTTTTTTTTAAGATTTTATTTATTTATTTGAGAGAGAGAGAGAATGAGAGAGAGAGCATGACAGGGGGAGGGTCAGAGAGAGAAGCAGACTCCCTGTTGAACAGGCAGCCTGATGTGGGACTCGATCCTGGGACTCCAGGATCATGACCTGAGCCGAAGGCAGTCGCTTAACCAACTGAACCACCCAGGCACCCCACACAATTCTTAATTTCTTAAATGAGCATTCTAAAATCAGGTTTGCATATACAACAAAACCCTCTTAAAAAGAACATATAAATCATGCTACAAGTTCATGGGTCATAATAAATAGGAAAGTCAACATGAGATGAACTGTATTTTCTCTCTGTTCTGAGAATTGTGGGCATTTATTTTTAAGCTAGAATTAAAATTCAGTACCTATTAACATGTTAAAAATAGTTTGAAATTAAAAAACAACAAGGAATACTAAAACTGTCTTGAGAAAAGATGATGTGAAATTGCACGTTGGATTCTGTTACCATGATCTATTTCAGGGCTATCCAGTTATGGGATACTCTGCCAAGTCTCTGTTTTTCAGGGTCAGGAAGTTGTTGATTACTGAGGCCAGTCCTTCTCTACATTCTGGCAACCCATATCTGGTCATTTTATTTTTCATTAGTTCCTGATTATAGGTTAGCACACTAAATAAGGCCAAACTCAAACACAGTTTTTATTTGTCAGTGGTTCATAGTGAAGACCATAAATGAATGATAACCCACAATGGTTTTTTAGCAATATGTGTCACTTCTAATTATCTGATGAACTGTCAGATAAAACTGAGAAATGTACTGCATAAAAAAACCCATAAATTATTATTTTAAAAATAAGGCAATTCTTCAATCAAAACTGTCTTACATGTATTACTTTCTCAATTTTCTCACTGTTTTTTTCAAATAGGAAGCAACATGACACAGGAAATGTTGCACTTGTTGGCTAACCACCCAGAGTTGTGCTGCCTTCTCCTCTAGTGGAAACTCATAAACAAAGTAGATCATCAACAAATACCTACTACAAATGTCAGGATAGACATATTACCAGCAATCATACTAAAGCGTCCTTTCAGAGTTTGAGTGAGGAAGGCCAAACATGCAACCAATCTGCACATTTTCATGTGGCAGCAACAGTCAAGGTCTGAGAGCAGTCTGTGCCTAGGTAGAGAGCAGTGTTGAGCATAATAAAAGTCCGCTGAGTGGTATTTCCTAAGATTCAGGCTGAGATCTACACATCTTGCTCTCTGGTTGACTTATTTGTTAGACAAATATTCATTGAACACCTACCATATTCCAGGCACTCTGCTAGGTATTAAGGATATAGCAAGAATAAAATACACAAAATCCTTGCCCTCTTGAAATTGACCTTAGCTGTGTGTAGGAAGAAGACAATATAAACAAACAAAAAACTAAGTATGTTATGTCAGATAATGTTAAGTACAGAGTAGAAATAAGAAAGGTAGGGGATGGGCGCCTGGGTGGCTCAGTTGATTAAGCGACTGCCTTCGGCTCAGGTCATGATCCTGGAGCCCCGGGATCGAGTCCCGCATCGGGCTCCCTGCTCGGCGGGGAGTCTGCTTCTCCCTCTGCCCTTCCCCCCTCTCATGCTCTCTCTCTCTAATAAATAAAATAAATAAATCTTTAAAAAAAAAAAAAAGAAAGGTAGGGGATGAGAAGTGTTGGGGCAGGAGAGTAGGAGGAGGCAGGTTTGCCATTTTATACAGGCGATCAGAAAAGACTTTTCTCATACAGTGACATGTAAGCGGAGGCTGTAGGAAGGACTGTAGTCAACAATATGGATCTTAAGGAAGAATGTGCGGGGCTGAGGGAACAGCAAGTGCAAAGTTCCTGAAGCAGAAGCATACCTGGTGTGTTTCAGGAGCAGTAAGGAGAAGAGTGTGGATGGAATACAGTAGATAGGACAGAGTGGTAGGAGATGAAGTCAGAAAAAAAAAAGTCCAGATCACGGACGGTGTAAAGACCACTGGAAGGACTTTGGCTTGTTTTCATTTTGTATGAGTGAGAAAGTCAGTAAAGGCTTATGATATGTGACATAATCTAACTGCCTTATGACCAGATAGAGTAAAGATGCTAACTGTCTTATGGCCAGTAGGAATTTTGGAGACTGCTGTAAAAACCTAGGCGAGGCATGATGGTAACCTGAGCTGTGATGTTAGTGTTAGATGATGGGAAGTGGTTAGATTCTGGATATAATCTGAGGGTACAGAAAACCAGAATTGATTATGGATTGTTATAATGTGGGATATGAAAGAAAGAGAAGAGTCAAGAATTATTTGATGCCCAAATCTAATAGCTAATACTGAAAACATAAGAAAAATAATTTTGATTTAATATTTTCTATTATTAGCTTACCCACTCCATATACTGATTAAGCCCATATGGTAAATGTTAATAGGCAAATGCTAAATTCCATTAATAGTCTCTAGAGCTTTTGATAAAAAAAATTCAGTTGGTTAAGAGAGGCTCCTAAATTAGTTTTATAAAAAATATTACACTTGTGATTAATTTACTAGCCATTAATACTTTACTTCTCATGGTAATTAAATGACTTAACATTGTTATATATATGTCAGATGAAATATAATATTGGTATCCTGCTCTGTGATACTTAATTATATCCCACCAAGTTCCTTTCCAGCTGAACATCCTACCTGAGACTGCACTCCATCCTATCATTCTGCATTGCTCCCTGGCTTTGTTTTTGGTTTGGTTCCCCCACTAGAATAAGTCCCATGAGATCAGGGACCTTGTATATTTTTTTCACCACTTTATCTCCAGTGCCTAGAGATCAATCAACATATGTTGAATCAATGAACCAATATTCATACCTTTCCTAAGAGAGTATAGTAGTGAGCAGAGCACTCTGGGAATTCAGAGATGACTCAAGCTTGGCCTGAAAAAGTTTTCAATCCACAGAGAGAAGCAGACACAAGAAACTAGCTACACTTAAATTAAGAACTATAGCAAAAGTTCAAGCAAAATGCCACAGAAACACATTGGAATGAGAAATTAATTCCAAACTTTGAGACTTCAATAAAGAGGTGACATTGACCTAAATTATAAAATTATTTAGAAGGGAAAAAAAAGAGAGAAAGGCAACTCTAGAATAGAATAACAGCATGAACAGGAAAAAAATTCCAATTACATTCAGGGATTTTGAAAGTATTCAGTATACTTGGGGAGTGGAAAGCAGGGCTGGGAATGAGCTGCATGGAAAGATCCTGGGTGATCAGGTAGGAAGGGAAGTTGAGGCCCAGTGATGAGAGAGACTGTGGAACATGGGCTAAAGAAATTTGAAAGGGCTTGAAATAAAAAGAGAAGCATATAGGTGTCATTTTCATTTACTATATTAAAGAGAAGATAAAGGCTAGGGTGGGGTGATGTGGGGTTGTTGTTTAATAAGTGTAAAGTTTTGCAAGATGAAAAGAAGCTTATTCTCTGGTGAAAGACTCTGTACTCAAGGGAGGATATAGGGCACAGCAGAGAGCAGGAGACACAGTGGGACCCCCCGGCTCCTTCCCCAACCCTGTACTCAGGATATGAAAGCAAAACGTATGTTCTTCAGGCAGGAGGTTAGATGTTTATTTTGGAAAATGAAGGGCCTAGGAGAAAAAAACTCCAGATATTGGCACCTGGGATTTCCCCCAACAGAAAGAGCCCTTGCTACCAGATTACCTGATAAATGACATCATCGTGACAAGAATCCTTGTTACCAAACAAAGAGCTTCCAATAAACTTATTCTTTCATTCTTAAAAGTGAATGGATAGCTAAAGATTACCACACATCTGACAAATGCCTCCAACATGAAAGACTGAGCACAAAAAAAACAGAAAAGAAACCTGAAAGAGATCAGGCAAGAAGAAAATTTCAAAAACTCTCAAGTAAATAATCTTAGAAAGATAAAAAATAATATCCAGAAGATAAGAACATGATACTATGAAAAGGGAGAATTAAAAACATGATAGCCAAAATATAAAACTTAACAGAGAAGCTGCATGATAAATATGAAAGAAATTTTTCCAGAAAGCATGACAAAAAGACAATAGAATAGCAACAGAAAGCGACAGAAAATAAGGGGGAAAAGATAAAAAATTTAGATAAAAAACAATCAAGTACACAAAACACAAGCACTAGTGGAATGAGTATGTAAACATGCCATTTGTAACATTTACCTACATAGCTCCCTCTATAAATTTTCCTCTTTCTTACTCAATATTGAGAAACTGCTACATGAAAGACTCTATGAGATAATCAAAATTTTTTGTAGAAAATAAGGCACTCAAGTCCATGACAGACTACAGTCTGAGCAGTTCATGTTAAAGGTCATAAAAGGGGGGCGCCTGGGTGGCTCAGTTGTTAAGCGTCTGCCTTCGGCTCAGGTCATGGTCTCAGGGTCCTGGGATCGAGCCCCGCATCGGGCTCGCTGCTCGGCGGAGAGCCTGCTTCTCCCTCTCCCACTCCCCCTGCTTGTGTTTCCTCTCTCACTGTGTCTCTCTCTGTCAAATAAATAAATAAAATCTTTAAAAAAATAAAAAAATAAAAAAAATAAAGGTCATAAAAGGATGTTCCAGAAGAGTGGTGTTATATTTGGTCTAGGTGATTTTGCAGAACTGGCCCTAAAGTTTGGTAAGATTTTAAAGTGCAGACAGCTTGAAAGAATGAAGGATATTCCAGATAGAGGAAATGGCATGAGCAGAGGGGCAGAACCTCACAAAGTCAGAATACAGTAATTAACTTGTATTGGCTGAAGCACAAACAGTGTTTAGTAGAAGATAACTGTGGGTGGGGAGGCTGTTCTGGCTAATAGGGAACCACAAGGGGCTTCTGTCATTTAGGAGTTATGAAGATAATGTTGTGAGGTCCTGAATCAAACAACGATCATCTCCAGATTGGATGTTACTGTGAAGCAGGGAAAAGAACACTGGACCAGGGAGTTAGGTATCTTGGACCAGGGAGTTAGGCAGGTCACTTCACCACTCTGGACCCCAGCTTCCTCAACTGCAAAACAGAGGTTGGAGATGAGGTATTAAAGGCTAAAATTCTGGTTGGGAAACCACTGCAATTGTCCAAGCACAAGACTGAAGGGATAAAATAAACAGGATGGTTACAACAGGAATACGAAGGCAAGGAATAAACTCTTAAGACAAAAACCTTAAACAGAACATATATTAAGAAATACAGCTGTGTATTATATATATCTGTATATTAATTGTCCTGAAACAGAAACACACTGAAATTCAAAAGATTACCTGTAGACGATCAACATGAACTTTGACTCCTCCAACTATTCCCTTTTTAAAGGATGCTAACATATCTAATATGGGGTTGAATCGGCTACCTCTAAAAAATATAAACAAACAAAAGGTGCATTATTAATAACAGAATGAGAAATAAAAAGTTTAATACTAAATATCCTTCACATATGCAAGTCTCTCTGCCACATGCTGACAGAGACATAAAAACAGTAGGAGGCCCTGCTTCTAAAGGGTTCATAATGTTAAAGGGGGTGAGATGAGTGCACCTCACTTCTTTTATCAACCTACCGTATATTGTCTTCCCGGATGAGAACAAGGAAAAGTGGACGTCCATGCATTTTCCAGTATTGCTTAATGAACTGTAGTGCATTCTATCAAAACATAAGAATGAGGCAGAATGAAATGGCACTGTATCTGAGCCAATCAGGATGTTTAACCATTTGTGGCAAAGAGCCAACAAAACTCTGATATATGAAGATAATTCACAGTCAAACCCTGGATAATATAAACTACAGGGGTAGAAATATTCTGATACAAACATATACAAGTATGAATATATACAAAGCTAAGTTTAAAACTTTATTGATTTCAAACTTTGTTCTTAAAAGTAATCAGATTACATATATTTTAAGCCTGCTTCTTTTCTGGTGGCCTAATGAATACAGTTTAAGAATGGTCCCTGGAGGAAAAAAGAGAGAGAGAGACAGAGAGACAAAACAAGAAATATTAACTATAGAGAACAAACTGATGGTTACCAGAGGGGTGGTGGGTAGGAGGATGAAATGGGTGATGGGGATTAAGGCGTGCACTTGTCGCGATGAGCACCAGGTGATGTATGGAATTGTTGAATCACTATATTCTACATCTGAAACTAATATAACACTGTATGTTAACTAACTAGAATTAAAATAAATACTTAAAGAAGAAAAAAAAAAATGGTCCCAGGGAGGAAAAATCAATCCAGGGTTGTCATCCAGAAGATTAATCCTCATCCCACATTACTGTGCATTTATTACAGCAGGTAGAAGAAACTAGACTGAATCTATACAGACCATCAGAAATGTGGAGAGAGTTCTTTTTTGACTCAATTTCTACTCTTGTCATCATCATTGTCATCATATCAAAGACTTACATAACACTTCACCATATGTCAAGTACTATTCTGCGTGTTTTATATACATTAACTCATTTAATTCTCAGAATATCCCTATTATTATTCAGTTATACGGATGAGAAAAGAGAGACACAGAGAACTTAAGTAACTTGCCCAAGATCACACAGCTGGTAAATAGACAGTAGAGCCAAGATCTTAACAAATGTAATCTGGCTCCAGACTTCATGCTCTAAACCATGACTCTAAGCTTCTCTTCTCTGCAAATGGAAAAGGGAGTGGAGGAGATTTTAACTGACTAGATGTTATGAGTTAGTTGAAGTTTTACTTGACATTCTTCATAAATAAAATTATTTTGCTAACTCAACTTTTTTTCAAAAAGAGATAAACTACTGCTGTCATATGAACATGGTTTCCAAACGGTTTCCCCTCTGCTTTATAAACTGTATCTTTTCATTCCACTTGTAGAATGGTCTATCAAGCAAAGTCATACAACTTTATGTAAGACATACTCCATCTATTATTCTAATACTGCAAGCAATTTAACTTTCTCCAAAGCCATGCAGATGTTGTTTTACTTTCATATTTTACACCGTGTTAACACAGTGTCACAGACACCCATGAGCACTCAATTTAATAACATATGATAAAATCAGTAGAAACCCAGTCATCCAATTTCAATAAAAAGGGGTTCTGAAGCTACCTTTATGTCATCTATCAGCAGTAAAACATCTTGAGACATGTAGAAATCACTTAGGTCGAAGATGATAGGGTAACAAACCACAGTCTTTCCTAGAATGCGATAAATCTGTAAGAGATAATTAAAAAAGTACAAAACAGGACCAAAGGCAAATGTACAGTAGCATAAGTCTTAATAAAAATTAAAACTGATTAAGAAATTTTAATGTTTCGTGATTGGATCAATAAGATCAGTATACTAAAGAGCAGTCTACCTCTACTGTGATAGAAAAAGCCTCTGAGTAAATACTGTCATAATCAGGTACCCTACAATGTTCAGAAATAATATAGGAGTGCGATGCTTATTCTTTGCTAGAAGACTTCTGTGATATCACACAAAACAAACAGTAAGATTTACTTGTAGAAAATGATAATTCAGATAACCAGCCCAAGTATATAATAAAATGTGAGAATGGATGCAAAGCAGGTCAAACATCATTTCATTCTGTGGTATTATAATCTGAACACTGCTCCACAAGGAAATTTTATGAGCACCTTTGAGGTACCGAGGCAGCCAATGGGCCTATCTGGCCTTCCGGAGAGTCCTAATTTTTCATTGATTCCCAGGTGGAAATAAGCCTGTAAGACATAAATTTATAAATCAGTCAGGCAAGAAGAATCCATGTTTTCCTTTTTGGCCCCTTTATACCCCCTGACTAAAGCCCTGCTAATTTCTGATCTTTCCAGAGGAAAAGTGGCCAGGGAAACCTTACTCAATAGACCTGCTAGGAAAACAAGCTAGCCAATGATGTCAACTTAGATTTGGGGGCACTGAGAGATTTGAGAGCAAATCTTTGCAGATCTACTTAGCAACATCCTAAAATCTGACATTGTTCTTGTGCTGTCAAATGTACAACTTGCATGGCTCTGTCCAATTCATAAAAGAACACAAAGAGACAAATGCTTCCTGTGTGATTAAAAAAAAAAAAACTGGCTAAAGTTTTAATTCAGGGCCTCACATCTCCTACTAGATTCCCACCTTCAAGTATTTCCCATCAAAATGGAAATGTCTTTATTGATTTTTCTGATTATATGAATTTTCTGAAAAATTTAAGCCATGTGCTCGAAGTGAATGGTCCTGTTTACTCTCACAATTCCATAGGTAACAACTCTTGCACTTTGGTATATGTTGAAGGAAGAAGTATAATTTATTGTGTGAGCCCTAAAAAACACCTGATGTATAGGGTTACAGATTTTTTAAAGTATATAGATGAATATATACTCATATTACATACATATATCAATATGTGCATATATTTACATAAACGGGTTCATAAACTATATATATGTATCTGTTTGGTGTCCTACTTGTTAAAACTTAGTATTGTGGTGTTCCATTTCAAGATGGTAGACTGAGTCTATGCATGTACTCTACATTTCAGTGTTGAAATGACTGAAGAAATATAAAGACCTCTAAAAATATCTCTAGCACTAACTACTGGAAAACAGAAAAAGGTGCCACAGTGGAACAGAAACTTCTAGAATTTCTACAAAGTAAAAACGGATGGATTTGGAATGAATTAGAAGGTAATCAGTGCCAAAGCTGAGCACTTCACCCAATAAGACGCCTTCTTACCCTATTTAATACCTATCCCTTGATGTAGGTAGTTCCCAACTTTTTGTTATTTTAAAAGCAATTCAATAAACATCTCTGGACACTGTACTATTATTTCTGCAGAATAATTTCTTAGACTTGCTGGATCAAAGAGAATATGTTTTCTTTGAAACATACTGCCAGGTTGGTCACCTTGTAGAAACAGTGGACCAATTTATATTAGCATTAACAGTGCATAGGCCTTTTTTGTTACTCTCTTGGGTCAAAATGACAGTTCATCTTAGTTTTAAACTACTGTATTCAAATATTTTATGGTTGAACATTTTCCCATATATTTAATGGCTACTGGTATGTTCTATAAATTTTTCCATTTGTTCCCTTTTCTTTTTTTAAATTTTATTATGTTATGTTAATCACCATACATTACATCATTAGTTTTTGATGTAGTGTTCCATGATTCATTCTTTGCGTATAACACCCAGTGCTCCATTCAATATGTGCCCTCTTTAATACCCATCACCAGGCTAACCCATCCCCCCACCACCCTCCCCTCTAGAACCCTCAGTTTGTTTCTCAGAGTCCATAGACTCTCAGGGTTCGTCTCCCCCTCTGATTTCCCTTTCTACTATCTTCCTTTTTCTTTTTTTTTTTAAACATATAATGTTTTATTTGTTTCAGAGGTACAGGTCTGTGATTCATCAGTCTTACACAACTCACAGTGCTCACCATAGCACATACCCTCCCCAATGTCTATCACCCAGCCACCCCATCCCTCCTACCCCCCAACCACTCCAGCAACCCTGTTTGTTTCCTGAAATTAAGAATTCCTCATATCAGTGAGATCATATGATACACGTCTTTCTCTGATTGACGTACCTCACTTGTTCCCTTTTCTATTGGGTATTTCTCATTCTTTTTGATTTGTAAGAGATCTTGGTATGTTAAGAATATTACCCTTTGTATAAATATTTTACCCAGTTTGCTCATCTTCAATGTTGTTACGAATTGCGAGAATGACTGCATAGTAGGTCAAACATCATTTCAGCATGCGTTATTTCAATCTAAACATTTTCCTACTAGGAAATTTCACAAGCACCTCTGATGTGCCAGGTTGTTTATCCCATCTTCAGCTGTATTTAGTTAAATTTGTCAATCATTTCCTTAAAGGCTTTTTTAGCACTGGCATTATTCTAAGAATGGACTTTCACTCCAAACAGTTGTAAACTGCTCTTCTATTTTTTCTTCTAGTGATTTTGTTTATATCATTTAAAAAAAAATTTGAATCTTTAATCGGTCTGGAATTTATTTTTCTATTTGATGAGAGGTAGACATCTAACCTGTTTTCCTCTGAACTGACTTCAATTATCAACCTCATTGTACACAAAATTAATGTCATCACCAGAGGTCTCTGGTCATTCCACTACAGAGTACATGCCCATGTCAGAGTTAGCTCTGTGTCTCTTTCTCCTTCTGCATTGCTAGGTTCCTAGAGAATAGCATCCCTTCAGTTGGTTGGCACTGTGCCTGACACAGAGCTGGTGCTCAGGAAATACCTGATAGATGAATGAGGGAGCAACTGAATGTCCTCCTGAGCTACCCGGCTGTGAATACTGACTCTGTAATAATGACTCTCATATTAGACATAGTCAACTGGCCAGAAAAAGTACCCTATAAACATTAGGATATATAACTGCACTGAAACTATAGCACACTACACTAGATGGAGCCCCCTTTCTCTCAAATATTTTCAAATTTTCAGAATTAAATGTATGTCTAAATTATTTTAGATTTCTTCTTTTGGACAAGTGATCAATTAACCATGTACAAGTTAAAATGTACCGATCTAGATCTCCTTTAAATACTACTCTATTACAGTGAAAGGATTTTCCTTAATTTTCTGAACCAAGGTACAGCAGGTCTATGACAATTATGTAGACAGACCTGGAATGCTCCCCACATTCCAGGGTGTGGATAATACTGTCCCCACATTGTACACATGCACACCATTTAATCCACTGAAATAGTATATAGTAATGGCTAAACAACAGAACTTCATTCTAGATCACACTATATTCATCTCCCCCATGAAGCAAATCATACCACAGTCACCACATCATGAAACACTAATTACACACAGTATAAGGCCTGCTCTCAGCTGTCTGCTCTCATAGACTGTTAAGCGAGCTGAAGGAGGGTACAGCTCCTCAGAACAGAAAGATTAGCCACTGGCATAAGAATATGTGTATTAACTAAGATTTGAGGGAACACTTTCACTTTTAAAAGGTGGGCTTATCACTGTGTAATATATGGAACTGTTGAATCACTGTATTATAAACCTGAAACTAATATAACACTGTATGTTAACTACATAGGAATTATTGTTTTTTAAAGATGGGCTTATAAGAAGCAATATACTAGGAAGTATATCTTAGAGGATGAATCCCCACAAGCAGCTAGCTTGGAACACAGAGGCTGTAACAACAGAGAATCTTCTATCTTTTTTTTTTTTTTTTTTTTTTTAAAGATTTTATTTATTTATTTGAGACAGAGAGAGAGCACATGAGAGGGGGGAGGGTCAGAGGCAGAAGCAGGCTCCCTGCCGAGCAGGGAACCCGATGCGGGACTCGATCCAGGGACTCCAGGATCATGACCTGAGCCGAAGGCAGTCGCTTAACCAACTGAGCCACCCAGGCGCCCAGAGAATCTTCTATCTTGACACATGTTTAGGGAAGTTGGACTCTTGGCTCCAAATCTCGTTTTACCCATACCACATACCCATTTGTTCACACCATTTGTTCACAACATCTTTAAAACAACAAAACATAAAATAAGTCAGGTCCTGTTAGAAGTCTTCACCTTACTCTTTCAATTTATTTTATTTTTATTTTATTTTTTATTTTTTTTGAGAGAGAGTACATGTGCATATGCACTAGTTGAGGGGAGGGGCAGAGGGAGAGGGAGAGAGAAAGAGACATTCTTTTTTTTTTTTTTTTTTAGATTTTATGTATTTATTTGACAGGGGGAGAGACAGCGAGAGAGGGAGTACAAGCAGGGGGAGTGGGAGAGGGAGAAGCAGGCTTCCTGCTGAGCAGGGAGCCCAATCCCAGGACCCCGGGATCATGACCTGAGCCGAAGGCAGACACTTAATGACTGAGCCATCCAGGCGCCCCGAGAGAGAGATTCTTAAGCAGGCTCCACAGTGTAAAGCCTGACTCGGGGCTCGATCCATGACCCTGAGATCATGACCTGAGCTGAAACCAAGAGTCTGACGCTTAACTGACTGAGCCACCCAGGTGCCCCAAGTCTTCACCTTAGTCTTAATGGAATGCTTCCTACCACCTCCACAGCACCTTGTATAAACATCTATTATAGCACTAATCAAGGTGGATTGTAATTAACTATTTTTCCTTTCATACCAGTAGACTCAGAGTTCACTGAGAACAGGGACAGAGCACAAAGCCATTTTATCTGAGTGCCCCACACAAAATTCTGCACATAGCAGGTGTTCACTAATGAATGAATGAATAAAATGCCAGAAGCCATGCTTATCTTTTAAATCTTGACTGCATGTTGTCTAGTAGAGTATAGATTCACCTACCATAAAAAAGTTGCAATATAAATTAGGCCTGAAAAAAATGGAGTCAGGTTTATTTGCTTTGAGCACATGTTTATCAAAGAACAATAATCTTTGTTACTATTCTCTGGAGCTTTCAGTGAGGGACCATAAAAAGTGTATCAGCAAATATAGCCAGTAATGATAGAGTGTTAGAGCCTTAGATTTTCTCCACTTCATGCTGCCTCCTCTCCTTGCCTCATAAATCCTCAGTTCTCTCTCCTCTTCTACCACAAAACCCATTTACATCTTTGCGTGATTTCAAAGTGTTACCTACTCTAGGGATCCTTGAATTTTCAGCCTTATCTCTTTAATCAGAGGGGAAAAGAGCTCTAAATTTGTTATAGGAGGTTTAAGAGCTTTCAAAGTGCTGGTACTCTGGGTGATCTGACACCCAGGTTCTGGTTTTGTTGACAATGGATAGGGTCCAGTCTGATCAGCAGTGACACTCTGAGGCCCTGCCTTCTCCCATGCAACGTGCACCTCACTTCTCTAAGCTTTAATTCCTTGTTGTACCATCAAGGTTTTGACCACAAAAGTTTGTTCAACCTAACTGAGCTAATCTTGATTATTTGAGAGAGAAAATTCTAATCACTTACATCAAACACTTCAGAGTTTGTTCCTGTACTGTTTTTAACAATTACTAAGTAGAAGTGGTGGTTTGTAAATAACTGGTGGAATCGGGCTCCCTGCACAGCGGGGAGTCTGCTTCTCCCTCTCTCTCTATCCCTCCCCCCTGCTTATGCTCTCTCTCTCTCTCTCACTCTTGCTCTCAAATAAATAAATAAAAATCTTTTAAAAAAATAAATAAATAAATAACTGTGGAAGTCAACAATTTTCTGTCCCTAGTGGGCAGGAATATTCCTAAACAGGCATTTCTGAATCCATCTGCAGAGGAGTACATGCAAAAGGCCCCCAAAGTCACCTTTTAATCCAATTTAAATAGGTATGTAACCGCACCAAAAATAAACTCAGATGTTACTTTGAGACCGAGCAAACCAAAAGGGTGGGAATTACTTCAGACTCTAAACAGTAAGGCAAAAAAAAAAAAAAAAAAAGGAAATAGTTATTACCAATAAATATTTAGATGAGAAATTTCCTTTAATAGTTAATTAAGGGAAAATGATCAAATCCAATGTAAAGGTTAATTTTACACACAAGGTACGAAAATTCAGGTTAATTTGTTATTTAAGTGCTCAGTCTAGGTCAGTAATAGACTTTAGAAGTAAGAATCAATAAGACCTATGAATATAATGTATACACACACAATGCAGGGTTTTTTTTAGTAACAACGTCTGATAAGGTAGGTTTCTCAACTTAATTAGAAAGACTTTTGGATTGATGACACTATCTCAGAATCAGACTTTAACTATGCTACCTGACTGTAAACTAAGTCTAATCATCATGCTCTAGCACCTCCACAAAGTTGACAGTAAAGAAGTAGAATCACTTACTTTCACCAGCTCCTGCTGAGCCCAAATCTGAATGGGTTCCACCTGTTGAGGAGTTTGAGTCTGAATACCATACGTGTTGAGGAAAACTTGAAGGCTAAAGAATACAGGGAAAAAGCAAGAGACATTTTTAGGCAACGCATGTAGAATGTGGAGAATGGTGGAGGAGGAGGAGGGGAGGAAGGAGACTATGCTAGCTTGGAGAACATTTTAATTTATCAATGTGAGGAATATGCCATCTAGGCTGGGATCTAGAGGCCCTCTGGGGTTCTTCACAAGGCATCAGGTGGGACCTCTGGGGGCTGGCAGAAAGAGTAAGCACTGATTTGGGGAATTCCCAGTATTCGTTGCACTAACTTCTCAAAACTACACCCCAGGCAACACTGGCACAGGTCACACAGTCTAATATTCACATCAACTGAAACAAAATTATTTTTAAACATGAAAAGAATGTTTTTCTGGCACTTAAAGTAACATTAATGACATCCTTGAAACCCCGTCAAGGGGTTTGTGAAATTAATCTCTACCACCATACTCAATATTGCAACATAAAGCAGTAAGCCCCCCTCCTTTCCTCCCGAAGGAACACACCACCCGTCTGGATTTCATACCGTTGGCTTTCTGCTATGAGTGCTACATGAACTACCAAATCATTTTCCAGTGGGCCCTGTAATAGAGGGGGGGGGGGGGGGGGGGGGGGGAGAAACATTTTAAAAGATCTGGTCATCATCAGCTACAATGAGAATCAAGGACAATATTAACCATCTCTAAGTAGTTCATTAAAATGATGGACACCTACTGGCTCCATGCAGTCACCTCTCTCTCCTTGCTCTCCACTGCCTACTAATCAATTTGATGGTGTAGACAGAGTAATGGAACACCAAGGAATGGAAAACCATAAATCTCACCCCTACCAGAGGGGCTAGCCTGTCAGGCCTATTTTGCATGATGCATAAGAGTAGTGTGGGGACTGAGAATCATTTTCCGCTATTTAACTCTGAAGGGAAGAGAAGGAACTAAAAATAAAAACCCAACTTCTGTATTCTCTGTAAAAAAATGATTGTGAGTTAAAATTGTTCATTTGACATCTTAACATATATAAGGCTATTCCTTTCTTCTTAGCCAATTTTCCTTTGGCATCATTTATATCAAAATAGCTTTATTCTAACATATAGTTCCTATAGTAGAAAATGAACTACCCAGTTGACTATGTAATTAACACTGTGTTCATTAAATACAAGCTGTTGGGCTTCATAGTTCTAATCAAAGATACTGTTGGATATTTGCTACTCTTTTCGTGTATGTGTGGAAAAGATTCACTATAGCATATATTACACATTGTTAAAATGAACCCAATTTTGAGCCTGCATTAACAGAGACCATTGAGAAGTATCAATAAATTACAGTATTAGGAAGCTCTAAAAATACTGATCAAATGTAATTTCTTTATAGTAATGAATCTAACATTCCCAATAGTATGCTGTAAATATCTGATTTACCATCAGTCAGTTCCCCTCTATGGTATTCAATACGTCACTAGAATTTATGTATGATGGAAAGCAAGAAACACCAGAATACATATATCAGCAGTAAATACCATACAATCAAAAGGATGGTTCCCAGAATCATTGTGAAAATGCCATTTCAGGCAGACTTCCATGTGATTTAAATGAATATATGAGAAAATATGATATAACAACCCAACAAAAATAAATACACATTAAAAATGCCATAAATTCTATTTTTATTTGATAAAGACCTTAAAAGTTAATGTTACTCAGAAGGATGAGAAAAAATTAATTATTCACAGTCTCATCAAGATTTCTAACACCAAATGAATACATTAAGCCTATTTCTCTCAGATGAAATCTAATATTTACTTCATCAAAAGAAGTAAGCTTAGAGTGGGCAAATTATCCACAATCTTCAGTACAATTATGGATTCTTAAATAAAAAGCAAATGAATACATATACAAGAATGCAGATAACATTTCAATAACAATAAATAAGGCAGCTTACAGATCCTAATTGGCAAATTGGTATCTTTTTTTTGAATCACAGACCTTTTATGATAATGTGTTTACTTGTATGACAGAGTACTCAGATCTGAAATGCCCACTACACATATTGAATCATACTAAGTATTTGGTTAGGAGACTACTAGATGGCTAAAGAATTCTTTCATTGTAAAACCTCAGCATTTCGGAAAGTTACAATTCACAAAACTTCTATGATGATCTTAGGCCTTCACCATAGCCCATAGGGGACACTGCACCCTATTTATACCCCAGAAAGAATTCGGCATTGGGTAGTCCCACCTCGGTTGCTCCCTTCCTCTCACTGCCAAAGTTGGAACCATCTTTTCTCTGTTTTCACCATTTTCTTCAAAGCACCAACATTTTGTCTAAACCCATGAAGTCTCTCTGAAAACTTACTAACAGTAATTAATATTTTCTATTTCTGGATGGTATTTCCCTTAATATTACTATAATATTTTCTCCTTTTAGGTTCATAAGTACACACACACACACACACACGTGTATATATGCATATACATACTCAAGGCCTGTATGGTATGGTGCTCTCCATTTCACATGTATTTATGTACTCATTCATTTGATCAATAGTTAAGGCATTCTAATATACAAGCCCTATGCTAGACCCTGATGTTACAAGATAAATACAACCCAGTGTCCCTCCATGAGGAGTTCAGAGTGTCCTGGGACAGACAGACAACAGACAAGCTTTCAAATATGTGTTTATTATCATGTGAAAGTATTTCACTGATACCTTTCTTTGGTAGTATAGACCTAATTTTTTTAAAAAAAGGGCTGCAGGACATTACATTACATGGACATACCATACTTTATTTAAGGAATGTTTATTTTGATGGACATTTAGGTGGTTTCCAATTCTGCAGAGAATATAATAATTGTCCTTATATCAGAGAATTGCTAAGGATTTAGGGAGGAACAAAGTGCTAGGCACAGTTTTGACACCTAACAAAAATAAAGGCACTAAAACTTACTGCAGTTGTATTTACTTTTTTCACTTCTATCCTAGGACAGCTGCTCCTCTCTTCCTTGTTGAGATTTGCTTTAATACCTAAGTTGCCCTAAATCTCATTGGTTTCCACCATTCTAAGACATGAGGACCATCCATTACCCCATTTTTGTATGGCTAGTTCTTCTCCAAAGAATTCCAAACATCTTTTAAAAGAAATCTTCAGGTGACTTAACCACTTTCCAATTTTCTCTCCTTTTATTTCTCAAACACAGACTATAGCTATCTTCTTACCTTTTACCTTTCTTGCCTCTATAATTCTATATTCCGCCATCTAACCTACTTTGCCTTTAGAGATGGAAATCCTCACACTTCAGTCCTTGGTCTTCTCATTCCACTTCTTTCTCTTTCTTTGTCTCTCTCACCAAACTCAATCACTCTGGTAGCTTTAATTATCACCTCTAAGCAGATCATTTCATATTTATGTTTCTAGTCTTGAACTTTCTCTTGAGTTCTAGTGCCCATATTTTTAACTGCTTTCTGGACATTTTCTCTTGGCTATTTCCAAAGTTAAAAGTTTCTGAACTCAACTCCTCACCAATCCTACCTCCACCCCAAACAGGCTCACTCCAGCTCAGAATGTCAGAATCATCTTTGACTCCTGTTTTTTACCCTCCATATCCAGTTTGTCATCAAAATCCTGTTAATACTTAACTCATAAACTATGAATCTTCTTTTCTTGAATCTTCTTTTCATTTCTGTAGCAATATTCAGGATAGGAAAGTACCAACCATAGCAACAAACACTTCACATAACACTCAACATTCTATGTGCAAGGCACTGTTCTAACAAACCATTAATTTATAATAACAAACTATTATTTCCATTTTCCAGATAACAAAACTGATGCAAAGAAAGCTTAAGTAACTTACCAAGGATAGAGAGCTAGCTAACAGCAGAGCTAGAATTCAGACACAGGCAATTTGACTACAGCATCTTTGCTCATACTCACTCAGTTATTCTGCCTCTCAGAGAGTGGAAAGGGGGCAGATGTTAAAATTGAAAGGTCCACATACAAGTCCCATCTTATCACTTGATCCTGCATGATCCAGGTCATCTAATAGATGCCTTAAATTTGTCATGGACAAGACTGAACCACTGAATTCCATCCTTAAAACCACTCATCATCAAAGTATTTCTTACCTCTTTAAGACCTGATCTAGCCAAAAACGTGTAAATCATTCTTGACTCTTTTTTCCTTCAAACCTCCTAACCAATAACAACAACAACAAAAAGATAAGTTATTGAGCACCATGTAACCACAGGAAATTAGTTACTCATCAAAACACCCATACTTGGTAGGGAACTATTATTCTCATTTACTGATGAGACAACTGAGGCATGGAGTTGTTAAAAAAAAAATTTAGCTAACATCACACAGATAATAAGTGGCAAAGGGGAAATCCAAATCTGGGCTGTCTCATCTATCTCTTAAACATTACAGTATCTGGAGATGGGAGGAACACGATGACAGAGGAGTAGGAGACCTAAATTTCATCTGGTCCCAGGAATTCAGCTAGATAGGTGTCAAACCATTCTGAACACCTACAAACTCAACAAGAGTTCAAAGAAAAGAATAGCAGCAACTCTCTGAACAGAAAAGCGACCACTTTCTGGAAGGTAGGATGTGTGGAGAAGTGAATCCAAGGCGATACTCGGGAAGATAGACGGTGGGGGAGGGGGCCTCCGTCCACCACTTCTGGCAAGTGATAGAGCCGTGGAGCACAAAATCGGAACTTTTAGAAGTCGGCTCCGCTGAGGGACGTTGCTCCAGTGGCTAAGCGGGAGGTGGAACCCTCGCTGGGACAGTGTGGTCTCAGGACCCTTGGGGTCACAGAAAGACCAGGGGTGACTGAGTGCGGCAGAGCTCCCAGGTATCAAAGCGGGGAAGCCGGCTGCAGAGACGGAGCCGAGGGGCAGGCTCTCAGCTCGGAGTTGCCGTAAACCATGATCCACAGCACAGTCAGGCCACTGCTCCTCCAGCAGGGACCCAATAAGCGGCATATCCGGGGAGATTCCCTTTCCTTCCCCAGGGAGGAGAGGTGCCAGAGCGCACCACAGGGATCTTCTGGGTTTGGAAAGTCCACACAGAGTCGGGTGCCAGAGATAGAAACGCTCGGTCACAGGCTGGGTGAGCATGGAGTGCGACTGAAGACAGAGGACACAGGAGTGATTGCTTTTCTCTGGGGGTTCACTGAGGAGTGGGGCCCCAAGCTCTCGCCTCCTCTGGAGTGGAGATTGGGAGGCTGCCATTTTCACTCTCGTCCTCCACAGCTGTACAGAAAGCTTGCAGGGAACAAAAGCTCCGGAGAGCAAAATCGAGCAGATTACTTAGCCCCGCCCCCAGCAAGGGCAGGGCAATTCCACCTCCAGCAAAGACATTTGGGAACCACGGCAACAGGTCCCACTCCAGGTTGATCAGCAAGAACAGCCAGCCAAGACCAGGTTTACCGATCAATGAGAATGGCAGAACTCCAGCACTAGGGTAATACTGCACATAGAATTCATGGCTTTTTTACCATGATTCTTTAGTCTTTCAAAGTTAATTTTTTTAATTTTCTTTTTTGTCTTTTACTTTTTTTTTAATTTTTCTTTTTCCCTTTTTCAACCAACATCTTATCAATCCCGTTTTTAAAAAATATTTTTTATTTTTCATTTTTAGAGTCATATTCTATCCCTTCATAGTAGTTAACCTTATTTTTGGTATATATATATATATAAAGTTCTCCTCTCTTTAAAATTTTGGGATACAGTTTCTTCTAACAGATCAAAATATACCCTAAATTTCTAGTGTATGGCTTTGTTCTAGTCTCCTGCCTGATCACATTCGATCCACCCCCCCTTTTTTTTTAATCCTCTTCTTTTTTTTTTCAACCAACTTCTTATCAATTCCTTTTATAAAATCTTTTATAATTTTCATCTTCACAGTCATATTCCATCCCTTCATCATATTTATCCTTATTTTTGTACATATATAAGCTTTTCTTTCTTTAAAATTTTGGGAGGCACTTTCTTCTAACAGACCAAAATACGACCAAAATCTAGTGTGTGGCACTGATCTATGCACCAGCCTGATCATATTTGATCATATTCTGTTTTTTTGTCTGTTTGTTTTTCATATTTTTCTTTTTCATTTTTTTTTTTCTTTCTTTCCCTTTCTTTACCCCCAGTTTCAGGTCTCTTCTGATTTGTTTAGTGTATATTTTTCTGGGGCCATTGTTACCCTGTTAGCATTTTGTTCTCTCATTCATCTATTCTCCTCTGGACAAAATGACAAGATGGAAAAAATCACCTCAAAAAAAGAACAAGAGGCAGTACTGACTGCCAGGGACCTAATCAATACGGACATTAGTTGGATGTTGGAACTAGAGTTCAGAATGATTATTTTAAAGATACTAGCTGGGCTTGAAAAAAACATGGAAGATATTAGAGAAACCCTTTCTGGAGAAATAAAAGAACTAAAAACTAACCAAGTTGAAATCAAAAAGGCTATTAATGAGGTGCAATAAAAAATGGAGGCTTTAACTGCTAGGGTAAATGAGGCAGAAGAGAGCATTAGTGATACAGAAGACCAAATGATGGAGAATCAAGAGGCTGAGAAAAAGAGAGATCAACAACTACTGGATCAGGAGGGCAGAATTCGAGAGCTAAGCAATACCATAAGACAAAACAACATTAGAATAATTGGGATCCCAGAAGAAGAAAGAGAGAGAGGGGCAGAAGGTATATAGAACCATATTATAGCAGAGAACTTCCCTAATTTGGGGAAGGAAACAGCCATCAAAAACCAGGAGGCACAGAGAACCCCCACAAAATCAATAAAAATAGGTCAACACCCTGACATCTAATAGTAAAACTTATGAGTCTCAGAGACAAAGAGAAAATACTGAAAGCAGCTCGGGAGAAGAGATATGTAACCTACAATGGTAGAAACATGAGATTGGCAACAGACCTATCCACAGAGACCTGGAAGGCCAGAAAGGACTGGCAGGCTATATTCAGAGCACTAAATGAGAAAAATATGCAGCCAAGAATACTATATCCAGCTAGGCTGTCACTGAAAATAGAAGGAGAGATAAAAAGCTTCCAGGACAAACAAAAACTAAAGGAATTTGCAAACATGAAACCAGCCCTAAAAGAAATATTAAAAGGGATCCTCTAAGCAAAGAGAGACCCTAAAAGTAACATAGACCAGAAAGGAACACAGACAATATACAGTAACAGTCACCTTCCAGGCAATACAATGGCACTAAATTCCTATCTTTCAATAGTTACCCTGAATGTAAATGGGCTAAATGCCCCAATCAAAAGACACAGGCTATCAGATTGGATAAAAAAAAAAGACCCATCGATATGCTGTCTGCAAGAGACTCATTTTAGACCCAAAGACACCCCCAGATTGAAAGTGAGGGGGTGGAAAACCATTTACCATGCTAATGGACACCAAAAGAAAACTGGGGTGGCAATCCTTATATGAGACAAATTAGATTTTAAACCAAAGACTATAATAAGAATGAGAAGGACACTATATCCTACTTAATGGGTCTACCCAACAAGAAGATCTAACAATTGTAAATATCTATGCCCCTAAGTTGGGAGCAGCCAATTATATAAGCCAATTAATAACAAATGCAAAGAAACACATCGACAACAATACAATAATAGTGGGGGACTTTAACACCCCCTCACTGAAATGGACAGATCATCTAAGCAAAATATCACCAAGGAAATAAATACTTTAAATGACACACTGGACCAAATGGACTTCACAGATATATTCAGAACATTCCATCCCAAAGCAACAGAATACACATTCTTCTCTAGTGCTCATGGAACATTCTCTAGAATAGATCACATCCTAGGTCACAAATCAGGTCTCAACCAGTACCAAATGACTGGGTCATTCCCTGCCTATTTTCAGACCACAATGCTTTGAAACTAGAACTCAATCAGAGGAAAGTCGGAAAGAACTCAAATACATGGAGGCTAAAGAGCATTAAAGAATGAATGGGTCAACCAGGAAATTGAAGAAGAATTAAAAAAAATCATGGAAAGAAATGAAAATGAAAACACAACTGTTAAAAAATCTTTGGAATGCAGCAAAGGTGGTCCTAAGAGGAAAATAGCAATACAAGCCTTTCTCAAGAAACAAGAAAGGTCTCAAATACACAACCTAACCCTACCTCTAAAGGAGCTGGAGATAGAACAGCAAATAAAGCCTAAATCCAGCAGAAGAGAAATAATAAAGATCAGAGCAAAAATCAATGAAATAGAAACCAAAAGAACAGTAGAACAGATCAACAAAACTAGGAGCTGGTTCTTTGAAAGAATTAAGAAGATTGATAAACCCCTGGCCAGACTTATCAAAAAGAAAAGAAAAATGACCAAAATAAATAAAATCATGAATGAAAGAGGAGAGATCACAACCAACACCAAAGAAATACTAACAAGTATAAGAACATATTATGAAAGGATTATTCACCACAACCAAGTGGGATTTATCCCTGGGCTACAAGGTTGGTTCAACATCCACAAATCAATCAACGTGATACAATACATTAATAAAAGAAAGAACAAGAACCATATGATCCTCTCAATAGATGCAGAAAAAGCATTTGACGAAGTACAGCATCCTTTCCTGATCAAAACTCTTCAGATTATGGGGATAGAGGGTGCATACCTCAATATCATAAAAGCCATCTATTAAAAGCCCACAGCGAATATCATTCTCAATGGGGAAAAACTGAGAGCTTTCCCCCGAAGGTCAGGAACACAGCAGGGATGTCCACTATCACCACCGCTATTCAACATAGTATTAGAAGTCCTAGCCACAGCAATCAGACAACAAAAAGAAATCAAAGGCATCCAAATTGGCAAAGAAGAAGTCAAACTCTCACTTTTTGCAGATGATATGGTACTTTATGTGGAAAACCCAAAAGACTCCACCCCAAAACTGCTAGAACTCACACAGGAATTCAGTAAAGTGGCAGGAAGTAAAATCAATGCACAGAAATCAGTGGCATTCCTATACAACAACAACAAGACAGAAGAAAGAGAAATTAAGGAGTCGATCCCATTTACAATTGTACTCAAAACCATAAGATACCTAGGAATAAATCTAACCAAAGAGGCAAAGGATCTGCACTCAGAAAACTATAAAACACTCATGAAAGAAATTGAGGAAGACACAAAGAAATGGGAAAACATTCCATGCTCATGGATTGGAAGAACAAATATTGTGAAGATGTCAATGCTACCTAGAGCAATCTACACATTCAATGCAATCCCCATCAAAATACCATCCACTTTTTTCAAAGAAATGGAACAAATAATCCTAAAATTTGTATGGAACCAGGAAAGATCCCGAATAGCCAAAGGAATGTTGAAAAAGAAAAGCAAAGCTGGCGGTATCACAATTCTGGACTTCCAGCTCTATTACAAAGCCGTCATCGTCAAGACAGTATGGCACTGGCACAAAAACAGACACATAGATCAATGGAACAGAGTAGAGAGCCCAGAAATGGACCCTCAACTCTATGGTCAACTAATCTTCAACAAAGCAGGAAAGAATGTCCAATGGAAAAAGTCTCTTCAACAAATGGTGTTGGGAAAATTGGACAGCCACATGCAGAAGAATGAATCTGGACCATTTCCTTACACCACACACAAAAATAGACTCCAAATGGTTGAAAGACCTCAATGTGAGACAGGAGTCCATCAAAATCCTAAAGGAGAACACAGGCAGCAACCTCTTCGACCTCAGCCGCAGCAACTTCTTCCTAGAAACATCACCAAAGTCAAGGGAAGCAAGGGCAAAAATGAACTATTGGGACTTCATCAAGATAAAAAGCTTTTGCACAGCAAAAGAAACAGTCAATAAAACCAAAAGACAACCGACAGAATGGGAGAAGATATTTGCAAATGATGTATCAGATAAAGGGCTAGTATCCAAAATCTATAAAGAACCAATCAAACTCAACACCCAAAGAACAAATGATCCAATCAAGAAATGGGCAGAAGACATGAACAGACATTTTTCCAAAGAAGACATCCAAATGGCCAACAGACACATGAAAAAGTGCTCAACATCGCTCGGCATCATGGAAATCCAAATCAAAACCTCAATGAGATACCACCTCACACCAGTCAGAATGGCTCAAATTAACAAGTCAGGAAACGACAGATGTTGGCAGGGATGCAGAGAAAGGGAACCCTCCTACACTGTTGGTGGGAATGCAAGCTGGTGCAGCCACTCTGGAAAACAGTATGGAGGTTCCTCAAAAAGTTGAAAATAGAGCTACCCTATGACCCAGAAATTGCACTACTGGGTATTTACCCCAAAGATACAAAAGTAGGGATCCAAAAGGGTCCACAATAGCCAAACTATGGAAGGAGCCAAGATGTGCATCGACAGATGAATGGAAAAGAAGATGTGGTATATATATACAATGGAATATTATGCAGCTATCAAAAGGAATGAAATCTTGCCATTTGCAACGACATGTATGGAACTGGAGGGTATTATGCTCAGCGAAATAAGTCAATCAGAGAAAGACATGTATCATATGATCTCACTGATATGAGGAATTCTTAATCTCAGGAAACAAACTGAGGGTTGCTGGAGTGGTGGGAGGTGGGAGGGATGGGGTGGCTGGGTGACAGACACTGGGGAGGGTATGTGCCTTGCTGAGCACTGTGAATTGTGTAAGACTGCTGAATCATAGACCTGTACCCCTGAAAGAAAGAATGCATTACACGTTAAAAAAAAAAAAAGAAGGGGCGCCTGGGTGGCTCAGTTGGTTAAGCGACTGCCTTCAGCTCAGGTCATGATCCTGGAGTCCCAGGATCGAGTCCCGCATTGGGCTCCCTGCTCGGCGGGGGGTCTGCTTCTCCCTCTGCCCTCTTCCCTCTCGTGCTCTCTGTCTCTCATTCTCTCTCTAATAAATAAATAAAATCTTTAAAAAAAAAAAAAAGAAGAAGAAGAAGATAGCAGGAGGGGAAAATGAAGGGGGGGAAATCGGAGGGGGAGACAAACCATGAAAGACTATGGACCCTGAGAAACAAACTGAGCGTTCTAGAGGGGCAGCGTTGGGGGCATGGATTAGCCTGGTGATGGGTATTAAAGAGGGCACGTTCTGAATGGAGCACTGGGTGTTATACACAAACAATGAATCATGGACATTATATCAAAAACTAATGAGGTAATGTATGGTGACTAACATAACATAATAAAATAAAATAGCCAGAAAAAATGATATAATAAATAGGGGAGAATTTCCCTATAATGGAAAAAAAAAAGGCAAAAAACAGAAAATGAAATTCCATTTCACCAGAAAACAAGTGTGTGTTGTACTCGTTTGTGCAGCTGTGGCAAAGATGGAGATGAACAAGCTTTGGCCCCCTGCCCTTGGAGAAACAGGAAATCTGGGATGGAGCAGAGATACAGAGAAGGATGGAGATAGAGCCCTTGCACTATGGGCTCAGAAGGCTAAGTCCTTTGCCTTATGTCACACTGCCAGAAATTGAGAATCAGATTGTTTGACAGCAAATCCAGAGATATCTACACTTGCGTACCCTGGAATTATACTCTTGATCAAATTCCATCCGAATATTACACACATGTACACATACATGTGAACAACATGTATCAGGACAAGATCATAAACACAGTAATGTGAAATCCTTGCAATAATTTCAACTAATGATTTTCATTCTCATAATATTTTGGAGGTATAATTGGCATCACAGAACTCTTTTAGATGCCTAGGTTTTCAAGGCTGAAATTGAAGTTCAGAACAGTAAGGCTTGCTGAAGTCACAAAGCTACTTAATGGCACAGAGCAAACTAGACCTAGTTTACTGTCTGGCAGAAAATGCTTTTTATGTTGATTTTATGCAGTTCCTAAAACGTTAGTTATGAATGAACTACGTGTATTAATTATATTAGAGAACCTCATATCCTTCAAAAAATGTTAATGCCATGTAAAAATCCAGCCTCACTGTATCATTAATTGGAATTATAAATCTGGCTTTATTATTAAAAAAAAAACATTATAGTGTCTGCCTCTCTAATATGCTGCTAATTCACCAGTTATATTGGTTCTACCTCTAAAGCATGTCTCAAACACACCACTTATGTCCACCTTCACTGCTGCGACCACCCTACTCAAAGTAGTCATGATCTTTCACTTGGTCAATTAACTGTTGTAACTACCTCAGTCTTACCCCACCGTTCACAGCAGTCCATTCTGCAAACAGCAATGAGGGCGTTTTTTCAAAAAGTGTAAATCACACCATCTCACCACCACCTTATTCCATCCTATTCCCATGCATACATACAGAGACAGACTGTTTATAACTCTCCAGTCATTTCCTGTTGCCCACAGAATAAGAACCAAACTACTTACCATGGCCTACCATGGCTTGCATGATCTAGCTCTAGCCTACCTCTTCTTTCTCATTCTCCCTCCTTTCCTTCATCATGTTTTAGCCACAATGGGTTCTGTCTGTCCCTTGAACAAGCCAGCTGTGTTCCTATCACAGGGCCTTTGCATTTGTTGAACTTCTGTTTGGAATGTTTTTCCTTTCCAATTGTTTTGTGAATGTCTTCTCGTTATGCAGGTCTCAACAATTACCCTTTCCTCAGAAAGGTCTTCTCTCTCTACCACAGCCAGCCCCTCTCTATCATTTTACCTTATTTTGTCTACTTCATAGTACTTATCAGCTCCAGAAATTATATTGCATTATTTACTTAAATGTTCAATGTTATTCATTCCCACCAGAAAGTAACTCCCAGAAGACAGGAACCTTGATCTATCTTGTCCATTGCTATGTCCCCATTGCCTAGAAGAGTACCTGAGCATATAGGTGGTGCCCATCATTTGATGAATGATTGCTCAAGCAAGTTTCTCAATTCTGTGTTTATGTGTAAAATGGGAATAATGATATGTAGGCTGCCTACCACGGAGGGGTAGAGTCAAACAAAAGAGGGCATGTAATATATTCACAAACTGATCTGCTAAACACATGATAGTTATACTATTTGTTCTGTCATTCTCTCTCTGTCTGTTTCTTCATTGGTAAACTGGAATAATAAAAGTATCTACTTCATAGGATTATGAGGGTAATACAGAGCACATATAAGCATTTAACACAGTGTCTGACATATCCTCTTAAGTGTTCAAAACACATTAGCCTTCTCATCAGCTCTAGAAATACAACCACAATTCTGAATTATTGTAATACACTTCTTCAACTTTCTGCCTCATACTTGCCTCTGCCCATCTTCTGTATTTTATGGTCAGGTGAATTTTCTTATGAATTTCTTATGATTTACACAAAGGAAGTGGTCAAAAATACTTGTTGAATGAATGAAGAAAAGGGAGGAAAGATGGGTGAGTAAACATATGTTTGTGTAATGTTTGGGATGTAACTTCTATGCTCTAAAACAAGGGCTTCCCAAATAAAGGCCCAACTTCCAGAAGACCTTTACAATGTCACTGCTACCTGTGGTTCCCCTATTTATCTCCCATCTGTTTGCCTAAGAGCACTCCACTAAAAACAGTTCACTCTTGTCCATATCAAGTTTCTGTCTACTGTTCTTCTATCCTCCTACATTTGAACTGCTCCTTTGTTCCTGTCTATCTAGATCCTGACCCACTTTTTCAACACAGCCTCCATAAACTCACCAAACATCAGGGTATCCATATATCTTCTGTCTCCTGTCAGCAAGAGCAGGTAATGTCTGTATGAGCTACTTGACAATACTCATATTGTCTCATTTTGCTTGCTTATGAGTGGTCTGTATAACTACAGAGTGAACCCCTTGAGGGGCCCGAATGCTCACTTTTCTTACCTAGCTTATATACAGCACCTTATATTAAAAGAAAGACAGTTGGTGCTCATATGGTGGTCTGAAAGAAGAATCTTGCTTTTTAAAGTATTGTTGTTTATATTTATTAACAATACACAAATCATCCCTTGAATATACACAATGAATGTTTGCAAATATAAACAGGATATTTTTAACAAAGGAAAATAATCATAACTTAGTGTACACATTTTTATATAAACTATCAAGGAAATGTACACAGGTCATTTTAATCACATGACTGAGGACAAACAACCTGTGGTTAAAATATTCTGATTTAAAACTTTCACTTTACAAATGAATCAAGTCAGATTTAAAAAAAATTTTTATTATGATAAAAACCACATAACACAAAATTTAGCATTTTCACCATGTTTAAGTGTACAGTAGAAGAGGAATTTTTACAGCATAACTTGCCCTAAGATAGGCACTACCTGTATTAACACTGTAACTCATCTTGCTAAAAATTTAAAACTATGGTAATTAAAACACTGCATGTACATCTGTCTAGATTCTAGTTTTTAAATTACTCAAATCAGGTCAAAGCAGCAAAGCTAGGAGATTTGCAGATGGGAGCTATAAATAAAACAGTGTAATACAACTTTCAAAGGGTATACAGAGAAACTTTAATGTGAATATGCCCTAATGGTTTCCTTCCCCTTGTTTTTTTTTTTTTTTGTTTTAATTTAATTTTTTCAGTAGGTAATTAATTCATATGGTTCAAAATTTCCATTAAAGTTTTCAGTGAAGTGTCTCTCCTTCCTACCTGTGGCCCCTGCATCCACCCAGTTCCCCAATGTCTACCAACCAGGTAATTGCTAGGATTATTTATGCCCCTTTCCAGAGTTTCCTTTTACCTAGAAAAGCAAACATGAATTTACATTCTTATTTTCTCATACTTTTAGATGAAAGACAGCATACTATCAGCTATTTTTCCACTAAGTTATTACATATCATGATGCAATTTTCATATATTAGTATACAGAACACAACCTCGTTTTTTTGTTATAACTCCTTTGTATTCCCTCTTATAAATGTACCTTCTTATTAATGTCATCTTTACACATCTTTTATTATTTGAGGCTAGTCAACCTTTTGCATCAAATCTCTGGACAGGGTTATGGTTATATAGTGGAATCATTAAACATCAGGTTTTAATTTTGCTTCTAAGAGTGGAACAGGCACTTAACCTAAATCATTCAGAGGCATTCCTATCACTGGATTATTTGGGTCACTAGAAGACTGTTAATCAGAAAAGAACAGTAGGACTGGATTTTGGGAGGGGGGCAGCAAGAAGAGTTTGAATATTTTCTAGGAGAAGGCCCAGAAAGATGCACAGATGTCCTTTTATAGGCATACTTCATTTTATTGCTCTTCACTTTACTGCATTTCACAGATGATTAAGTTTTTCACAAATTGAAGGTTTGTGGCAACTCTGCATCGAGCAAGTCTATCGGCATCATTTTTCCAACAGCATTTGCTTACTTCATGTCTCTGTGTCACATTTTGGTAATTCTCACAGTATTTTAAACTTTTTCATTATTGTTATAGTTGTTATGGTGATCTCCGATCAGTGATCTTTGATGTTATGATTATAATTGCTTTAGGGTGCCACCAAACATACCCATAAAAGACAGCAAACTTAACTGATAAATGTTGTGTTTGTTCTCATTGTTCCACTGACTGGCCCATCGCTCTCCCTCTCCTCTGGCTTCCCTATTCTCCAAGACACAACAACGTTGAAATTCAGCCAATTAATAACCCTACAATGGCCTCTAAGTGTGCAAGTGAAAACAAGTCTCACGTTTCTCATTTTAAATCAAAAGCTATAAATGATTAAGTTGTGTGAGGAAGGCATATCAAAAACTGAGACAGGCTGAGAGTTGGGCCTCTTGCACCAGTTAGTCAATTTGTGAAAGCAAAGGAAAAGTTCTTGAAGGAAATAAAAAGTGCTACGCCACTGAACACGCAAATGACCTGAAAGTGAAACCAGCCTTATTGCTGATATGGAGAAAGTTTTAGGGGTCTAGATAGATCAAACCAGTCACAGCATTCCCTAAGCCAAAACCTAATTCAGAGCAAGGCCCTAACTCTCATCAATTCTATGAAGGCAGAGAGAGGCGAAGAAGCTGCAGAAGAAGTTTGAAGCTAGCAGAGGTTGGTTCATGAGGTTTAAGGAAAGAAGCCATCTTCATTACGTCAAAGTGCAAAGTGAAAAGCAAGTGCTGATGTAGAAACTGCAGTGAGTTTTCTGGAAGATCTAGCTAAGATAATTAATAAACGTGGCTACAACAAACAACAGATTTTCAATGTAGATGAAACAGCCTTCCATTGGAAGATGATGCCATCTAGGACTTTCAAAGCTAGAGAGGAGAAATCATTGCCTAGCTTCAAAGCTCCAAAGGACAGGCTGACTCTCTTGTTACAAGCTAATGCAACTGGTGACTTTAAATTGAAGCCAATGTTCTACCATTCTGAAAATCTTAGGGTCCTTAAGAATTATGCTAAATCTATTCTGCCTGTGCTCTATAAATGGAACAACAAAAGCAGGATGACAGCCCATCTGTTTACAACATAGTTTACTGAATATTTTAAGCCCACTTAAGATCTACTTTCTGTTGAGATCTACTGCACAGAAAAAAGGATTCCTTTCAAAACATAGCTGCTCATTGACTGTACACCTGGTCATCCAAGAGCTCTGATGGAGATGTATAATGAGGTTAATGTTTTCATGTCTGCTAACACAACATCCATTCTGCAGCCCACAGATCAAAGAGTAATTCCGACTTTCAAGTCTTATTTAAGAAATACATTTCTTAAGGCTATAGATGCCATAAATAGGGATTCCTCTGATTGGTCTGGGCAAAGTAAATTGAAAACCTTCTGGAAAAGATTTACCATAGTAGATGCCATCAAGAACATTCATGATTCATGGGAAGAGGTCAAAATATCAACATCAAAAGGAGTTTGGAAGAAGCTGATTCCAACCCTCATAGATAACTTAGAGGGATTCAAGACTTCAGTGCAGGAAGTATCTGCAGATGTGATGGAAACAGCAAGAGAACTAGAATTAGAAGTGAAGCTTAGTTGCTGCAATCTCATGACAATATTTCAATGGATGAGGACTTGCTTCTTGTGGATGAACAAAGAAAGGGGTTTTTTGAAATGAAATCCACTCCTGGTAAAGATGCTGTGCAGACTGTTGAAATGACAACAAAGGATTTAGAATATTACATAAACTTAACTGAGAAAGCACCAGCAGGGTTTGAGAGGATTGACCCCAATTCTGAAAGAAGTTCTACTATGGGTAAAATGCTACCAAACAGCATTACACATTACAGAGAAATCATTTATGAAAGAGCCACTCAATGTGGCAAACCTCATTGCTGTCTTATTTAAGAAATAGCCACAGTCACCCCAATCTTCAGCAACCACTACCCTGATCAGGCAGCAGCCATCAAGATCTAGGCAAGACCTTCCATCAATAAAAAGATTATGACTCGCTAAAAGCTCAGATGCCGGTTATCATTTTTTTAAGCAATAAAATATTTTTTAATTAAGGCATGTTCACTGTTGTTTTAGACATAATGCTATTACACAATTAACAGACTGCAGTATAGTATAAACATAACTTATATATGCACTGGGAAACCAAAACTTCATTTGACTTGCTTTATTTGAGATATTTGGTTTACTGCAGTGATCTGAAGCCAAATCCACAATAACTCCAAGGTATGCCTGCACAACTTATTAATGGAAATAACAGGAGAGTTTATTAGTAAGATTTATATTATTATTTTATTGATTATATTTGTTTTACAGTCCAGTTTAGAATGTCAAAAATCAAAATATCTTAATAGCCTGCTGTCAAGATGTATTATTTAAGCTCTATGTTATATAGTGTCAATGTATTCCCATATTTAAAGATCAGGAAACCAATATGGAAAAAGGTGAAATAATTTGTCAAAGGTCATATGTCTAGCCAGTGATAGAGCTTAAACCTGACTGCAGGTATGTCTAAGTCCAAAGTCACAAAGTCAATATGGCACATGTCATAACATGTATTTCACAGATTATATGCTGACTGCTATTGTGGATTCTATTAGTCAGGGTTCTCCAGAGAAGCAGAACTGATAGGGTGTGTTTGTGTGATTACAGGGCATAAAAAGATTTACTATAAAGAACTGGTTCAGGTGATTCCCTCACTTCACTTCCTCCCCCGGGCATTTTATCACCTCGTATCGTCACCAGAAGAAACTTCTCTTGACTTCACTTCCTCCGTGCTGGTTATTGCCCCAATTCCCTGCTCTCCTTAAAGCAAAGTTCCTTGAAAGGACTGTCTGGACTGGAGGGGCGGAGCAAGATGGCGGAGGAGTAGGAGACCTGGATTTTGTCTCCTCTCAGGAATTCAACTGGATAGGGATCAAACCATTCTGAACACCTACAAACTCAACAGGAGATTGAAGAAAAGAATAGCAACAACTCTATCCTCAGAAAAGCGACCACTTACTTTAAGGTCTTTTCTGATTTGTTTAGAGTATATTTTCTGGGGACGTGGTTACTCTGCTAGCATTTTGTTCTCTCATTAATCTATTCTCTGCACAAAATGACAAGACGGAAAAAATCACCTCAACAAAAAGAACAAGAGGTAGTACCGACTGCCAGGGACCTACTCAATACGGACATTAGTACAATGTCAGATCTAGAGTTCAGAATCATCACTTTGAAGATACTAGCTGGGCTTGAAAAAAATATGGAAGTTATTAGAGAAACCCTTTCTGGAGAAGTAAAAGAGCTAAAATCTAACCAAGTAGAAATCAAAAAGGCTATTAATGAGGTGCAATCAAAAATGGGGGCCCTAACTGCTAGGATAAATGAGGCAGAAGAGAGAATCAGTAATATAGAAGATGAAATGATGGAAAATAAAGAAGCTGAGAAAAAGAGAGATAAACAACTACTGGATCACGAGGGCAGAATTCGAGAGATAAGCGATACCATGAGACGAAACAATATTAGAATAGGTGGGATCCCAGAAGAAGAAGAAAGAGAGAGAGGGGCAGAAGGTATAATGGAGCAAATTATAGCAGAGAACTTCCCTAATTTGGGGAAGGAAACAGGCATCAAAATCCAGGAAGCACAGAGAACCCCCCTCAAAATCAATAAAAATAGGTCAACACCCCGACATCTAATAGTAAAACTTACGAGTCTCATAGACAAAGAGAAAATCCTGAGAGCAGCTCGGGAGAAGAGATCTGTAACCTACAATGGTAGAAACATTAGATTGGCAACAGACCTATCCACAGAGACCTGGCAGGCCAGAAAGGACTGGCATCATATATTCAGAGCACTAAATGAGAAAAACATACAGCCAAGAATACTCTATCCAGCTAGGCTGTCATTGAAAATTGAAGGAGAGATAAAAAGCTTCCAGGACAAACAAAAACTAAAGGAATTTGCAAACACAAAACCAGCCCTACAAGAAATCTTGAAAGGGGTCCTCTAAGCAAAGAGAGACCCTAAAAGCAACATAGACCAGAAAGGAACACAGACAATATATGGTAACAGTCACCTTACAGGCAATACAATGGCACTAAATTCCTATCTTTCAATAGTTACCCTGAATGTAAATGGGCTAAATGCCCCAATCAAAAGACACAGGCTATCAGACTGGATTAAAAACCAAGACCCATTGATATGCTGTCTGCAAGAGACTCATTTTAGACCGAAAGACACCCCCAGATTGAACGTGAGGGGGTGGAAAACCATTTACCATGCTAATGGACACCAAAAGAAAGCTGGGGTGGCAATCCTTATATCAGACAAATTAGATTTTAAACCAAAGACTGTAATAAGAGATGAGGAAGGACACTATATCCTACTTAAAGGGTCTATCCAAAAAGAAGATCTAACAATTGTAAATATCTATGCCCCTAAGTTGGGAGCAGCCAATTATATAAGGCAATTAATAACAAAAGCAAAGAAACACATCGACAACAATACAAAAATAGTGGGGGACTTTAACAACCCCTCACTGAAATGGACAGATCGTCTAAGCAAAAGATCAACAAGGAAATAAAGACTTTAAATGACACATTGGACCAAATGGACTTCACAGACATATTCAGAACATTGCATCCCAAAGCAACGGAATACACATTCTTCTCTAGTCCCCATGGAACATTCTCCAGAATAGATCACATCCTAGGTCATAAATCAGGTCTCAACCGGTACCAAAAGATTGGGATCATTCCCTGCCTATTTTCAGACCACACTGCTTTGAAACTAGAACTTAATCACAAGAGGAAAGTTGGAAAGAACTCAAATACATGGAGGCTAAAGAGCATCCTACTGAAGAATGAATGGGTCAACCAGGAAATTAAAGAAGAATTAAAAAATACATGGAAACCAATGAAAATGAAAACACAACTATTCAAAATCTTTGGGATGCAGCAAAGGCAGTCCTAAGAGGAAAGTATATAGCAATACAAGCCTTTCTCAAGAAACAAGAAAGGTCTCAAGTACAAAACCTAACCCTCCACCTAAAGGAGCTGGAGAAAGAACAGCAAATAAAGCCTAAACCCAGCAGGAGAAGAGAAATAATAAAGATCAGAGCAGAAATCAATGAAATAGAAACTAAAAGAACAGTAGAACAGATCAACGAAACTAGGAGCTGGTTCTTTGAAAGAATTAACAAGATTGATAAACCCCTGGCCAGACTTATCAAAAAGAGAAGAGAAATGACCCAAATCAACAAAATCATGAATGAAAGAGGAGAAATCACAACCAACACCAAAGAAATACAAACAATTATAAGAACATATTATGAGCAACTCTATGCCACCAAATTAGATAACCTGGAAGAAATGGATGCATTCCTAGAGATGTATCAACTACCAAAACTGAACCTGAACAGACCTATAACCACTAAGGAAATTGAAGCAGTCATCAAAAATCTCCCAACAAACAAAAGCCAGGGCCAGATGGCTTCCCAAGGGAATTCTACCAAACATTTAAAGAAGAATTAATACCTATTCTTCTGAAACTATTCCAAAAAATAGAAATGGAAGGAAAACTTCCAAACTGGTTTTATGAGGCCAGCATCACCTTGATCCCAAAACCAGACAAAGACCCCATCAAAAAGGAGAACTACAGACCAATATCCCTGATGAACATGGATGCAAAAATTCTCACCAAAATATTAGCCAATAGGATCCAGCAGTACATTAAAAGGATTATTCACCACGACCAAGTGGGATTTATCCCTGGGCTGCAAGGTTGGTTCAACATCCGCAAATCAATCAATGTGATACAATACATTAACAAAAGAAAGAACAAGAATCATATGATCCTCTCAATAGATGCAGAAAAAGCATTTCACAAAGTACAGCATCCTTTCCTGATCAAAACTCTTCAGAGTATAGGCATAGAGGGTACATACCTCAATATCATAAAAGCCATCTATGAAAAACCTACAGCGAATATCATTCTCAATGGGGAAAAACTGAGAGCTTTCCCCCTAAGGTCAGGAATGCGGCAGGGATGTCCACTATCACCACTGCTATTCAACATAGTATTGGAAGTCCTAGCCACAGCAATCAGACAACAAAAAGAAATCAAAGGCATCCAAATCGGCAAAGAAGTCAAACTCTCACTCTTTGCAGATGATATGATACTTTATGTGGAAAACCCCAAAGACTCCACCCCAAAACTGCTAGAACTCATACAAGAATTCAGTAAAGTGGCAGGATATAAAATCAATGCACAGAAATCAGTGGCATTCCTATACACCAACAACAAGACAGAAGAAAGAGAAATTAAGGAGTCGATCCCATTTACAATTGCACCCAAAACCATAAGATACCTAGGCATAAATCTAACGAAAGAGGCAAAGGATCTGTACTCAGAAAACTATAAAATACTCATGAAAGAAATTGAGGAAGACACAAAGAAGTGGAAAAACGTTCCATGCTCATGGATTGGAAGAACAAATATTGTGAAGATGTCAATACTACCTAGAGCAATCTACACATTCAATGCAATCCCTATCAAAATACCATCCACTTTTTTTCAAAGAAATGGAACAAATAATCCTAAAATTTGTATGGAACCAGAAAAGACTGTGAATAACCAGAGGAATGTTGAAAAAGAAAAGCAAAGCTGGCGGCATCACAATTCCGGACTTCCAGCTCTATTACAAAGCTGTCATCATCAAGACAGCATGGTACTGGCACAAAAACAGACACATAGATCAATGGAACAGAACAGAGAGCCCAGAAAGGGACCCTCAACTCTATGGTCAACTAATCTTTGACAAAGCAGGAAAGAATGTCCAATGGAACAAAGACAGTGTCTTCAACAAATGGTGTTGGGAAAATTGGACAGCCAAGTGCAGAAGAATGAAACTGGACCATTTCCTTACACCACACACAAAAATAGACTCCAAATGGTTGAAAGACCTCAATGTGAGACAGGAGTCCATCAAAATCCTAAAGGACAACATAGGCAGCAACCTCTTTGACCTCAGCCGCATCAACTTCTTCCTAGAAACATCGCCAAAGGCAAGGGAAGCAAGGGCAAAAATGAACTATTGGGACTTCATCAAGATAAAAAGCTTTTGCACAGCAAAGGAAACAGTCAACAAAACCAAAAGACAACCAACAGAATGGGAGAAGATATTTGCAAATGACATATCAGATAAAGGGCTAGTATCCAAAATCTATAAAGAACTCATCAAACTCAACACCCAAAGAACAAATGATCCAATCAAGAAATGGGCAGAAGACATGAACAGACATTTTTCCAAAGAAGACATCCAAATGGCCAACAGACACATGAAAAAGTGCTCAATATCGCTCGGCATCAGGGAAATCCAAATCAAAACCTTAATGAGATACCACCTCACACCAGTCAGAATGGCTCAAATTAACAAGTCAGGAAACGACAGATGTTGGCGGGGATGCGGAGAAAGGGGAACCCTCCTACACTGTTGGTGGGAATGCAAGCTGGTGCAGCCACTCTGGAAAACTGTATGGAGGTTCCTCAAAAAGTTGAAAATAGAGCTACCATATGATCCAGCAATTGCACTACTGGGTATTTACCCCAAAGA